>NC_091950.1:14314045-14614045 GCF_031021105.1 Erythrolamprus reginae
ATGAGAGAGAGGATAGACTGATCTTTTGTTTTTAAAAAATCATGAAAATTTTTTTGAGAGAATTCAAACAATAGAAAATTTTTAAATGATAACGAAAATCAACAAGATGGGGGAGAAAAGGAAGCAGAAAGATAATAAAAAGGAAGAAAAGTTATAAAGAAACAGCTTCCGTTCTTAACAGCAATTATTAATGCATTTATATTTTAAACGTTGCTAGGGTTATCTCATCATTTCCTTCTTTCCACATTCTACCCTTTCTAATCATCAAACCCATAAATCACATTTCTTTTGTTCGTTTTTTTGTTCCATTCAGGCCAGGTGCTGATTCCGTTTTCAGAGCTTCATTTGCGCGTTGAAATGATGAGGATTGAAAGTGTGTGTGTATAACACATTTTCATCTATACATCTCCCAGAGCACTTATTGATAAATGTGCCAATTATCTAACCTGGCTGCAAAATAAGCAAATAAAAATAGCAACCAACAAAGGGAGGGAGGGAAAGAAAAGGAAAGCTTAGAGATCAAACTAAGAATGTAGCAGAAATTGGTAGCAAGACAATCATAAATAAAAAGGAGCAATTAGTTTTAAACAATAACAACAACAACAACAACAACAACAACAACAACAACAACAACAACAACAACAGAGTTGGAAAGGACCTTGGAGGTCTTCTAGTCCAACCCTCTGCTTAGGCAGGAAACCCTACACTACTTCAGATGAATGGTGTTGTGATTCAGCCTGAGACTCCTCAGGGAAGGGCTGGAACTCTGCCGGATCCATGCTCAGAGGGGGAGGACGATGAACAGGAGGGGGAGGACCAGGCAGAAGAGGAAGAGGAGGAGGGAGAGCAGCCTGAGACCCCCGGGGGGGGCTCTCCCCAGCGAGTAGCCTGGATTCATTAGATGAAGACGCTCAGGCTATCATAGATATGAGGCAGAGATGGGCAGCCCAAAGAAGGGGCCAATTAGCAAGGTATTTCCATCCCTGAATTGGTAACAGTTGGGTTTGGGTGTGGTTCTCTTCAGCAGGGTTGCCCTTACTGTATTGTGGAGAGTTATCAATTGGGAGTCCTGTGACCTTGCTTGTGGCTTCGAAGGCTGAAGACTTGGGGGAGGCGTGGGTGTTATTACCTCCAGTGTTGTTTTTGCCAGCAAGAATCCTGTTTTATTGCCTGGCCGTTGTGAAACCTCTGTGAAGCTTCATAACGTTCCTGTCTGTAAGAACAGTTTTTGTTACCTGCGTTTGCTTTCAAATATATAAACTGCCTTTGCTTTTTACCAGTGTGTCTGGATACTCTTTTTAGTTGGTGTTGGCATCTGGGGGGACCCAGACAGAACAAATGGTTATCCAACATCTTCTTAAATACTCAGTGTGGGAGCATTCACAACATCTGGAAGCAAGCTGTCCCATGGATTAATTGTTCTTCAGGAAATTTCTCCTTATTTCTGAGTCGCTTCTCTCCTCGTTTATTTATTTATTTATTTATTTTATTATTAGAGTTGAAAGGGATCTTACAGGTCATCAAGTTCAACCCCCTTCTTGAGCAGGAAATCCTACATCACTCTAGCCAAATCGCAGTCCAATCTCCTCTTGAAAATGTCCAAAGTTGGGGAGCCCACAACCTCCGCTGGCAGGTCGTTCCACTGGTTGATCGCTCTCACTGTCAGGAAATTCTTCCTTATCTCCAGGTTGAATCTTTCCTTGGTCAGTTTCCAGTTTAGTTTCCACCCATTGCTTCTTGTTCTACCCTCAGGTGTTTTGGAGAATAGCTGGACTCCCTCTTCTTTGTGGCAACCCCTGAGATATTGGAAGACTGCTATCATGTCTCCCCTGGTCCTTCTCTTCATTAAACTAGCCATGCTCTCCCCCCCCCTTGATTTGTATATTGGAAGGTGTTAGTGTTTTTATCTTCTTCTTTTTTAATTCCTTTTATTTTTTAAAATTCCTTTTTAATGGAATGGCATTTTAATGGGCATTTACTAATAAAACCGGTTAATAAATATACATGAAAATTGAAATGGAAGAGACGTGGAAAAATTTGAAATACTGCAGCCTAATTAACTTGAGGCATTTAAAATTTGGATCAGCTTTAAAAATGTATTAGCGAATAGCATATTAATACAATATAAGAAATCTGAGCAGCTATTTATTATCCAGACGTCAAAAGTAAAGGAGGTAGCATTGGATTTGTAGACCATAATTTTTAAAATTGAATTATTGATGTATTTAAACAATTTGATGGTGTTGGTACTTTACATTGTACTGTGATTGGTGAGAAAATAAAATAATTCTGTGGGGAAAAACAAAAAAAACCCTAGCCATGCCCAGTTCCTGCAGCTGTTCTTCATATGTTTTAGCCTCCAGTCTCCTAATTTTTTTATTTTATTTTATTTTATTTTATTTATTTTATTTTATTTTATTTTATTTTATTTTATTTTATTTTATTTTATTTTATTTTATTTTATTTTATTTTATTTTATTTTATTTTATTTTATTTTATTTATTTATTTATTTATTTATTTATTTATTTATTTATTTATTTATTTATTTATTTATTTATTTATTTATTTATTTATTTATTTATTTATTTATTTATTTATTTATTAGTTGGACTTGTATGCCGCCCCTCTCCAAAGACTCGGGGCGGCTCACAACAAGTAAAAACAGTCACAACAATCCAATTAATTAAAATGTTTAACGATTTAAGAGAAACCCCATGTAATAGCAAACGCACACACAAGCATACCATGCATAAATTAACGTGCCCAGGGGAGATGTTTAGTTTCCCCATGCCTGACGGCAAAGGTTTATTTATTTATTTATCTATTTATCATCTTTGTTGCTCTTCTCTGCACTCTTTCTAGAGTCTCAACATCCTTTTTACATAGTAAAAAACCATCTTTACCTGAGCTTATTTTCAAAACCAATTCAAACCCCCCTCTTTCTTTCTTCCCAACAAACATCCATGAAGATCTGGGAATCAACATGAGCTTGATTCTATCCCTCTGTTATTGCAGTCCTAGGCTTTTTTGCCAGCTGCAGCACACTGCTCGGTCATATTTAAGTGTTTGTCTATTAGGACTCCCAGATCTCCATATCTGCTTGCTGGGAAGGAAGACTGAAGGATTTGAGTTTGGGTTTGCAAATGAGTTCAGGTAAAAATGGCTGGGAATGCATAGTTGTTAGCAGAAGCGAAGCCTGCCAATGTGGGTTCAGGACCATGGACAGAGCTCATAGAATTAGCTAATAGGGTTTAAAAGCCCTCAATAAGACCACACTTGGAATTATAGTGACTTTTTTTTCCTTTTAGAATAGGGTAGGATGATTCTATTGGATTGAAAGTGTTATGGATTGAAAGCCTTACAACCAGAGTAGGGTATGATGAATGTATGGAGTATTTAGTTCTGTTTTTATTCTTCCTTTTTTTATCTTCTTTCTTATCTTCTTTCTTATTTTCCTTCCTTGCTATTTTTTAATCTTATTTAATCTCTATTTTTATTTTGTATTTTTATTCATTAAAGGGAATCATTTTTAATTTGGTTCTTTTTTAACTTGGTTTATTAATTTGGCGATGTTTGGGATATACCATTTGGTGGGTTCTCGTTCCCCCCCCCCCTTTATATATATTTTAACTATTTTTAGCAATTTATTTATTTATTTATTTATTTTATTAGATTTGTATGCCACCCCTCTCCGAAGCAATGGTTGGATTTAATTCAAATACTGTGTTGGAGGTACCATAATCGGAAATTTTTGCTCCTTTTCTTTTCCTTTAATGTCCTTTTTCTTTTTCTCTTTTATTTTAAAGGGCATTTATAATGAAAAAGGGTTTAAAGTATACATGAAAATTGATACGTAGGAGATTTTGAGAAAATTGAAAAACTAAAACTGGAACTAAAACTAAAACTAAAACTATAAAATTAAAACTAAAACTAAAACTATAAAACTAAAACTAAAACTAAAACTAAAAAACTAAAAAACTAAAAAACTAAAACTAAAACTAAAAAACTAAAACTAAAACTAAAACTAAAACTAAAAACTAAAAACTAAAATTAAAATTAAAACTAAAACTAAAACTATAAAACTAAAACTAAAACTAAAACTAAAAAACTAAAAACTAAAAAACTAAAACTAAAAACTAAAACCAAAACTAAAACTAAAACTAAAACCTAAAACCAAAACCAAAACCAAAACCAAAACTAAAACTAAAACTAAAACTAAAACTAAAACTAAAAAACTAAAACTAAAAACTAAAACCTAAAACCTAAAACCAAAACCAAAACCAAAACCAAAACTAAAACTAAAACTAAAACCTAAAACCAAAACCAAAACTAAAACTAAAACTAAAACTAAAAAACTAAAACTAAAAACTAAAACCTAAAACCAAAACCAAAACCAAAACCAAAACTAAAACTAAAACTAAAAAACTAAAACTAAAAACTAAAAACTAAAAACTAAAACTAAAACTAAGAACTAGAAACTAGAAACTAGAAACTAGAAACTAGAAACTAGAAACTAGAAACTGAAACTGAAATGTTCTGTGCATGCAAAGTGTAAAACAAACCAAATGGTGGCATCTGGGCAGGTGAGCGGAACCTCACGCTCCCTTCATGACTGGCTCTCCGACCACCAACAGGCACCGAGAGCATTTCACTCCTGCCCAAATCCTTCAGTTGGCTTTCCTGCCTAAGGCGGGACTAGAACTCACCATCTCCTAGTGATTGGCTTAAAGTCACCCAGATCAGAGGTGGATTCCTCCTGGTTCTATAGAACCGATAATAAAGCTCTGGTGACATCACAGACCAGGTTCTGTTGGTGCTGGTCTGTGGACTCCGCCATTCCGGGCGGGGTTGGGGGGAAATTTGCTGGTCCTTGCTTCTGCGCAATATTGTATTTTCAGTATGATGCCTGCATGGCATGGTCACATAATGCGCAATGCATGTGCAGCCACACGGGACAGGAGGAAGCAAACCAGCAGCAAAGTCAGTTAGAACCCACCCTTGACCCAGATGTCTTTCATGCCTAAGACCAGAATTCAGAATCTCTTTGGGTCTGTCATCTGCACCTCTATAACTATCCGGTTTGGTTCTGCAACTCAACAAAACTGACACAGACATCAGAGGAGAATCAGAACTGCCAAAAAAACAATGGCTGCCAACTTGCCTTCCATTGAGGACCTGTAGACTGCACAAGACAAAAAGAAGGCTGTGAAAATATCTACTGACCCCTCACATCCTGGACACAAACTGTTTCAACTCCTACCCTCAAAACGTTGCTGCAGAGCACTGCACATCAAGGCAACTAGACATAAGAACAGTTTTCCCCCGAACGCCATCACTATGCTAAACAAATAATTCTCTCACCACTGTCAAACTACTTACTAAGTCTGCAGTACTATTACTAGTAGTTTTTTCTCATCATTCCTATCACCCATCTCTTCCCACTTATGACTGTATGACTGTAACTTGTTCCTTGTATCCTTAAGATTTCAATTAATATTGATTGTTTCCTGATCCATTATTTGACCTCTATGACAATCATTGAGTGTTGTACCTCATGATTCTTGACAAATGTGTCTTTTTCTTTGATGTACACTGAGAGCATCTGCACCAAAGACAAATTCCTTGTGTGTCCAATCACACTTGGCCAATAAAGAATTCTATTCTATTCTATTCTAATATTTTCTTTGATGTACAGTGAGAGCATCTGCACCAAAGACAAATTCCTTGTGTGTCCAATCACACTTGGCCAATAAAGAATTCTATTCTATTCTATTCTATTCTATTCTAATATTTTCTTTTATGTACACTGAGAACATCTGCACCAAAGACAAATTCCTTGTGTTTCCAATCACACTTGGCCAATAAAGAATTCTATTCTATTCTAATATTTTCTTTGATGTACACTGAGAACATCTGCACCAAAGACAAATTCCTTGTGTGTCCAATCACACTTGGCCAATAAAGAATTCTATTCTATTCTATTCTATTCTAATATTTTCTTTTATGTACACTGAGAACATCTGCACCAAAGACAAATTCCTTGTGTGTCCAAACACACTTGGCCAATAAAGAATTCTATTCTATTCTATTCTAATATTTTCTTTGATGTACACTGAGAGCATCTGCACCAAAGGCAAATTCCTTGTGTGTCCAATCACACTTGGCCAATAAAGAATTCTATTCTATTCTATTCTAATTTTTTTTTTATGTACACTGAGAGCATCTGCGCCAAAGGCAAATTCCTTGTGTGTCCAATCACACTTGGCCAATAAAGAATTCTATTCTATTCTATTCTATTCTAATATTTTCTTTGATGTACAGTGAGAGCATCTGCACCAAAGGCAAATTCCTTGTGTGTCCAATCACACTTGGCCAATAAAGAATTCTATTCTATTCTATTCTATTCTAATATTTTCTTTGATGTACAGTGAGAGCATCTGCACCAAAGACAAATTCCTTGTGTGTCCAATCACACTTGGCCAATAAAGAATTCTATTCTATTCTATTCTAATATTTTTTTGATGTACACTGAGAGCATCTGCACCAAAGGCAAATTCCTTGTGTTTCCAATCACACTTGGCCAATAAAGAATTCTATTCTATTCTATTCTATTCTAATATTTTCTTTGATGTACACTGAGAGCATCTGCACCAAAGACAAATTCCTTGTGTGTCCAATCACACTTGGCCAATAAAGAATTCTATTCTATTCTATTCTATTCTATTCTAATATTTTCTTTGATGTACACTGAGAGCATCTGCACCAAAGACAAATTCCTTGTGTGTCCAATCACACTTGGCCAATAAAGAATTCTATTCTATTCTATTCTATTCTAATATTTTCTTTGATGTACAGTGAGAGCATCTGCACCAAAGACAAATTCCTTGTGTGTCCAATCACACTTGGCCAATAAAGAATTCTATTCTATTCTATTCTAATATTTTCTTTGATGTACACTGAGAGCATCTGCACCAAAGGCAAATTCCTTGTGTTTCCAATCACACTTGGCCAATAAAGAATTCTATTCTATTCTATTCTATTCTAATATTTTCTTTGATGTACACTGAGAGCATCTGCACCAAAGACAAATTCCTTGTGTGTCCAATCACACTTGGCCAATAAAGAATTCTATTCTATTCTATTGTACTCTACTCTACTCTACTCCACTCCACTCCAACTCCAACTCCGTTCCATTCCGTTCCATTCCGTTCCATTCCATTCCGTTCTATTCCGTTCTATTCTATTCTATTCTATTCTTGGTTTCTAGTTCAGCACCTTCACTACTAGGCCAAAGTGGTTCTAGAACCAGTTCCAGCCAAAATCCTTCCCCCACTTTCCCCATAAGCCGCCTTATCTTACGCATATCGAAAAGGTCTTTGGGAGGACTTTCATCCAGTTTCCCCGCGTTGGCCTCCCAGCCGTTGAAGTTTTCCGTGTTGACATACATGTGCTGTTCGTAATCTTGAGAGCCCAAAGGTTTGCTGTCTGCTTGAACGTAGCCATCGCAACACTGACCTAAAAGAAAAGAACAGCACCATTATTTCCATCATTTTAATTATACAGTGTTCCCTCACTTTTCGCGGGGGATGCGTTCTGAAACCGCCCGCGAAAGTCGAATTTCCGCGAAGTAGAGATGCGGAAGTAAATACACTATTTTTTGGCTATGAACAGTATCACAAGCCTTCCCTTAACACTTTAAACCCCTAAATTGCAATGTAATGGCCCATTCTCTTAGCAACCATTCAGATTATTACTCACCATGTTTATTTATTAAAGTTTATTTTACAAAAAATTATTAAAGGCAGATGAAGGTTTGGCGATGACATATGATGTCATCGGGTGGGAAAAACCGTGGTATAGGGAAAAAACCCACAAAGTATTTTTTAATTAATATTTTTTTAAAACCGTGGTATAGACTTTCCGCGAAGTTCGAACCCGCGAAAAACGAGGGAACACTGTATTCTGTTTCGCTCGTTTACACCCTCAAATTCCTTCTGTCCCAATTTCCAAAACCAGTCTGCACCTTCCAACATTTGGGAAAGGAAAAAAAATCAGTCCTGTGTATATCTATTCTGCACATGTTCTGGCTTTACAATACACAGGTAGCCCTGAACTTACAACAGTTCATTATAAAGACCCTCCTCACCTTAGGCGACCCTCCTCATTGAAAGACTCATCTATGGGCAAAACTTACTTAACTACCGTATATATTTTTTTACTTAACATAATTTTTTGGGGGGGGCTTTACATTTTTTATTGTTTTCAAACCTTGCAAAGATTCCAGTCAATGAAGCAGTGGAAGTGATGTGCCGGTGCCTGGAGGCTGTTGGGGTCTGGATGGGTGTCAACAGACTCAAACTCAACCCGGATAAGACGGAGTGGCTGTGGGTTCTGCCTCCCAAGGACAATTCCATCTGTCCATCCATAACCCTAGGGGGGGAATTATTGACCCCCTCAGAGAGGGTACGCAACTTGGGCATCCTCCTCGATCCACAGCTCACATTAGTGAACCATCTTTCAGCTGTGGCGAGGGGGGCATTTGCCCAGGTTCGCCTGGTGCACCAGTTGTGGCCCTATCTGGACCGGGACTCACTGCTCACAGTCACTCATGCCTTCATCACCTCGAGGTTCGACTACTGTAACGCTCTCTACATGGGGCTACCTTTGAAAAGTGTTCGGAAACTTCAGATCGTGCAGAATGCAGCTGCGAGAGCAATCATGGGCTTCCCTAAATATGCCCATGTCACACCAACACTCCGCAGTCTGCCTAATCACAGAGTGAAGCAATTTAGAACTAAGCAGAAAGTTCCTGACAGTTAGAACAATTAATCAGTGGAACAGCTTGCCTCCAGAAGTTGTGAATACTCCAACACTGGAAGTTCTTAAGATGATGTTGACTAACCATCTGTCTGAAGTGGTGTAGGGTTTCCTGCCTGGGCAGGGGATTGGACTAGAAGTCCTCCAAGGTCCCTTATAACTCTATTGTTATTGTTAATTAAGTTTGTAGGAACTAAATCACATCCCCCTTTCCTTATTTCCATCAGTTTCAGAAGTTTAGACTCTAAGGGATGCTTTTATATCCAAAACAACCACTACTTGAGAGAAACCCAGCTTGCGGCAGCTGGCAAAAATACAAAACCCAAAACTAAGCAAAAATAAATACATACATCTGTAAATTCATTTCTGCTCCTGAAACTCAACTTATAATTACCAGGTTTTTTAAAAGCCAAAACTACACCACTAATAGGCAGGAAAGAAGGAGGGAGGTAAGGTATAAAGAAAAGCTCAATAGTTGGACAAGAAAACTGTCAAGAAAACAATTAAAAATGAAGAGAAGGAGACTGAAGCATCAGGGGTTGCCACAAAGAAGAGGGAGTCAAGCTAGTCTCCAAAGCACCTGAGGACAGAAGAAGAAGAAATGGGTGGAAATTAATCAAGGAGGGAAACAACATAGAACAAAGGAGACATTTCTTGACAGTTAGAACAATTAATCAGTGGAACAGCTTGCCTCCAGAAGTTGCAAATGTTCCAACACTGGAGGGTTTTGAGATTATTTTGGATAACTATTTGTCTGAAGTGGTGTAAAATTTCCCGCCTAAGCAGGGGGTTGGACTAGAAGAACTCCAAAGTCCCTTCCAATTCTGTTATTTTATCCTATTCTAAGAAGCAATGGGTGGAAACTAAGCAAGGAGAAAAGCAACCTTGAAATAAGGAGAAATTTCCTGAAAGTTAGAAAAATTAACCAGTGGAACAGCGTGCCTCGAGAAGTTGTGAATGCTCCAACAGTAAAAGTTTTTAAGAAGATGTTGGATAACCATCTGTCTGAAGTAGTGAAGGTCTCCCTGCCTAAGAAGGGGGTTGGACTAGAAGACCTCAAGGGTCCCTTCTGTTGTGTTTGGGCCTGGGCCAGCTGTTGCCCCCACAGATGGGGGAGACGCGGCACACAGTGACTGTGAAAGCCTGGCTGACAGCCAGGATGATGTAGCAGACAGTCCGGAAGAATTAGCAGACAGCTCAGGGGAGGGGGCTGGCAGTTCGTTGGACAGTTTATCCTCTCTCAGTTTGTCTGCAGGACAATACATTAATTTACGCAACCGAAGGGCCTTGCAAAGAAGGAATCGCTTTAAGAAGCATGATAAGCACACCTGGGCTGGGTGTGGTTCCCTTAATGAGGGCTAACGGCATAAAATGGGAACGGGGCCAAGGCAAACTGTGCCTGATTATCTGGGTGGTTTGTGTGGCGTCATTTGTTCCTGCTTTGAAGTTCCTGCTCTTGGATTTCAACTCAACGTTGTGGGAGTTGAAAACTCTGGGACAAGATGCTGCTTTTGTGCTGTGAATATCCAGAGACTCTTGGAATATTTATGCTCCGTGACTTTTGTATTTGTTGGCTTTTTACTGAACTTTGTAGCTGACTGAATTTTCAACGAATCCTATGTGTTACTCCTGAAAGTAAGGACCATTTGCTTTAGACTTTTTTCTTTACTGTTTAATACCAGTTTGCTGACTAACTAAGCACGTGTGTGTCTGACCTTCTTTCCTGGACCGTTAATCATTGCTTGAGGCCGGTCAGGCAGAACACCTTCCAACTCAGTTATTCTAGTCTATTCTAACCATCTTGAAAAGAATATGGCTAAAATCATAAGATTTGTTTTTCTCACCTTCTATACATCTGAACTAGACTGTGTGTTTTCTCTGTGTCATTTAATATATATAGGTACCTGTATTATATATTTATTTATTTATTCATTCGTTCATTCATTCTGCCATGGTTATATAGTGTATATTGGAGGTTGTGACCCTCTGAGAGCTGTGTGCAATGAAATTTCATTTTAATATTTTATTTATTTATTTATTTATTTAGTCCAATACATAATACACAATAGCCCAAAGATGGGCTACAAGAATGGTGGAAGGTCTTAAGCATAAAACGTATCAGGAAAGACTTCATGAACTCAATTTGTATAGTCTGGAGGACAGAAGGGAAAGGGGGGACATGATCGAAACATTTAAATATGTCAAAGGGTTAAATAAAGTTCAGGAGGGAAGTGTTTTTAATAGGAAAGTGAACACAAGAACAAGGGGACACAATCTGAAGTTAGTTGGGGGAAGGATCAAAAGCAACATGAGAAAATATTATTTTACTGAAAGAGTAGTGGATTCTTGGAACAAACTTCCAGCAGATGTGGTAGATAAATCCACAGTAACTGAATTCAAACATGCCTGGGATAAACATATATCCACCCTAAGATAAAATACAGAAAATAGTATAAGGGCAGACTAGATGGATCATGAGGTCTTTTTCTGCCGTCAGTCTTCTATGTTTCTATGTTTCTATAAATGAATGAATTAATGAATGGATGGATGGATGGATGGATGATGATGATGATGATGATGATGATGATTATTATTATTATTATTATTATTATTATTATTATTATTATTATAAATTAGATTTGTATGCCGCCCCTCTCCGAAGACTCAGAGCGGCTCACAATAAACGTTGTGCTAGATATCACCTGGTTGTGCTAGATATATCCTGGTTATCATAAATACAGGGGAGCACAGCGGTTCACATCGCATTTAGCAACCTTGACCTTGAGGCCCGAGTGCTGCTGCATGGCGGGGGTGAACTCCCGTCATTCGCTCCAGCTCCCTGACGGGAACCTAAAAAAAATCCCCATGCACATCCCTCGAGGAATGGTGATGTGACAGGCTAATCCTTTCAACCCAGAAGTGGCTTTAAAAAGGCCCCCCAACACGAATGGGACAGGATAAATATAATAATAATTACCAGAAAGATCAGCATCCCAGTTCAGGTTTGAGTGGCTACTGGTTTCCCTTCTGGCTGAAGACCCGACCTGTGGATTGGAAAGAGATAGAATCATATTGGTTCACGGGAGAAAAAGTGAGAAGTTGTTTTTTCATGAGACAAAGGTGCTTTTTTTCCTTTTTTTTTATTTTTATTTTTTTATTAATTTTTAACAAATTTATATTACACACAACATAAAACAGTGCATAGTGAAATGTGCCCACCACCCAGACACACACACATTCCCCATCACCAAATCGGGGGTGTTCTTGTATAGTCCACTTGACCCAAGAGCAATATATCTATTTACATATTATAGAGAGATTCCAATTTATTTCTTGTAGCTTGGTCTCGGATTCTGCTCGTCATATATCATCTTACCTTGTCCCACCGTACCATCAGCTGTTCCAACTCAGTTTCATTATCCGAATTTATCTTTTTATCCATAATTTCAAATTGAATATGGTCCACCATGTACCTACACCAATTTTGCATTGTCCATTTTGTCGCATCCTTCCAACCAAAGACTATTACTGCCTGAGCGCTTTCTATTGCTGCTTTTTTTATTTCTCTAAATTCTCCCATCGCATTGCTTTTAACTAGTACTGCCATTTCCTTAGTGATTGTCCATTGTATATTTAGCATTCTATTGATATCCTCTTTCACTTTTTGCCAAAATTCCTGCACTATCGGGCATTCCCAGAACATATGCATAAACACTCCTTTGTCTTGACACCTATGCCAACAATTCCCCCTGACATTCTGCTGAAAGTATGCGAGTTGAACAGGAGTAAAATACCACTTATGTAATATTTTCCTTCTCATTTCCCTGATTCTTGTATTTTTAATTTTCCTTATATTTTCTACTATATTTTCCATCTCTTGTACCTCTACTTGTATCTCATTTTGCCACCATTTAGGCAATCCTTCAATTGTGTCCCTGTCTGACTGCACTAGCAATTTATATATATTGGTTGCTTGCGCCTTTATACCCTCACTTTTTTATCTTATTATTTTCTCTAACCCTTTTTTTTTCTTAACCAAGAGGCAACTGGACTTTCTGGGTGTTTTTTTTTTCTTTTAAGTTGTTTCACTTCTCATCCAAGAAGCTTCTAACTTGAATGGTGGAGAACGGAAAGAATGAAAGTTAATAGATAGAATGTGATAGTTTAAAAACAATATAAACATAGAGTATTTTCACAATATGATAAATTTAGAACGGTGTTTTTTTATAATTTATTTTTTGAATAAGTATTTGACATTTTATAGATAAGAAAATTAACTAATATAAAGAATACAGAGTTAAATTTAATAAGAACTTAGAGAGTGTGTGTTATATTTCTGTATGGATCTGATTATAGTTAGGCTTTTTTTCTTTTTTGTACTAGTTAGACTTCTATGACAAGCGGAGCAATGGTAGCTCCTTAAATGTTGAATGTTGTTTGTTTTTGTCTGTCTTTTGAAAAATAATAAAAAAATATTTTTTAAAAAAAGAATTATATTTTTTGCAATCATCTGGTCGTTAGCACTCTTCGGAGGACTGCACTTTGAGCAGTTCAGCTGTCAGGCAGAAGCCATCATTTTTTTTTCATTAATTAATCAATAAATCAATCAATCAATCAATTAATTAATTAATTAATTTCTATGCTGCCCAATCTCGAAGGACTCATGCCTTAACTTGGACTTTGAATTAAATTAGGATGTTAGAAATATAGAAACATGGAAGACTGACGGCAGAAAAAGACCTCCTGGTCCATCTAGTCTGCCCTTATAATATTTCCTGCGTTTTCTCTTAGGATGGATCTATGTTTATCCCAAGCATGTTTAAATTCAGTGACTGTGGATTTACCTACCACGTCTGCTGGAAGTTTGTTCCAAGCATCTACTATTCTTTCAGTAAAATAATATTTTAGAACATAAGACCATAAGAAGAGCCATGCTGAATCAGGCCAAAGTCCATCAAGTCCAGCATTCTGTGTCCCACAGGGGCCCACCAATTGTCCATGGGGATCTTGAGCAGAAAGAGAAGGCAAGACCCTCCCTTTCCCTTGACCCCCAACAAATGGTACTCAAGGGAATCCTGCCTGCCTCAACCAACATAGAGGGAGCACATGGACATCCGTTTCAATAACCACCAATACACTTGGCATCCATGAATCTGTCTAATCCTGCCTTGAAGCTATCCAGAATGACAGAAGGACCAGGAGAGACATGATAGCAGTGTTCCAATATCTCAGGGGCTGCCACAGAGAAGTGGGAGTCAACCTATTTTCCAAAGCACCTGAGGGTAGAACAAGAAGCAATGGATGGAAACTAAACAAGGAGAGAAGTAACTTAGAACTAAAGAGAAATTTCCTGACAGAACAATTAATCAGTGGAACAACTTGCCTCCAGAGGATGCAAATGTTCCAACACTGGAGGTTTTTGAGATGATTTGACGGCAGAAAAAGACCTCATGGTTCCAGGCATGTTTAAATTCAGTTACTGTGGATTTACCAACCACATCTGCTGGAAGTTTGTTCCAAGGATCTACTACTCTTTCAGTAAAATAATATTTTCTCACGTTGCTTCTGATCTTTCCCCCAACTAACCTCAGATTGTGCCCCCTTGTTCTTGTGTTCACTTTCCTATTAAAAACACTTCCCTCCTGAACCTTATTTAACCCTTTGACCCTGGATGCTGGGTGGAGCACGAGGCTGGCAGGAGAATGGACAGCAGTGGTAGATCATTTGTGCTGGCAAAGTTTGGTGCAAGAGGCTTTCCAGGCCCAAAACGAGCTGGGGGAACATGGCAAGTGTGGGGGACAGTGGTGCGCACATGCACAAGTGGGGCACGCATTGCATTGTGGGTGTCGGCATGCACACACAATATCGCGGGCGCGCACACACACACTTTGGCATGCAACAAGAAAAGGTTTGCCATCACTGCCTACCCAGTTCCTGCCACCGTTCTTCATATAACAACAATAACAACAGAGTTGGAATGGACCTTGGAGGTCTTCTAGTCGTAGGCAGGAAAGCCTACACTACTTCAGACAGATGGTTATCCAACATCTTCTTAAACATTCAGTGTTGGACGATTCACAACTTCTGGAGGCAAGTTGTTCCATGGATTAATTGTTCTTCAGGAAATTTCTTCTTATTTCTGAGTCGCTTCTCTCCTCGTTTAGTTTCCACCCATTGCTTCTTGTTCTACCCTCAGGTGTTTTGGAGAATAGCTTGACTCCCTCTTCTTTGTGGCAACCCCTGAGACATTGGAAGACTGTTATCATGTCTCCCCTGGTCCTTCTTGTCATTAAACTAGCCATGGTCTTTTCCCCCTTGATTTGTATATTGGAAGGTGTTGGTGTTTTTATCTTTGTTTTTTTTTAAATTCCTTTTATTTTTTTAAAATTCCTTTTTAATGGAATGGCATTTTAATGGGCATTTACTAATAAAAACAGTTAATAAATATACATGAAAATTGAAATGGAAGAGACGTGGAAAAATTTGAAATACTACAGCCTAATTAACTTGAGGCATTTAAAATTTGGATCAGCTTTAAAAATGTATTCGCGAATAGCATATTAATACAATATAAGAAATCTGAGCAGCTATTTATTATCCAGACGTCAAAAGTAAAGGAGGTAGCATTGGATTTGTATACCATAATTTTAAAAATTGAATTATTGATGTATTTAAACAATTTGATGGTGTTGGTGCTTTACATTGTACTGTGATTGGTGAGAAAACTACTTCAGACAGATAGTATCCAACATCTGCTAAAAACCTTAAATGCTCAGAGAGCCATTTGGACCCATTTTCCACAGAAAAGAAAACTCCGGGAGCCACAAAACTAGTATATATAGTTGAATGAAAAATTCTGCTTCCTTCTGAAACTTTTCATTTCTTGGATTTATCCATGGTTGGCCTACCGGGGGTCAAAAAGCTCAATAAATTGAACATTGGTGGGTGTTGTGGTTAGCTCTGGCCCAGCTCCTGCCCCAGGGACTGTGGATGTGGGGGAGACATCCACATGCTGCAGGCCTGTTTTGCCCCCGGTGGAATCTGCTGATGAAGGCTCCTCTGACCAAGAAGACATGAGTGACAGGGAGGAGGAAAGTGTGGCAGACAGCTCAAAAGGAGATCAATTATCTAGCTCCTCCTTGGATTCAGAACAAGAGCTAATGATACAGCCACGCATGCGGAGAGCTATGCATAGGCAGCAACAACTGAGAGATTATTATCAAAGAAAATGAGGCCACCTGTGGTTGGGTGGGGCTGTGGTCATTAGTGAGGCTGCTATAAAGAGCAGCGTGTGGGTTTGGCCATTGTGGAGGATTATCTGATTGTTGTGTTTCCTGACTGCTTTACTGACTTTGACCTTTTGTGTGCTGATTTTTCCCCGCTTCGAAACTAAACCAGAGCAAAGTGTGTTTCACTTTGTGAAAGAAGAAAGACTGTGAATTGCCTCACAGCTGCAAGCTAAGTATCACAGAACTGATAAGGGACTTGTACAAATTACCAGTTTGTTTGGAGACCAGTGCTCTTTGCTATACCAAAAGAGGGCTTGGTTTAAGTGAATTTTCATTATAAAGAACATTGTTTTGAATTTTCAAACATGTGTGTGTCTGAAATTTGTACCTGTGAATTTTTGGGAGAAGTCTACCACAGAGCCCGACAGAACAGGTGGGTATCACAAATTGGCAGTTGTGGCTCATATTTTGAGTGAGGGGGAGCCCCAGCGGAGGGATGAAAGAGCCACATGCGGCTCCGGAGCCTTGGGTTGCTGACTCCTGTGCTAGCTGAATTTGGGAATCACCTGACTGAAATGGGTGGCGTAGGAACCCATGGAGAGAGTGTGGCTGGAAGCCGATCCAGAATGGAGTCGAGAGTCCACCAGACCGCCAAGGGGGGGCTGCTTTCCAGGGATGCTGTTGTAGTAATTGTGTCCCGAGGAGTCTTCCTCTTCACCCCAAGAATCGTCCACTCCCGTCGTCCTGATCAGAAAGACAAATGGGGACAAGGCCGACACTATATAAAATGAATGAATGAATCAATCAAACAAACAAAGAAAAACAAAGAAACAATGTCACACATTTCAGAAACATAGACATTTCTAGAGTGAGAAAGAGTCTCTCTGTGTGTGCTTTTGAATTTGTGCGAAAGTCATGTGTGTGTATGTGTGTGTCTGTGTGTGAAAGTCTTTGTGTGTGAAAATCGTGTCTGTGTGTGTGAGTCCGAGTGTTTGTGAAAGTCTGTGTGCCTGAGAATCTGTGTGAGTGTGTGAGAATTTGTGTATCTGTGCTTATATATCTCTGTGTGAGAGAGAGTATGTGTTTGCGAGGGAGAATGTGTGTGAAAATATGTGTGTGAGTCATGTGGGTGTGTCTGTGTGATTGTGAAAGTCTCTGTGTGTGAGAATCTGTGTATCTGTGTGTGACACATTCTGTGCATGTGTACTTGTGTATGTGTGTGAGAGAGTTTATGTGTTTGTGAGGGAGAATGTGTATGAAAGTTGTGTGTGTAAGTTGTGTGTGTGTGTATGGGTGTGAAAGTCTGAGTGTGTGAGAATCTATATCTGTGTGTGACATATTCTGTGAATGTGTGCTTGCACGAGTCTGAGAGAATCTATGTGTTTGTGATGGAGAATGTGTGTGAAAGCCTGTGTGTGTGAAAGTTGTGTGTGCATGTATGTGTATGGGTGTGAAAGTCTCTGTGAGTGTGTGAGTGTGTGAAAATCTGTGTGTGAGAGAGATTTTGTGCATATAATTGTGTCTGTGAGAGAGTCTATGTGTTTGTGAGGGAGAATGTGTGTGAAAGTCTGTGTGTGTGAAAGTTGTGTGTGTGTATGTGTATGGGTGTGAAAGTCTCTGTGAGTGTGTGAGTGTGTGAAAATCTGTGTATCTGTGTGAGAGATTTTGTGCATATGACTGTGTATGTGAGAGAGTCTATGTGTTTGTGAGGGAGAATGTGTGTGAGTCTGCGTGTGAAAGTCGTGTGTGTGAGAGAGAGTCAGTATCCTGTGATTGTCTGTGTGCGTGTGAATGTGTGTATGAGGGCATGAGAATCTGTGTATCTGTATGTGAGAGATGTTGTGCATACAATTGTGTATGTGAGAGAGTCTATGTGTTCGTGAGGGAGAATGTGTGTGAGTGTCTGTGTGTGAGAGAGAAATTATGTGCATGTGTTTGTGTGAGAAAGAGAAAGTGAGTGAGTGTGTGTGTGTGTGTGTGTAAAAAAATCAAGGTGCATGCCACAATTACATGATCAAAACTCATTTTTACATGGTGTGGGTACAATTGGGGAGGGGGCTTCAATATCTAGTTTCAATTTTTTTTACTACAACCTAAGTCTCCCGTCTCCTGGTCCAACTCTTCCCACACTATAGCTAATTGGCTCTTGAGTTAGGAGGGAGGGACTGGCTCAGAATCAGCCAATAAGCTTAGGTGGCTGAAGGAGGGCTAGAACCTGGGTCTCCCCTAGTCTACTCTTTTCCCAACACAGCTGATTGGCTATTGGAATGGACTGACCCACAATAAGCCAATGAGCTTTCATGACTGAGAAGTACAAGATTGAGGGTCTCCCCTCTCTTAGACTATCATCTTCCTCACTACACCTGATTGGGTTTTGGGCTAAGAGGGAGGGACTGACCCAAAATCAGCCAATGAGCTGAGGAAGACTACAATCTAGGTTCCACCCCTCCCCACCCATTCCTAGTGCAGCCACTTCCTCACTATATCTGATTGGCTCTTGGGCTGAAAGGGAGGCTCACATTGGCTCACATTCAGCCAATGAGCTTCTGTAGCTGGTATGGGGACTAGAATCCAAATTCCCCTGTCCTTAGTCCAGACCAGGGGTAGGCAAACTTGCCTCTTCTATGACATGTGGACTTCAACTCCCAGAATTCCTGAGCTGGCATGATTGGCTCAGGAATTCTGGGAACTGAAGTCCAAAAGTCATAGAAGAGCCAACTTTGCCTACCCCCAGACTCCAGAGCCTTCTCTATTATATTATAGTTGATTGGATGTTGGAATAAGAGGGAGGGACTGGACCAGATTCATCCAATCAACTGACTGGGTGGGTGTGTGGAGGGGCAATCTAGAAAAAATGCAAGTCCAAATGTACAGATCTCCACAGGTTGCCCAATCCTCAACGCATAGGGAAACTGAGGCCGCAATCCCATACCTCTCCTGGGGGGCTACAGTTTGGGGAGGGCTGTGCAGATACTGCTTAAAGCGAAGCTCAAAGGCCTGCCCGACCGTGTTGATGATGCTCTGCGCCAATCCATCGCAGCATTCCAAGATGTGGCAAGCTGCCAAAGAGAAAGGAAAGATCCCCAACCAGAAGTGAAATGTAATCGCCCCCCAAAAGACACCCAACGGGACACACAGAGATACACAACAAGACACCCATAGGAGTGGGATGAAGCTGCAGAAAGAGCTAACGTGATCTTTGGCTATGTTAACGGAGCCAATAGGGCTTGTCAATGGACATGCCTAGAGAAGTGAAAGTGAAAGTAAAAATGGAAGAGAAAGTGAAAGTGAAAGCAGGAGGAATAAAAGAATAAAACTGAGTTTTTCACCTGGATAACATTATTTTCCCTGGTTCTTTCATGGCCACCATTCACTGGCCTATCGTAGTAACATTTTGCTCCAGCCGATGATATGAATGTAGGATTGTGATTGAATTAATGAATTGTCTGGTTTTAAATAATTTGGGGGGGGGGGTTAGCACTAGTTTTATGTTTGGGTATCTCTTCTTGTACTTTGTATTTTATTCCTATTTTTATAAGCCACCCTGAGAAGGGCGGCATAGAATGAACGAATGAACGAATGAACGAATGAACGAATGAACGAATGAACGAATGAACGAATGAACGAATGAACGAATGAACGAATGAACGAATGAACGAATGAACGAATGAACGAATGAACGAATGAACGAATGAACGAATGAACGAATGAACGAATGAACGAATGAACGAATGAACGAATGAACGAATGAACAAATGAACAAATGAACAAATGAACAAATAAATAAATAACAGTAGTCCTTGTTTAAAAAATAGCTTTTTAGCAAGCGTTCAAAGTTACGGCAACCCCCCAAAAAGGTCCTTTACGACTCAATTTCAAAGTTCTGATGGCCACACCCTCCATCGCGGTAACGTGACCATAATTTGGGCTCTTTGGTAACTGGCTGGCATTTTACAACTGACTGTGGCATCCTGCTGTCGGGTGACTCCTATTTTGAGAAGGTTTTGGTAGTTATTCATCTTTACTTCTAGTTGCCGTCAATAACAAATGCCCACTGGATTTAATGCGTCTTTTTAAATTAATTTTTATTGATTATAAAAAAGAAGAAAAACAAACAAACATAACACATAGGACATAACATAACACTAAATGAGCATTTCCAAAATGTGTAGGTGGTACACATCTCAAAAGTAAAAACTTAATGCTACGACTATAAAAAGTTATTTCAAGTTAATGCATTTGTTTAATGACTGGTTAGAATTGTTTAATGACCACCACAAAAAAAGTTGTTGTTGTTGTTGTTGTTGTTGTTGTTATTATTATTATTATTATTATTATTATTATTATTATTATTATTATATTTGTATGCCGCCCCTCTCCGTAGACTTATAACATTAAGTGCGATCATATGGTGTCCCATTTAATGACGGTCACAACCAGCGGTGGGCTACAAGCAGGAATGCTAAATTGCGCTCACCGCCGCGGCTCATAAGTTCTTGCGGGGCCAGTGCGATTTTGCTGCTGCACCTGTTATTATGTATTGTTTTTACCATTGTTGTGAGCCGCCCCGAGTTTGCGGAGAGGGGCGGCATATAAATCCAATAAATCTAATCTAATCTAATCTAATCTGTGGAGGAAACAAAATCACGCATGCAGCTGCAGGTACAGCTGTGTTTCAGCAAGGTTTTTTTGTTCTACGCATGCCGAAACACGGACACACCTACGGTTCTGTGTGCGATTTCGCTACCTCCACAGTTTCAGCAGCAAAATCACGCTGGTCTCGCAGGAACTTACAAGCCGTGGCGGCAAGCGCAATTTAGCGTTTTGGCTCGTAGCCCACCGCTGGTCACAACTATGGAGATTCTCACTCATCCAGGTCATGGTTGTCCCAAAGTGCTTTTTCAAGAGGCAACTGGACTTGCTTTGTTTTTTTTAATGAAGTGAATATAAAGTTCATCCTATTAAGTTAATTGGATGAACTTGGTAAAGTTCATCCAATTAACCAGGGGAAGGTCTTGCCTTCAGAAGTCGTGGGCGCTTCATCGCAGGAGATTTTGAAAGGAGAGACTGCATAGTCACTTGTCCGAAATGGTTGCTAAGGAGTGACCCCTGAGTTATCAAGGATGCACATTCGCAAAGGAAGCGTGGAACGCTAGCGCGGTGTTTTTCAACCAGTGTGCCAGAAGAAAGAGGGAGGGAGGGAGAGAGAAACATATAGAAAAAAGAGAGAGGAAGGAAAATAGAGAGAGGAAGGAAGGAAGGAGGTAGGAAGGAAGGAGGGAGGAAGGAAGGAATGAGGGAAGGAGGGAGGGAGGGAAGGAAGGAGGGAGGGAGGGAGGAAGGAAGGAGGAAGGTGGGAGGGAAGGAGGGAGGGAGGAAAGCAAGGAAGGAAGGAAGGGAGGAAGGAAGGAAGGAAGGGAGGGAGGGAGGGAGGGAGGGAGGAAGGAAGGAAGGAAGGAAGGAAGGAAGGAAGGAAGGAAGGAAGGAAGGAAGGAAGGAAGGAAGGAAGGAAGGAAGAGCTTTGTGTGTGTCTTTCTACCATTCTTACCAGGATATCCGTTTTGCATTCATCGAAAGAGGCCCAGGTTTCACACTAAGTGAGTATAAATACATTTAGAAACTATATTAGTAGCTATATGTATAATATGTACTGTGTTAGAGTGTCATTTTGTGTCATTTTGGTTGGTGGTGTGCCCCAGGATTTTGTAAATGTAAAAAACGTGCCGCGGCTCAGAAAAGGTTGAAAATCACTGTGCTAGCAGATATCCAGCCGATAGTCAGGAGATCTGAGTAATACAGTCGTAAAAAGTACATACATTAAAGTGTATACAATACTATTTACTTTAGCAAATATCGTAGTCAAGTTAAACAGTCCAGTCATACAAGGTCAAATCAGTCAATAACTCTCAATACATTAACAATACTACAAGAAGTGGTGGGCAGCAGGTGCCCCAACCAGGTAGGAAATTCTGGGATGCACACGCAACTGTACGTCCCTGAGGTGTACATGCGCACCCCCATGTGAAAATTTGGCTTCTGCGCATGCTCGGCAAGCAAAATCTCATGTAAGGATGCTCACATGAGCGAGATTTCAGTAATTTCACCGACTTTTTACTTCTGCGCATGCACGGAAGCAAAATATCAGTGAAAGTCGCCAAAATCTCACTTGTGCGTGCATCCTCATGAGAGATTTCGCTTGCTGAGCATGCGCAGAAGCAAAATCTCACACCAAATGGTGTGTGCACATACACCAGATGTGCGCACACCTGTGACAGCCTCGGAGGGTGCACCGGTAGCGCCGAAGAACGAGCGACCCTTCACAAGCCTTATTTATATACAACAGACACAAACTCAACCCGGATAAGACGGAGTGGCTGTGGGTTCTGCCTCCCAAGGACAATTCCATCTGTCCGTCCATAACCCTGGGGGGGGGGAATTATTGACCCCCTCAGAGAGGGTCCACAACTTGGGCGTCCTCCTCAATCCACAGCTCAGATTAGAGAAACATCTTTCAGCTGTGACGAGGGGGACTTTTGCCCAGTTAAGGCCCTACCTGGACCGGGACTCACTGCTCACAGTCACTCATGCCCTCATCACCTCGAGGCTCGACTACTGTAATGCTCTCTACATGAAGAGTGTTTGGAAACTTCAGATCGTGTAGAATGCAGCTGCGAGAGCAATCATGGGCCCATGTTACTCCAACACTCCGCAGTCTGCACTGGTTGCCGATCGGTTTCCGGTCAAAATTCAAAGTGTTGGTTATGACCTATAAAGCCCTTCATAGCATCGGACCAGAATATCTCCAGGACCGCCTTCTGCCGCACGAATCCCAGCGACCAGTTAGGTCCCACAGAGTTGGCCTTCTCCGGGTCCCATCGACTAAACAATGTCGTCTGGTGGGACCCAGGGGAAGAGCCTTCTCTGTGGGGGCCCCGGCTCTCTGGAACTAACTCCCCCCAGATATCAGAGTTGCCCCCACCCTCCTTGCCTTTCGCAAGCTCCTTAAAACTCACCTCTGTCGTCAGGCATGGGGGAATTGACATTTTCCCTTCCCCCCTAGGCTTATAGAATTTATACATGGTATGTTTGTATGTATGATTAGTTCTTTAAATTGGGGTTTTTTAGATTATTTTTAATATTAGATTTGTTTACATTGTCTTTTTTATTGTTGTTAGCCGCCCCGAGTCTTCGGAGAGGGGCAGCATACAAATCTAATAAATAATAATAATAAATAATATTTGTACATGTGTAAATTAGAAAAATTAGCTAAGGGTCAGAACAGCAAGGCTCAATTTAAGCACTTTTCATCTAAGATGCCGTAAGCCTAACCAAAGCTCCGTTTTACACCAGATGCTATTATCAAGGGAGCATCTTTGCATGCCAACATTTCATTCATTTATTTATCCAATTTAGATACCGCCCCGTCTCTCGTCCACCCACGTTCCTCCAGCTTGATGTTACTGATGCCCTCAGTTGTCTTTGCATCACTTAAAATCATGTGTGTGTATGTATGTATGTATTTGTTCCATTACCAGATTCTTAAGTAGAAAAGTTTGTAAGAAGAAACAATTTTTCCCATAGGAATCAATGTAAAAGCAAATAAGGCGTGCGGTTGGGGAAACCACAGGGAGGGTGGAGGCCCTGTTTCCTCCCAGGAGATTCCTAAAGAGGCCCCACGGAGGCTTCTCCTCGCCTTTTCCGGCCCTGTTTCCACCCAGGAGATTCCTAGAGAGGCCCCACGGAGGCTTCTCTCCACTTTTTCCGGCCCTGTTTCCTCCCAGGAGATTCCTAGAGAGGCCCCACGGAGGCTTCTCTCCACTTTTTCCGGCCCTGTTTCCTCCCAGGAGATTCCTAGAGAGGCCCCACGGAGGCTTCTCCCTGCCTTTTCCGGTTACAGTTTCTGAGGCTCGGGCGTGTAAGTGGAAAATGGTTCTTGAGAAGAGGCAAAAAAATCTTGAGCACCCGGTTCTTATCTACAACAGTTCCTAAGTAGAGGCGTTCTTAGGTAGAGATATCACTGTAAATGACAAAATGCATGGATATGAATCTATTAACCTATGAAAAAATCTGCCGATACCTGGTGTATGCACTAGTCCATACGTGCAGATGAAACAGCATAATTTTGAAATAACACCTTTTGCAAGCTTCTGTATCATACCATTGGCCATAGCTTTTTAAAAGCTGCGTGCCATTTCTCTAAACACACTCACCTCGCTGGTTGATGGGATCCTTGGCAACATAAGCGACGTAATCGGTTGTATCCTGGCCGGAAATATAATTCAGGAAAAAGAGAGAGAGTTACAGTAAGCTTGAGGTTGCTGAGGATAAGAAGCAGAACTTCTAGTTGGGAGAAATGAAGAGGAAGTTAAGATGAATTTATTAGCAATGTTCATTAGCGTTCCGCAACCTCCAAATATGCCACACTACAGTTCCCATAATCCCCTGCCAAGAGGGTTCAGTGGTTTTTTTGTTTTAATTAAATTTAACATTAGAATGCAGAGCTGGGCCAAGGATGGGAAAGATTCACTATTGCACCAATTTAGCTGAATAGGAGGAATTTTCTATCTATCTATCTATCTATCTATCTATCTATCTATCTATCTACCTACCTACCTACCTACCTACCTACTTACTTACTTACTTACTTACTTACTTACTTATTACATTTGTATGCTGCCCCTCTCCGCAGACTCGGGGCGGCTCACAACAGCAACAGAAAACAATATACAGTATAATACAAATTCAATAATTAGAAAGCTAAAAACCCATAATTTTTTTTAAAAAAAACATGCACACAACATATCATACATAAACAGTATAGGCCTGGGGAAGATATCTCAGTTCCCCCATGCCTGACGACAGAGGTGGGTTTTAAGGAGCTTACAAAAGGCAAGGAGGGTGGGGGCAGTTCGAATCTCAGGGGGGAGCTGGTTCCAGAGGGTCGGGGCCACCACAGAGAAGGCTCTTCCCCTGGGACCCGCCATACGACATTGTTTAGTCGACGGGACCCGGAGAAGGCCAACTCTGTGGGACCTAACCGGTCGCTGGGATTCGTGCGGCAGAAGGCGGTCCCAGAGATATTCTGGTCCGATGCCATGAAGGGCTTTATAGGTCAAGACTAACACTTTGAATTGTGACCGGAAATTGATCGGCAACCAGTGCAGACTGCGGAGTGTTGGTGTAACATGGGCATATTTAGGAAAGCCCATGATTGCTCTCGCACCTGCATTCTGCACGATCTGAAGTTTCTGAACACTTTTCAAAGTTTATTTACGTAGAGTGTTGGTGACTTCTGTTATGAGAAGTTGCATTGGCCAGAATTCCTCCTGACCACTTTTTGAGGTTTGCTTCACTTTGACATTCCACGGTCAAAAGAGAAAAAAAAACCATGGTGAGGGTTGATCAGTTGTGAACAACAAATACTGCACTGATTGACTACTAAATATGAATTGATGTAAGGATGTAATCTGATGCATTTAGGTATTGCTTTAAGATTTGAATCATATATGCCATATGATTACAATATTATGATAAATGTCTATCTAAAACAATGGATTGATCAATAGTTATGATTTTGGTTTTCATTTTTTAAATTTTTTTAACAGTAATAGTCTCAAAATGGGTGAGCAGTGTGGTCGGGCGGTAGGAAAAGCAAGTAGGATGCTTGGCTGCATATCTAACTATTAGATTTGTCATTATATATTGTTTTTATCATTGCTATGAGCCGCCCCGAGTCTTCGGAGAGGGGCGGCATACAAATCTAATTAATAATAATAATAATAATAATAATAATAATAATAATAATAGAGGTATAACAAGCAGGAAGAGGGAGATTGTGATCCCGCTATATAGAGCGACCCCATTTGGAATACTGTGTTCAGTTCTGGAGACCTTACCTACAAAAAGATATTGACAAAATTGAACGGGTCCAAAGACGGACTACAAGAATGATGGAAGGTCTTAAGCATAAAATGTATCAGGAAAGACTTAATGAACTCAATCTGTATAGTCTGGAGGACAGAAGGAAAAGGGGGGACATGATAGAAACATTTAAATATGTTAAAGGATTAAATAAGGTTCAGGAGGGAAGTGTTTTTAATAGGAAAGTGAACACAAGAACAAGGGGACACAATCTGAAGTTAGTTGGGGGAAAGATCAAAAGCAACATGAGGAAATATTATTTTACTGAAAGAGTAGTAGATCCTTGGAACAAACTTCCAGCAGACGTGGTTGGTAAATCCACAGTAACTGAATTTAAACATGCCTGGGATAAACATATATCCATCCTAAGATAAAATACAGGAAATAGCATAAGGGCAGACTAGATGGACCATGAAGCCTTTTTCTGCCGTCAGTCTTCTATGTTTCTATGAATTTATAAAATTGTATTAGAAGCATAGAATTATATGGATAATGTAGATTAATAATTGTAAAAGATTGATGTGTGTTAATGATAGTGAAATATTAATCTAAGTTCCGAAAGACTGAAAGTTATATCGAAATTCAAAGGTGGAAAGGCATTGAAGTATTGATAGAACTATATAACATGTTATATGCTATATGATTACAATATTATGATAAATGTCTATCTAAAACAATGGATTGATCAATAGTTATGATTTTGGATTTCTTTTTTTTTTAAAGTAATAGTGTTCAGTTCTTTTTTCTTTTTTCTTATTATATTTTCTTTCCTTTTTTAACTTATAAACTTTTTCTATTTTAGTTAGGAAGAGGTAGTAAGGGGCTTTAGTTATTTTTAAAGAGAATGCATGAGAAGGGAGAGTAGCTATAACGGCTTATTTGAATTTGCAAGAGTAAGATGAAATTATTTTAATAAGGTTAAAGGAAATCAAAGTGGAATTTCAATTAGAAGAAAATTTGGATAGCTAGATGACAAAATTAGAGGTCAAGGTTGGGAGGTTTGATGAATACCGGAAGTAATTAATTTGGACCTAGTAATTTTGTGGGCAATTATATATGTTTTACTAATCCGATACTGTTTTAGTTGCAATTTGAAGGTATTTTGAAATGTATTGAAAAAAGTTTGTATAGAGGAATTTTTTTTTTAAATTATACCCCACCCCACCCCCCAAAAAATACTGGACATTTCTTTACAACAGGGATTTAAAGGAAGTTAAGAAGAACTCTGGGGGCAGCCCTGGATGAGGGGTTGGACTAGATGACCTCTGGTGCCCCTTCCAACCTCCTCACTCTAGGGTTCTATAAAATATATTATATTAAAAGGAAAATAATAAATTAGCCAAGGTTATGGTTATCAATCTTGCTTAGAACATCTGCTAACAGATCTTTCATTGACCTGATTAAAAACGGACTGGAATAATGTCACTCAATCCTTCGTAACAGGTTCTCAAGGTTGGCAGCTTGAAGACTTTGGGGACTTCAGTTCCCAGAATTCCCTAACTAGCTATTGTGGCTGAGGAATTCTGGGAGTTGAAGTCCATGGGCCTTCAAGCCCACAAGATTGACAAGCCTCAAACAAATCAATACAAAAAACTGCAACTCTTTAGTGCCATCTGCTGGGTGCTTGAATGTTTGCAAACCAAATAGAATAATTTATAGACTGAGAGATGTTCATAGGGTTGGATGCCAAAAAATCAAGATGGCTGCTCTGCTTGCCACCATCTTGGTTTTTGGGTTTTTTGCCTATCTCTGCCAGGTATCTCTCATGACAGGCCCACCAAACCTTTATTTTTCCCCTTTATTTAAATCTTTATATATTTTCTCCTTTATTTTCAGACCTTCTCTGACAGACCCAGGAGCAAAATCTTAGCTTCAACCTCATTTCTCTACTTTCCGCAAAATGCACTCTGTATCTGAATCTCTTTTTTCCTTCATTGTTTTTTGTCTGTTGAAGCTCAGTAGGCTGGATTGTGTGAGGAAATCACTAAAATGCCAAATTAACTTTGCGGGTCATGTTTTTAACAAAGCAGGGTTAAAAAAGATGAAAGGCTGACAAAAGCTGGCTTTTTAAAAAATTTCCATTTTTTAATTTTGTGATTTTTATATTCTTTCTAGCTTTTATTGTGGTTTTTTTTTAAGTAAAAGCTTTAAAAGCTTTTACTGTTTTTATTCTACTCTCCCTATCTACAATAATAATAAAAAATGGATCTGACTAAAACTAAATGTCAGGCCGAAAGCCATCATGTTTGAGTGATTGAAGCCCCACCCCTTTCAAAGTGGGTGGGGCTTCAATTACAAGGCCTAGCTGAGCTGCCATTTTGACTTCTTTGGCCTCTTTTGGGTTTAGCCTTGATTTGAACAAGTTAGTTTTACTAATTGAATGAAAAGGGCTGATCCCATATTGACCTTGGCAATGCCATAACAGAAAAAAAATTGGGGGAAGATGTCAAAATTAAACCGAGTAATTGGGGAGGGGTCAGAAATGGTGGCTGTGATGATGCCATCATGTCCTGCTTTTGCTTGGATCACGCATGCACAACACATGTAAAAATGACATCACGTTTCTGTCATGTCTACAAGAAGCCATCTTGATTTTTTAAACTCCTCCTTCTACTACATCAAAGTTTCCCAACATGGCCACTTTAAGACAGGTGGACCACAGTTCCCAGAATTCTCAACAATGGCTTCCCTGGCTATGGAATTCTGGGATTTGAGATTTACACCTCTGGAAGTGTATAGTTGGGAAACATTACCCTATGTGAACATTCCTGTATACAAACCCTGGAAAGCTCTGACGTCAACACCGCTTGACATTTTGGGAAAATAAAATGACAGTCGACAACAACCCAGGAGAGCCAAAAAACAAACTTTAGAGAAAAGAGAGAAATGAATAAAATGAATGTAATGTAACGAGACAGCTTGACAGGTTATGTGATGACCTGGGCACAGCACAATACAGCCAGAGAGTCCCTTTATTGGCACCAACTTTGCCCCCAACATCCCGTTTACCCTCCAACAAATCTGCAGCAGCTTCTGGCTTGAGATACTACAGTCCAAACACTGTAAGCAGAATGACTGCAATCAATCACTCCAGCAGGGCAAGATAATGAGTCCCAGAAGCCAAAGAATTCACCGCAAAAATTCCAGCAAGACAATAATTCAAACAGTCAGGAGGAATGCCGGGAATGCAGGCCACAACTCTCAAGACTATATGAATTCAGTGTTTGTTCCCGATGAAAGCCCCTCCCAACTGCCCCCCCTTTAAACTCCATCCCCAGGTTTGCCTTGGGTAGGGAATCAGGGGACCTTCCTCATAAGCCAGGCACCCCATGTTGCACTTTTCTGCATTCTTCTCTGCACTGCCTTTGATGAGGAGGGAGTGGGCCTTGGTTTTCATCTGAACCCCCTCCCCCCTGTTCTACTTCTCCCCTGCTCTGCCCAGCCTGACTTCTTATGGGTTCATAAGAAAATGGAATGAACAATTCTTCTCTGTAGTTTTTAAAATGTAAAATAACACCCCAGTTTGACCCAACTTAAAAAACATGCACACAACATACCATACATAAACAGTATAGGCCTGGGAAAGTTATCTCAGTTCCCCCATGCCTGACAGCAGAGGTGGGTTTTAAGGAGTTTACGAAAGGCAAGGAGGGTGGGGGCAGTTCTAATCTCAGGGGGGAGCTGGTTCCAGAAGGTCAGGGCCGCCACAGAGAAGGCTCTTCCCCTGGGACCTGCCAAACGACATTGTTTAGTCGACAGGACCCAGAGAAGGCCAACTCTGTGGCACCTAATCGGTCGCTGGGATTCGTGCGGCAGAAGGCGGTCCCGGAGATATTCTGGTCCAATGCCATGAAGGGCTTTATAGGTCAAAACCAACACTTTGAATTGTGACCGGAAATTAATTGGCAACCAATGCGGACTGCGGAGTGTTGGTGTAACATGGGCAATCCTAGGGAAGCCCATGATTGCTCTCGCAGCTGCATTCTGCACGATCTGAAGTTTCCGAACACTTTTTAAAGGTAGCCCCATGTAGAGAGCATTACAGTAGTCGAATCTCGAGGTGATGAGGGCATGAGTGACTGTGAGCAGTGAGTCCCGGTCCAGATAGGGCCGCAACTGGTGCACCAGGCGAACCTGGGCAAATGTCCCCCTCGCCACAGCTGAAAGGTGGTCCTCTAATGTGAGCTGTGGATCGAGGAGGACGCCCAAGTTGCGCACCTTCTCTGAGGGGGTCAATGACTCCCCCCAGGGTGATGGATGGACAGATGGAATTGTCCTTGGGAGGCAGAACCCACAGCCACTCCGTCTTATTCTTATTAAATCGAATAAATAAATAGATGTTGCCTCCAAAAAATAACCTAATCAAGATGAAATGCTAATGATTGTAAGAATGCATCCGCTGGGCTTTTAACTCATCTTGGCTAACGGGGGCATGTGAATCTGGATAGCATTTAGCAGGGCCCAGCAGCTGCTTCCTAGCTTCTACTCAGGCGGAGAGCCTGAAAAAACAAAAAATTCAGCTCATTAGTTGTTAAATTGCCTTTGTTCATTTCCTGCAAGGCAGAATCTCTGGCTCGCTTTTCCTGTGACATTTACATAGCCCAGACAAACACCTTGAAATTTTGACACCTGAGCAAGCGGCAAGCATTTCTCTAGCCTGGAAACGGGCCTTTTGTTGTGTGTGTGTGTGTGTGTGTGTGTGTGTGTGTGTGTGTGTGTTTCTATCATACACACACACACACATACACATCCTTTCTTACCTTCATGTCTCTGCCTGTATTTCATGCCCATCTAAGGAAAAAAATTTAGCAGAAAAGTCTTTGCAAAACACTGTAAAATCCTGCATCCAGTTTTAGTCACCACACTATAAAAAGATGTTGAGACTCTAGAAAGAGTGCAGAGAAGAGCAACCAAGATGATTGGGGGACTGGAGGCTAAAATGTATGAACTGGGCATGGCTAGCCTAGTGAAGAGAAGGACCAATTCAAATCCCCAGGATGAGATGGATTACAACCCAAGGTTCTGAAAGAACTAGCAGACGAGATCTCAGAACCATTGAACTATATCTTTCAAAGATCCTGCAGAACCCGAGAACTGTCAAAGAACTGGAAAAGAGCTGATGTACTGTAGTTCCCAACGTCAAGAAAGAGGGAAAAATAGATCCAGGAAACTATCAATCAAACCTAAATACTGTTGAGGTTAGCTCTGGCCCAGCTCCTGCCCCAAGGAATGTGCAGGTGGATGTGGGGGAAACATCCACATGCCGCAGGCCTGTTTTGCTCCCGATGGAATCTGCCGACGAAGCCTCCTCTGACCAAGGAAGCGTGAGTGACGGGGAAGAGGGGAGTTTGGCAGACAGCCCAGGAGGAGATCAATCATCTGTATCATCCTTGGATTCTGAACAAGAAGTAATGACACATCCATGCATGCGTAGAGTGATGCATAGGAGACAACAACTGAAGGATTATTACAAGAGAAAATGAGGCCACCTGTGGTTGGGTGGGGCTGCTGTAATTAGTGCTACAGATAAAAAACAGCATACTTGTTTAGCCTTGTGGCAGTTTATCTGATTCATTGTTTCATCAACATTGTGGTTTTTGTGCTGTTCAAGATTGTGGGTGGACTCTCTGGACTTTAGAATTGGACTCAATTTCCCAGGTATTGGGTGAGCAATTGGACTGCATTTAACCTGTGCCTTGTGTGTACCAGTAAATCCCTTTGACATTTAAAAAGGGAGCTGTTTCTGTTTTCTGTTTATAAAAACATTTGGGTTTTCCTTTTATCATGTGGTGTGTGTCTTCCTGGACTAATTACCCTGTAATTACAGGTGGTTGAAACATGCCAGCAAAACAAATACCAGGGAAGATTTTGGAAAAGATAATCAAACAACAAATCAACGAACACCTAGAAACAAACAAAGTAATAACCAAAAGTCAATATGGGTTTGTCAAAAACAAATCATGCCAGACTAATATTACAGCATTCTTTGACAAAGTGACAAAATTAGTGGACCAGAAGAATGCTGTTAACATGATTTACTTGAACTTCAGTAAAGCATTTGACAAAGTAGATCATAACCTACTACTAGATAAAGTACAAAAATATGGGTTAGACAGTAACAGATGGATTCAAAACTGGCTAACCAACTTCACTCAACATGTAATCCTCAATGGAACTGCATCTACATGGAGGGTTGTATGCAGTGGAATACCCCAAGGCTCTGTTTTAGGCCCAGTATTCTTCAATATCTTCATCAATGGCTTGGACAAAGGGATAGATGGGGAACTCATCAATTTTGCAGATGACACCAAACTGGCAGGAATAGCCAACACTCCAGAAGATAGGCTCAAAAAATAAATGACCTGAAGAAGGAGCCTAGCTCAGTAACACAGAGACAACAGACTTCCATGTAGGCACTACTCTCACACAATGCCCCCTTACTCTATGGAAACCAAGGCCCTAAGGCCAGGAATGGCCGCTGTGCTGTCACCACAGGCAGAAATAGTTATATTGTATTTAGACATTTTTTAAGACATTACATTAGGAGAAATGTAGTGAAATTGCACTCTGGCTGGGTAATATACTTTTACACGTGACCACATCTGTGTATTCATATTGGCTCTGTCCTGAGATGAGGGATAATTGGACAGAGCATTCCAGCATTCTTTGTTCTTCACTAAGTAAGCCAGCATGAAGAAGCAACATGTAGAGCCAGGGACTATTCAACCTATTTTTATCTGCAAAATGGGCAGCGAAGGGGCCACCATTCCCGGCGCCACCAAAATGGGGGTGGAAGCACATGTGCAAGGCTCAGGAAGCCGAATCTTGTGTGAGGATGTGCAATTTCTAGCTTTTTTGGCTTTTGTGAATGCACAAAAGCAAAAATAAGGTAAGTTACGCCCGCCACCTGCCCTGCCCGTTTGCCTGTCTCCTGCCTGCCCTGCCCCTTTGCCCACCCGCTGCCTGTCCAGCCTATTTACCAGAATCGTGCTGTTTGCTAAGCTAAACTACACACTCTATTGCCGCTACCAGAACGACGTTCCCACCATTCCGGCGCCTGGCCCATCCCTGACAATGGGGGAAATTATACTGCAAGAAGACTTGCATCATAACCGTGAGTTATCGTGTGGATGCCTGTAATAAAATCATCTGTGATATCTCGTTGTGCTGAGTTATCTTACTGGGGAAAGTTCATCCTGTACCAGCAAAGCCACCAACTTGGATGGCTTTTAAAGAGGACCATCCTTCTACATTCCTTCTACAACATCTTAAATATTATTAACCAAACCCCACATCTCTCTCTGCCACATCCTTGGGGAAGTTTCAACGGGTGGTCAAAAATGTCCCATCCAATCTGAACACCTGCAACTTACCATAACAGCACCTTCACAATAATTCTGCATTTCTTTCCTATGAATCTTAAGCACCCTCCCGCGCACAAAACACATAGGGTCAACATCCCCCTTACCGTGTCACCCCCCGAAGCGAAGGAGATAGATTGCATGTGGTGATTCGCGATGATCTACAATGGAAACAGACAGATAGAGATGGAAGGGGGAGGTATGGTCAGCTTTGTGAGGAAGAAGAGGGAAAGGCCAATTTAAAAAAGGGCTTGGCCATTGCTTAGCCATCAGCTGGATCGTATTGTTCAACAGCAGGAATCTGCAAATTTGCAACCTGGAGACTTGGGGACCTATAATTCCCCAATCCTTAATTGGCTGGGATCACCCACGCAGCCAGTTGAAAAAGACCAGGTGTTGGCTCTACAGGTAGTCCTTGATTTATGACCACAATTGGTCCTCTCCTCCTCTCCTCTCCCTTTCATCTACTTTCTTTCCTTTCTCTTTCCCCTTCCCTTCTTCATCCATTTACTTCCTTTCCCTCCTCTTCCCTTTCATTTATTACTTTCTTCCCTTTCTCTTTCCCCTTCCCTTCTTTGTCCTTTTCTTTCCCCAATCCTTTCCTTTCTTTTTCTTTTCCGTTCCTCCTTTCCTTCCTTCTTTTCTTTCCTTTCCTTTCTTTCCTTTCCTTATTTTCTTTTAATTCCTTTCCTTCTCTTTCCTTTCATTTTCTTCCTTTCCTTTCCCTTCCCCTCCTCTTTCCTTTAATCTATTTACTTTCTTCCCTTTCTTTTCCCCCTTCTCTTCTTTGTCCCTTTTCTTTCCCTTTTCCTTTCTTGTCCTTTTCCTTTCCTTCTTTCTTTTCCTTTCCTTTCTTTCTTTTTTCCCTTTCCTTCTTTCATTTATTTATTTCTTTCCTTTCTTTCTTTCCTTTTCTTTCTTTTCCCACCTTCTTTCCATCCCCTTCCTTTTCCTTTTCTCCTTTCCTTTCCTTTCCTTCTCTTTTCTTCCTTTCTTTTCCTTTCTCTCCTTTCCTTCCCCTTCCTTTCCCTTCCCTTCCCAGGAATTGGAACAAGAAAAATTACTGTTAAGCAATGCAGTTTTTAAGTGAAATACCCCATGACTGCATCCAACATTGCAATCTTTTTTTTTCCAGCAGTCATTAAAGCAAGATATTGTATGTCCACAACTTGCATCCTTCCCTACCAATTTCCCCAATGTTGGAAGCTGACTAGGAAGGTCACAAATGGCAATCACGTGACCCTAAAACACCACAATCATCATGAATGCAAGCTCATTGCTAAGCACTCAGTTCACAATCCAGTAACCATGGGGATATTGCAACAGTTGTAAGTGCAAGGACCAACTGATTTAGCAATCAGTTGCTAAATGAATGGTCATAAGCCAAAGACAGCCTGTAAGTTGCTTTTACCGCAAGGCAGCACTTTCGGATCCTACCCATTCAAGAAAGGATCCCTAATTGATTGGGATTATCCATATGGTCAATCCAAGAATCTCATGCTAAATTAGCAACGTATGTCTATGTTTTACATTTTTGGTGGATTGAAGCACCAGGGAAAGCAGGAGATTCAGGCAGTTCAAATGAGTATAAAGATTTATCGCAAGTTCTCTACAAGAATCTGACCAACTAACAGTCAAGGGAAATGAGCGGGGGATAAGAAGGCATTCACAGTGTTTTGAAGTTTTTCAGATTTTCCTTCTTCCAACACATACCTGAGGGAGGAGTCAGATGGCAGATGGAACAACCCAAATGGAGGGTGGATGTCTCTCACCTGTCGGGTGGTGGGGATCATCAGGTTCAATCCATCGATGGAAATGTTGACAGCTATGCTAATGCCGGCAAATCGGAGATTGCTCTTACCGAGGATTGAAAACAGGCTTTTGTTTGGCACCTGGGAAAACAGAATCACAGATCAACCGAGCTATGAAAGATCTTCAACCCTTTATCAATTCAGCAAAGTCAACGAGGCAGCTTAACGACTACGCGATTCATTTAAATCAGGGGTGTCAAACTCAATTTCAGTGACGGCCGTGTCCAGTAGCAGGTTGTAGCTGGTACAGAGTAATACGGCATCCCGGTAGCAAAAATGGAGCTGCTTGACCAGTGGGCAGGTGAGTGTGCGTGTCAGCATGAGATTCAGCTTCTGCGCATCTGATCTCGTGTGAGGATGCGTGCAAGCATGACTTCAACAATTTTTGCCAATTTTTTTATTTCCAGTAGCCCCAACTTCTGCCAACCTAGCAGTCTGAAATAATAATAATAATAATAATAACAATAATAATAATAATAATAATAATACAGTGGTACCTCGATTCTCGACCACAATCCATTCCAGAAGTGTGGTCGAAAACCAATTTGGTCGAGAACCGAATTAATTTATCCCATAGGAAATAATGGAAATGGATTTAATTGGTTCCCAGCCCATTGACTTGCTGGGAACCGATTAAATCTACAGTATTTCCTCTATTTCCTATGGGATAAAGATCTGAGGGGACGGGGTGAGAGGGAATGGGAGTCGGAATCCCGACACGCCCCTCCTGGCCGCCCTCTTAACAGCCTCCCAGTCTCTACCTTGTAACTGCTCCAAGCTGCAGGAAGGGTAGGGCTGGCTGCAATACCGGCAGCTTCGGGGGGCTCCTTTCCTCAGCGGTTCAGTTCGTTACCTCCAGGTAGCTGCACCAATTTTTTCTTTCCCAGCGGCGGCGGCTCCAACAGCTTCCCTTCATCACGTGACGTTCCTGACGCTGCTGCTGTTCCTCGAAGGGAAGCCATCGGAGCCGCCGCCACCGGGAAAGAAAAAGTTGGTGCAGCTGCCTGGCAGTAACAAAGTGAACCGCTGAGGAAAGGAGCCCCCCAAAGCTGCCGGTATTGCAGCAAGCCCTACCTTTCCAGCAGCTTGGAGCAGTTACAAGGTAGAGGCTGGGAGGCTGTTAAGAGGGCGGCCAGGAGGGGTATGTCGGGATTCCAACTCCCATTCCCTCTCACCTCGTCCCCTCAGATCTTACATTTCGGATAGGAAACAAAATTTTCTGTTCAATATCCGAATTTTTGTTCAGATACCGAAACAAATTTTTGCAGAAAATTTTGTTCGGTATCTGAAATGTACGAAAACCAAGGCGTTCGAGAACCGAGGTACCACTGTAATAATAATAAACTCAGCTGCTGCAAAAAGATCGCACAGACTGACTACAAGCATAGACATGATGCTGTGGCACAGATGATCCACTGCAACTTGTGCCGGAACTACCATTTACCAGTGGCAAAGAACTGGTGGGATCATAAACCTGAAAAAGTGGTCGGAAATGAGCAAGCAAAACTACTGTGGGACTTCCAACTTCAGACTGACCGAATTCTGAAGCATAACACACCAGACATTGTGATCATGGAGAAAAAGAAAGTATGGATCATCGACATCGCAATCCCAGGGGACAGCAGAATTGAGGAGAAGCAGCTAGAGAAATTATTGAAATACGAAGATCTAAAAATCGAGCTGCAACGACTCTGGCATAAGCCAGTGAAAGTGGTCCCAGTGGTACTTGGCACACTGGGCGCAGTGCCAAAGGATCCCAGCGGACATTTGAAAACCATCGGAATTGACAAAATCTCCATCTGTCAATTGCAAAAGGCAAAACTGGGATTGGCAAACATAATTCGCCGCTACATCACGCAGTCCTAGGTGCTTGGGAAGTGCCCGACTGGTGATGAAATACGAAATCCAGCATAGTGATCTCGTTTGCTGTGTTGAATTGACATAATAATAATAATAATAATAATAATAATAATAATAATAATAATAATAATAATAATAATAATAATGTTATTATTATTATTATTAATAATAATAATTAGATTTGGGAAGACTTGGGGCAGCTCACAGCAACAATAACAATACAATATAATATTAAAAAGAAAAAGTTAAAACCCATTATTACTAAAAACAATCAATGCTACACAATCACACCACACTCAAATGCTACAAGTCAGAAGGGGGGGAATTAGTCCCCCATGCCTGGCGACATAAATGGGTCTTCAACATCTTGCGGAAGGCAAGTAGAAAAATAGGGATGAGCTTTGATGAGAAGGTAACAGTACATAAGAACCTAAGAAGAGCCCTGCTGAATCAGGCCAAAGCCCATCGAGTCCAGCATTCTGTGTCCCACAGTGGCCCACCAATTGTCCATGGGGATCTAGAGCAGAAAGAGAAGGCACGACCCTCTTTTTTCCCTGGACCCCCAACAAATGGGACCCAAGGGAATCCTGCCTGCCTCAACCAACATAGAGGCGGCACATGGGCATCCTTTTCAATAACCACCGAAACACTTGGCATCCATGAATCTGTCTAATCCTGCCTTGAAGCTATCAAGGCTGACAGCTGTCACAACCTCCTCTGGAAGTGAATTCCATAAACCAACGACCCTCTAATATTTCCATTTATTTGTTCCATGCAACTTTGGCATTTCATCATGTCGGCCACATGACCATGGAGACGTCTTTCGACAGCACTGACTCTTTGGCTTTGAAACGGAGATGAACGCCGCCCCCTAGTGTTGGGAAGGACTAGCACATACGTACGAGGGAAATCTTTACCTTTTATCAGGGGCTGCAGTGATCCAAACAAACCCACCTTTTTCTTCCAGTTCCCTCTGACTCCTGGGACTGTCTCGTACAGCCGGTTGATGGCTTCCCTGCAAACAAAGATAATTTCAGGACGGATATTAATTCCAGAAAACAAAATCAATCTCATGGATGAAAGACAAATAAGAAGAGTAAGAAAGGTGAATAAATAATAAAGCAATAAATAATAAAATAATGTTAAGCGTTCTGTCGGGCTCTCTGGTAGACTCCTCCCGAAAATTCACAGGTACAAATTTCAGACACACACACGTTTGAAAATTCAAAACAATGTTCTTTATAATGAAAATTCACTTAAACCAAACCCTCTTTTGGGATAGCAAAGAGCACTGGTCTCCAAACAAACTGGTAATTTGTACAAGTCCCTTATCAGTTCTGAGATACTTATCTTGCAGCTGTGAGGCAATTCACAGTCCTTCTTTCACAAAGTGAAACACACTTTGCTCTGGTTTAGTTTCAAAGCGGGGAAAAATCAGCACACAAAAGCAGCAAAGCAGTCACGAAACACAACGATCAGATAATCCTCCACAATGGCCAAACCCACAAGCTGCTATTTATAGCAGCCTCACTAATGACCACAGCCCCACCCAACCACAGGTGGCCTTGTTTTCTTTGATAATAATCTCTCAGTTGTTGTTGCCTGTGCATCGCTCTCCGCATGCGTGGCTGTATCATTAACTCTTGTTCCAAATCCAAGGAGGAGCTAGATAATTGATCTCCTTCTGAGCTGTCTGCCCCACTCTCCTCCTCCCTGTCACTCATGCCTTCTTGGTCAGAGGAGCCTTCATCAGCAGATTCCACCAGGGGCAAAACAGGTCTGCAGCATGTGGATGTCTCCCCCACATCCACAGTCCTTGGGGCAAGAGCTGGGCCAGAGCTAACCACAACAGTTAAGAAGCAATATGGCTTAAAAATTAAAAGGCAAGAGAAAGAATAACTATTTTGGTAAATTAATTTTATAAGCCACCCTGAGTCCTCGGAGAGGGGCAGCATATAAATCCAATTAATAAAATAAAATAAAATAATAAATAATAGTGGTTAATTTGGGGTGGAAATTTTTTGAAATTAACTAGTAGATATCCCAGAGGACAAAATTAGATTTATATTTTTTTCTTCTTTTAGAAATATAATTTCAGAAAAATATTGATAGTATATGGACTTATGTATGGATTTATGGAGACTTTTTTTAAAAAAAATTCTGCAAAAAAATAAAAAAAATGAAAAAAAAAGTATTTCAGAACTGAAGAAGCTTCTTGGATGGAGAAGAAAAACATCTTCAAAGAAAAACCAGAAAGTCCAGTTGCCTCTTGGGAAAAAAAGCACCTTCAGGATTTATCTGGTAACAAAACATCTGCAGGAAGAGAGCAAGCTCAGAGAAGACCAAGAACACAGAGAAGAAAGAGAGAAAATGGGTACCTACTTGGTTACTTGTGTCCGGGTGTTAAAATCCAAAGATCGCATTGATCGCAGGATCTCAATACAACCCATATACTGGGAAAAGAAAGAAAATACACAATAAATCCATTAATTTTTGTTCTGCCGGACTCTCTGGGAGGAGCCTCCCGAAAATTCAAGGGTACAAATTTCAGATACACACACGTTTGAAAATTCAAAACAATGTTCTTTATCCCAAAATTCAAAATAAACTAAAGCACTCTTTTTGTATTGCAAAGAGCACTCGTCCCAAAACAACAGAGTAGTCTATACAATTTCCCTTAAGCAGTCATTAAGTACTTAACTAGCAGCTGTGAAGAAACTTCACACCCCTTCTTCTTCCAACAAAGTGAGACACACACACACACACACACACACACGTTGCTCTGCTTTGTTTTCAAGGGCATGAAAAATCAACAAAGTCCAGAAACCAGCAACACAGGATTCTTGACGAACTGCGATCAAATACTCTTCCACAACGGCCAAACCCACACGCTGCTATTTATAGCAGCAGCCCTAATTACTGGAGCCCCACCCAAACACAGGTGGCCTCATTTTCTCTTGTAATAATCCTTTAGTTGTTGTCTCCTATGCATCACTCTACGCATGTGTGGATGTGTCATTAATTCTTGTTCAGAATCCAAAGATGATACAGATGATTGATCTCCTCCTGGGCTGTCTGCCAAACTCCCCTCTCCCTGTCACTCATGCTTCCTTGGTCAGAGGAGGCTTCATCGGCAGATTCCATCGGGAGCAAAACAGGCCTGCGGCATGTGGATGTTTCCCCCACATCCACCTGCACATTCCTTGGGGCAGGAGCTGGGCCAGAACTAGCCAAAACAAATTTTGTTGGAATGGCTAATCTGATCTCACATTTCTCCATTGTATCTTGTCATGTACCTCCACGAACCTTTGACAGCTGTATGCAACGAAATTCCATTTTAATGTATGCTGATCGGTGTATGTTCAAAGTAACAACAAAGTTAATCTAAGTCTAAATCTAAGTACCTCCTGTCATCTTCGGAGGGTGATCTGAATTCTGAATTCAATTCAATTCAATTCAATTTATTAGATTTGTATGCCGCCCCTCTCCGAAGACTCGGGGCGGCTCATAATAATAATAAAAACAATATTCCAGCAAAAACAAACCTAATATTAAGAAGCACATAAAACCCTGTCATATTTTAAATAGCAAACAACATATACATACCCAAACATAAATATAAAAAAGCCTGGGGGAAAGGTGTCTCAACTCCCCCATGCCTGGCAGTATAAATGGGTCTTGAGTAATTTACGAAAGACAAGGAGTGTGGGGGCAGTTCTACTCTCCAGGGGGAGTTGATTCCAGAGGGCTGGGGCTGCCACAGAGAAGGCTCTTCCCCTGGGGTCCGCCAAACGACATTGTTTGGTCGACGGGACCCGGAGAAGGCCAACTCTGTGGGACCTTATCGGCCGCTGGGATTTGTGCGGTAGCAGGCGGTTCCAGGGGTACTCTGGTCCAATGCCATGCAGGGCTTTAAAGGTCATAACCAACACTTTGAATTGTGACCGGAAACTGATCGGCAGCCAATGCAGGCCACGGAGTGTTGCAGAAACGTGGGCAAATCTAGGAAGCCCCACGGTGGCTCTCGCGGCCGCGTTCTACACGATCTGAAGTGAGTTCTCCAGGAAGTTCTCCAACTTGCCTAGGTCAGTGATGCCAAACCTTTTTTGGTTCAGGTGCCAAAAGGGTGTTTGTGTGTGCATAAAAGCATGCGCGCACATATCCACAGCCATTCCCTCCCCACCCCCACGCAGTGATGGGCTCCTACAGGTACTGTCAGGTACACAGGACCGGTATACACAGAAGCGGTATACACAGCCTCGGACTCCAATTTAATTTCGGATGACACTGAGCTCAGTTCTGTTGCATGACCCATGGGTGCACTCTAGGACAGTGATGGCAAACCATTTTTTCCTCCGGTGCCAAAAGAGCATAAGCATATGCTGTCGCGCATGCACGAGTGTAAACGCCCATAATTCAATGCCTGGAGAGGGCGAAAACAGCTTCCCCCGACCCCCAGAGGCTATCTGTGGACAGGAAATGGCCTGTTTTCCAACTTCTGGTGCGCCCAGTAGGCTTGTGTTTTGCCCTCCTCGGGCTCCAAAGGCTTCCATGGAGCTGGGAGAGGGTGAAAACGCCTTTCCCCCCTGTCAGATTATTGGAGATAAATCACTGCCCGTGTGAGCTGCAATGAATCAAATCTGGAGGCGACGGATAAAGTTACAGAAACGGCTTCAAACGAAGTTACTTTTATTAATAAAAACAATAAAAATAGATTTGCCCGATCCCAGGCTCTTACTGTACGTCTACATAGTTAGAGATCTAGAGAAAGAAAAAAATTATAATGGATTCCTTCCGTAAAGAAGGAAGTGATGCTGGCTGTTTCAGACAGGATTTTACATCATCATGGGTGGAGCTAATTAACATACACACAGTTAACTATTTATTTACTGAATGTCTCTGAATGTCTCTGGGGCTGGCAATACACAGCGTGACACTCCCATCCCACCGGAGGCTCTCTGGAAGCCAAAAACAGCCTCCCAGATCCTACGTGCGAGCCAAAAATCAGCTGGCACATTTGAGCTGAGTTAGGGCAACGGCTCACGTGCCAGCAGATATGGCTCCATAGGTTCGCCATCATTGGTCTAGGATGAAATCCTGATTTAGTTGTGGTCAGCTGATCTTGCCAACCAATAAAGATTTAAAAAATTAAAAACCCTTTCTTTCAATTGTTGGCCTGCATTTGTCATAATGAGTAAAATATTATTATTATTATTATTATTATTATTATTATTATTATTATTATTATTATGTCAATACAACACAGCCAACGAGATCACTATGCTGGATTTCATATTTCATCACCAGTCGGGCGCTTCCCAAGCACCTAGGACTGCGTGATGTAGCGGTGAATTATGTTTGCCGATCCCAGTAATGCAGCCTTTTGCAATTGACGGATGGAGATTTTGTCAATTCCGATGGTTTTCAAATGTCCGCTGAGATCCTTTGGTACTGCGCCCAGCATGCCAAGTACCACTGGGACCACTTTCACGGGCTTATGCCAGAGTCGTTGCAGCTCAATTTTTAGATCTTCGTATTTCACTAATTTCTCTAGCTGCTTCTCCTCAATTCTGCTGTCTCCTGGGATTGCGATGTCAATGATCCATACTTTCTTTTTCTCCACGATCACAATGTCTGGTGTGTTATGCTTCAGAATTCGGTCAGTCTGAAGTCGGAGGTACCACAGTAGTTTTGTTTGCTTATTTTCGACCACTTTTTCAGGCTTATGATCCCACCAGTTCTTTGCCACTGGTAAATGGTAGTTCCGGCACAAGTTCCTGTGGATCATCTGTGCCACAGCATCGTGTCTATGCTTGTAGTCAGTCTGTGCGATCTTTTTGCAGCAGCTGAGTATGTGATCGATTGTTTCATCTGTTTCTTCATTATTATTATTATTATTATTATTATTATTATTATTATTATTATTATTATTACGCTGGAACCCCGACATACGAGCTGCTCTACTTACGAGCTACTCGAGATAAGAGCTGGGAGGGGAGAGACATTTTTGTTCGTCTCCCGAGCTCAAATCCACGATACGAGCCGAGAAGAGCCGGGCTGGCTTACTTTCCTTCCTTACTTTCCGGAAGTTCGCCTTTGGCGTTTGGCTTCAGGACTCAGCTGGGAAGCCGCGCGGCTGTTTTAAAAGGTCGCCGCCGACATGGGGGGCTTCCTAGCACCCCCCCAAACCCGGGTTGGGGGTTCGGGGGGGTGCTGGCAAGCCCCCCAGGCCGGCGGCGTCCTTTTAAAACAGCCGCGCCGCTTCTGAAGCCAAACGCCAAAGGCGAACTTCCGCGCCTCAGGAGTTAGCTCGCAAACGGCGCGGCTGTTTTAAAACGTCGCTGCCGGCCTGGGGGGCTTTGCAGCCCGGGTTCAGTGGGGGGCTAGGAGGCCCCCCAGGCCGGCAGCGACGTTTTAAAACAGCCGCGCCGTTTGCGAGCTAACTCCTGAGGCGCGGAAGTTCGCCTTTGGCGTTTGGCTTCAGAAGCGGCGCGGCTGTTTTAAAACGTCGCTGCCGGCCTGGGGGGCCTCCTAGCCCCCCACCGAACCCGGGTTGGGGGTTGGGGGGGTTCTGCAAAGCCCCCCAGGCAGGCAGCGACGTTTTAAAACAGCCGCGCCGCTTCTGAAGCCAAACGCCAAAGGCGAACTTCCGCGCCTCAGGAGTTAGCGGCGAAGTAACGTGAAGGATTGGAAAGCTGAAACCACCCGGTTTCAGCTCCCCAATCGTCCACGTTACTTCGCTCCTGTCCTGGCTAAATCGTGTGGCAGCAAACATGCTTTGGGAGTTTGGCTGGGGGGGAGGGAGTTAGGAAGGTGCAAAGCATGTTTGCTCCCACGGGGAAGGGAAAAGGCGGCGGCTTAAGCCCTTCCCTGTGCTTCGGAAGCCGCTGACGCGCCCCTCTGACGGCGTTCGGCGGCTTCCGAAGCACAGGGAAGGGCAGTGAAAAGGCGCGATGCTTTTCCGGGCAGGAGTCCAGGAGGGGGAGAGAAAGAGAAAGAGAGAGGGGGGAGAGAGAGAAAGAGAGGGATAGAAAGAGAGAGAGAGTGAGAGATGCTCAGTGAGCCTTTCTTTGAAGTTGCCTTTCTTTCTTTCTTTCTTGCTCTTTTTCTTTCTCTCTTTTACCTTCCCTTCCTCTATTTCTTCTTTTCTTTCTCCTTCCCACCTTCTTCCCTCCCTCCCTCCCTTCACTCATTCCTCTCTTACTCTCCCCTTTCATAAGTTTCCTTGCTTCCTTCCTCTGTTCCTGTCCCTTCCCCCTTTCTTTCTTTCTTTCTTTCTTTCTTTCTTTCTTGCTCTTTTTCTTTCTCTCTTTTACCTTCCCTTCCTCTATTTCTTCTTTTCTTTCTCCTTCCCACCTTCTTCCCTCCCTCCCTCCCTTCACTCGTTCCTCTCTTACTCTCCCCTTTCATAAGTTTCCTTGCTTCCTTCCTCTGTTCCTGTCCCTTCCCCCTTTCTTTCTTTCTTTCTTTCTTGCTCTTTTTCTTTCTCTCTTTTACCTTCCCTTCCTCTATTTCTTCTTTTCTTTCTCCTTCCCACCTTCTTCCCTCCCTCCCTCCCTCCCTTCACTCATTCCTCTCTTACTCTCCCCTTTCATAAGTTTCCTTGCTTCCTTCCTCTGTTCCTGTCCCTTCCCTCTTTTCTTCCTTCCTTCCCACCCTCCGTCCATTCATTCACCCATTCCTCTCTTGATCGCTTAAAGCCGGTCCCTGGTGTAAAAAGGGTTGGGGACCTCTGTCCTACAGGATTGGGTGGCAGAGAAGTTGAACATATGTAAATTTAAAAGTTTAAGAAAGTTTACAAGTTAAGTGAAAGAAACTTCATTATTCATTTATATGTATATGTACATTTCTTCATTAAAAACATGTCTTTCTGCATAATTTAGACTAACTTTGTGAGTTTTTTGAGGGCTGGAACCAATTAAAATTATTTACATTAATTCCTATGGGGAAAAGTCGTTCGAGATAAGAGCTGCTCGACTTAAGAGCCCAGGTCCGGAACGAATTAAACTCGTATCTCGAGGTACCACTGTATTATTATTTAGACTTGTATGCCGCCCTTCTCCAAAGACTCGGGGCAGCTCACAGAAACATAGCCTGAGCTTCAAGCTGGACTAACCTTTTTTTTTGCTCTTAATCCCCAACTTCCTCAACCGAATTTCAGAGCTACATAGCACCCCAGTGCGATTTCTGGGGATTAGCAAAGGAGGTTGTGTCCTCTTTTCACAATTCAACAGCTGTCACACGGGAGCTTTAAATTTTTGCAATTCATGGCTAAACGAAACCAGAACCTTACAAATTGTCTCTCCTTATCTCATTTATCTTTTCTTCCTTTCAAATATGTTCACCTATACTTTTATATCTGTTCTTCTATTCTTTTCTTTACTTATATTATTACATATCTTTCTCTTCAATGTGTATTATGTATTGGACAAAATAAATAAATAAATAAATAAAATAAAATAAAACAATAAATAAATAAATAAATAAATAGACAGACAGACAGACAAACAAACAAACTGCTTTGGTTTTCCTGGGGCTGCGATTTCCTATAGTTTGTATTCCGTGGGGTTGTGTTGTTTTTTTTACAGTATTTATTTATCTGTTCTGCTTGATCTCAGTCAAACGAGCGATGTAAATCGGTGTAAACATCATCAGTAAAATGTTAAGATTTCCTTGAAAAGGAAGAAAGCATCGTCACAAGTGGTAAACAAAAACAATAGATGGCTTTCAAGTTTAGAACCACAGTCGTAAAATACCCAGGACAGGGGAAAGCTTGAAAGATTCAGTATCTTCTTAAAAGACACAAAGAAGGAGCAAACTGAGAAAATTGTTATTGATTGAAATCAGTACTGAGGGTTATAGAGGATATATATAACAAATATATATATACAGTGATCCCCCGATTATCGCGAGGGTTCCGTTCCAAGACCCCTCGCGATAATCGATAACTCGCGATGTAGCGGCACGGAAGTAAAAACACCATCTGCGCATGCGCGTCCTGTTTTCCATGGCCGCACATGCGCAGATGGTGGAGTTTGCGTGTGGGCGGCGGGGAAGACCCCTTCGGCCGCCCAACAGCTGATCTGCTCCGCAGCGCGGCAGCAGCGAGGAGCCGAAGATGGGGTTTCCCCGTTGCCCAGGCAAAGGGGAAACCCCAAGATCGCTTGCCGCTTGCCCGTTCGCCCGCCCGCCCAGCTGCTCGCTTGCAGCGCGGCAGCAGCGAGGAGCCGAAGATGGGGTTTCCCCGTTGCCCAGGCAACGGGGAAACCCCATCTTCAGCTCCTCGCTGCTGCCGCACTGCCGAGCAGATCAGCTGGTGGGCGGCCGAAGGAACCTTCCTTGGGTGCCGCCCGCCGCTCGAGAGCAAGAGGGGGAGAGATAGAGAAAGAGAGAGAAGGAAAGAAAGAGATGAGAGAGGGAGGAAGAGAGTGTGAGAGAGGAAGAAGCAAGATAGAGAAAGAGAGAGAGAAAGAAAGATGAGAAAGGAAGGGATCGGGATCGCGAAACTCGGGGGATCACTGTATACTAATAACAAAAGATTTAAGTGCCAAAGCCCACTGCAACAATATAGCCAAGAAGGCTTCAAGAGTTGTAAACCTAATCTTACATAGCTTCTGCTCTGGCAATCTCACACTACTTACCAGAGCTTACAAAACTTTTGCCAGACCCATCCTCGAATACAGCTCATAAAATACAGGAAATAGTATAAGGGCAGACTAGATGGACCATGAGGTCTTTTTCTGCCGTCAGTCTTCTATGTTTCAATGTTTCTTTGTTTCTTCTGGTTAAACTGAACTCCGCCCTTGCTTTAAATCAAGCCTCGTCAAAAACCTGAGATCTGTACTTCTCTTGCAGTGCAAACAGTGAGCTTATCCTTGCTTTCAGGTACGGCTTGAGTGACGAGAGAGGCAAGAATAACAAAAGTCAGAGCCCAAAACGGAAGCTTCAGGGAACTTAAAGACCTTGGTATACTAATAACAAAAGATTTAAATGCCAAAGCCCACTGCAACAACATAGCCAAGAAGGCTTCAAGAGTTGTAAATCTAATCCTACCTAGCTTCTGCTCTGGCAATCTCACACTACTTACCAGAGCTTATAAAACTTTTGCCAGACCCATCCTCGAATACAGCTCATCTGTTTGGAACCCATATCGCATCTCAGACATTAACACCCTTGAAAATGTCCAAAGATGCTTCACCAGAAGAGCCCTTCACTCCTCCACTCAAAACAGAATACCCTATGAGACTAGACTTTCAATCCTGGGCCTAGAAAGCCTAGAACTAAGACGCCTTAAACAAGATCTAAGTATTGCCCATAAGATCATATGATGCAATGTCCTGCCTGTCGGCAACTACTTCAGCTTCAACCACAACAACACAAGAGCACACAACAGATTTAAACTTAATATTAACCGCTCCAAACTTGACTGTAAAAAATATGACTTCAGTAACCGAGTTGTCGAAGCGTGGACTCCATAGTGTCATCCCCAAACCCCCAACACTTTACCCTTAGATTATCTACGGTTGACCTATCCAGATTCCTAAGAGGTCAGTAAGGGGCGAGTACAAGTGCACTAGAGTGCCTTCCGTCCCCTGTCCTATTGCTCTCCTATATCTCCTATTCCTTTCTTCTATTCCTATATCTCTTCTTCTATTCTTTCATTGATATGTTCTATTACTACAGTGATCCCCCGATCGTTGCGAGGGTTCCGTTCCAGGACCCCCCGCAACGAGCGGGTTTTCGCAAAGTAGCGCTGCGGAAGTAAAAACACCATCTGCGCATGTGCAGATGGTGTTTTTACTTCCGCAGCGCTAGCGAGGAGCCGAAGATTGGGGGCGGCGCGGGTGTTTTTAAACGTCGCCGCCGACATGGGGGGCTCGCTAGCACCCCCCTAACCCGGGTTGGGGGTTCGGGGAGGTGCTAGCGAGCCCCCCATGTCGGCGGGGACGTTTTAAAACACCTGCGCCGCTTTCCAATGAGTCCCGAAGACAAACGTCAAACTTCCGCGTTTGTCTTCGGGACTCATTGGAAAGCGGCGCGGGTGTTTTAAAACGTTGCCGCCGACATGGGGGGCTCGCTAGCACACCCCCAAACCTGGGTTGGGGGTTCGGGGAGGTGCTAGCGAGCCCCCCATGTCAGCGGGGACGTTTTAAAACACCCGCGCGCCTTCCCAACTGAGCCCTCAAGCCAAGCGCAGAAGTTCGCCCTGGCGCAGGCAACACGCGCTGCCATCTTCCGGGCCAGCCAGGCTCAGCGGATCAAGCCCGGCTCCTCTCGGCCCAGCATCCCGGGCCAAGCGGCTGCCTTCCGTCACTGAGCCTGGCTCGCCCGGAAGATCGTAGCACGTGTTGGCTGCAGCGGCAGCGACATTGCTGCCAGCTTGGCTTCCCTGGCCGCTGCAGCCAACAAGCGCTACGATCTTCCGGGCGAGCCAGGCTCAGTGACGGAAGGCAGCCGCTTGGCCCGGGATGCTGGGCCGAGAGGAGCCGGGCTTGATCCGCTGAGCCTGGCTGGCCCGGAAAATGGCAGCGCGTGTTGCCTGCGCCGGTGAGGGAAGCCAAGCCGGCCAGGCTCAGCGGATCAAGCCCGGCTCCTCTCAGCCCAGCATCCCGGGCCAAGCGGCTGCCTTCCGTCACTGAGCCTGGCTCGCCCGGAAGATCGTAGCGCGCGTTGGCTGCAGCGGCGGCGACATTGCTGCCGGCTTGGCTTCCCTCGCCGCTGCAGCCAACGCGCGCTACGATCTTCCGGGCGAGCCAGGCTCAGCGGATCAAGCCCGGCTCCTCTCGGCCCAGCATCCCGGGCCAAGCGGCTGCCTTCCGTCACTGAGCCTGGCTCGCCCGGAAGATCGTAGCGCACGTTGGCTGCGCTGGCGAGGGAAGCCAAGCTGGCAGCAACGTCGCCGCCGCTGCAGCCAACGCGCGCTACAATCTTCCGGGCGAGCCAGGCTCAGTCACGGAAGGCAGCTGCTTGGCCCGGGATGCTGGGCCGAAAGGAGCCGGGCTTGAAGATCGCAGCGCGCGTTGGCTGCGGTGGCGCGGGCTTGCGATGGAGGGTGGAGGAAGCGGCCATGGGAGGGCGAGCTGCCTCAGGGAGGAGGATCGGGTGGGACCAGGTGGGGGCTGGAATTTCTCCAGGGCGAAGGGCGGGCGAGCAGCGAAGGGTGGGCGAGCGGGTGCTGGGGAGGGCTTCTCACCCTCCCGCCAGCAAGAGGGGGAGCAAACGGCGTGGGCGGGCGAAGGGCGGGCGAGCGGCAGCGAGGAGTTTGCATGGGCGGTGGGGAAACTCCTCGCTGATGCCAGCAAGAGGGGGAAGACCCAGGGAAGCCGCCCAGCAGCTGATCTGCCGGGCGCCATCTACGCATGCGTGCCCATAAAAAAAAAAGGCACGCATGCGCAGATGGTGTTTTGACTTCTGGGTTGAAAAATCGCAAATTACCCTGTTCGCAATGGTCGGGAACGCAATAACCGGGGGATCACTGTATACCTTCTTTTCTATTATTTCTTAGATATATTTTACTATGAGTATCTCCTCTATAACCTTCATCATGTATTTTACTATGTGTATGTAGATATATACCCACTAAAACCCTCATTGTGTATTGGACAAAATAAATAAATAAATAAAATTAATATTCCCAATAAAAGAATCTAGTAGACTGGATGACGCATTCAACCCCCAACACATGACCCATAGATCCCACGCTAGCCAATGACCACAATATTTTTCTTTTCCTGTTGTGATGTCAACAACATAGGCTGTGCGCGGAGGACTTCACTGTCCAGCTTGTAAAAGCACCAGGAACACGTTGGTGCTTCAGTTCTTGAAATCTTATTGAACAAGGAACGGTTGATAACCCCTCCTGAGCTGGGCCAATTTAACTGTCAACATAAATCACCCTTAAGCTAATTAAGAACAAGGGGTTAGCCGTGCAATTCCATCTGCTAATTGATTTAAAGATGCTCTCTCCAAATGAGGCATGAGGAGGCTGTGTTATTCAAAGACATGATTCCCTTTTTATTCAGATTTTCAGCCCTCCTTTCTGACCTCGCTTTTACTAGTCTGTGATTAATCAGAATAGAGCTGGGAGCGACCTTGTAGTACAATCTCCCTACTTAAGCAGGAGATCCTCTATCGTTTGAGACAAGTGGCTTTCCAGTCTTTACTTTAAAAACCTCCACTGACGAAGCACCCACAACTTCTGGTGGCAAGCAGTTCCACTGGTTAATTGTCCTCATTGTTAGGAAGTTTCCAAGTTGCTTCTCTCCTGGGTTAATTCCCATCCATTGTTTCTTATCCTGCCCTCAGGTGCTTTGGAAAACAATTTGACACACACCCCTCTTCTTTGTGGCAACCCTCAAAGACTGACGGTAGAAAAATACCTCCTGGTCCATCTAGTCTGCCCTTATACTATTTTCTGTATTTTATCTTAGGATGGATATATGTTTATCCCAGGCATGTTTAAATTCAGTTACTGTGGATTGATCTACAACGTCTGCTGGAAGTTTGTTCCAAGGATCTACTACTCTTTCAGTAAAATAATATTTTCTCATGTTGCTTCTGATCTTTCCCCCAACTAACCTCAGATTGTGTCCCCTTGTTTTTGTGTTCACTTTCCTATTAAAAACACTTCCCTCCTGGACCTTATTTAACCCTTTAACATATTTAAATGTTTCGATCATGTCCCCCCTAGTCCTTTTCTCTTGACCAGCCAAACCCAAATCCTGCATATGTTTTAGCCTCCATGGCTTTAATCGTCCTAGTTGCTCTTCTCTGCACTTTTTCTAAACCCTCAACATCTACAGTGATATCTCGTCTTACGAACCCCTCTTCATACGAACTTTTTGTGATACAAACCTGGGGTTTAAGATTTTTTACCTCTTCCGAACTATTTCACCTTACGAACCCGAGCCGCTGGCACTGGGATGCCCCGCCTCCGAACTTCCATCACCAACCAAAGCACTGGGATTCCCCTGAGCCTCCCCTCACTGGGAATCCCCGCCTCCAAACTTTCGTCACCAACCGAAGCACTGGGATTCCCCTGAGCCTCCCCTCACTGGGAATCCCCGCCTCCGGACTTCCATTGCCAACCAAAGCACTGGGATTCCCCTGAGCCTCCCCTCGCTGGGAATCCCCGCCTCCGGACTTCCGTTGCCAACCAAAGCACTGGGATTTCCCTGAGCCTCCCCTTGCTGAGAATCCCCACCTCTGGACTTCCGTCACCAACCGAAGCACTGGGATTCCCCTGAGCCTCCCCTCACTGGGAATCCCCGCCTCCGGACTTCCATTGCCAACCAAAGCACTAGGATTCCCCTGAGCCTCCCCTTGCTGAGAATCCCCACCTCTGGACTTCCGTTGCCAGCTGAAGCACTGGGATTCCCCTGAGCCTCCCCTCGCTGGGATTCCCTGCCTCTGAAATTCCGTCACCAACCGAAGCACTGGGATTTCCCTGAGCCTCCCCTTGCTGAGAATCCCCACCTCTGGACTTCCGTTGCCAGCTGAAGCACTGGGATTCCCCTGAGCCTCCCCTCGCTGGGATTCCCTTCATTTTTGCTGGCGCTGCTTTGAATCGGAAGTCCGGAGGTGGGGATTCCCAGCGAGGGGAGACTCAGGGAAATCCCAGCCATGCAAGTATGGTCGCTTCGGCTGGCAATTGAAGTCCGGAGGCGGGGATTCCCAGCGATGCAAGGCATAAGGGGTGACTTTTGGGATGGGGTTGAACGCATTATTTGCTTTTACATTGATTCCTATGGGGAAAATTGCTTCATCTTAGGAACTTTTCTATTTACGAACCTGGCCATGGAACGAATTAAGTTCGTAAGACGAGGTATCACTGTATTTTGTAATATTGGTAGCCAAAACTGGATGCAGAATTCCATGTGTGGCCTTACTAGGAATTTTATTTACAGTTTGTTCTGCAAACGATCTTTTTTTTCCTTCAAGTTACCCAGTATCACCCCTTCTCTAATCGGTCTCCCCAATACTCCAATGTAACAATAGCAATAGCATTTAGATCTAGAGGTATAACAAGGAGGAAGAGGGAGATTGTGATCCCGCTGTGTAGAGCGCTGGTGAGACCACATTTGGAATACTGTGTTCAGTTTTGGAGACCTCGCCTACAAAAAGATATTGATCAAATTGAATGGGTCCAAAGACGGGCTACAAAAATGGTGGAAGGTCTTAAGCATAAAACCTATTAGGAAAGACTGAATGAACTCAATCTGTATAGTCTGGAGGACAGAAGGGAAAAGGGGGGACGTGATCGAAACATTTAAATATGTTAAAGATGAAATAAGGTTCAGGAGGGAAGTGTTTTTAATAGGAAAGTGAACACAAGAACAAGGGGGCACAATCTGAAGTTAGTTGGGGGGAAGTTCAGAAGTGACAAGAGAAAATATTTGACTGAAAGAGTAGTAGATGCTTGGAACAAACTTCCAGCAGACGTGGTTGGTAAATCCACAGTAGCTGAATTTAAACATGCCTGGGATAAACATATACCCATCCTAAGATAAAATACAGGAAATAGTATAAGGGCAGGCTAGATGGACCACGAGGTCTTTTTCTGCCGTCAATCTTCTTTTTCTATGTTTCTATTTATATTCCACTTCATAGTGCTGTCACTGCCCTCTCTAGGCGGTTTACAGAGTCAGCATATTGCCCCCCAACAATCTGGGTCCTCATTTGACCCACCTCGGAAGGATGGAGGGCCGAGTCAACCTTGAGCCGGTAGTGACATTTGAACTGCTGAACTACAGCTAGCAGTTAGCTGAAGTGGCCTGCAGTGCTGCATTCTAACCACAGCGCCACCATGGCTCTTGAGGTATTTCCAGAATAACTCTTGAAGAGGCAAACAAGCAATGTTGCAATCCATAACTCAAAGAGACAAGAAACCGAGACAGGCTTCCTAAACTGTATCCAGCACCCTCAAAATCTATCAGTGGCCCCTTTACTTCTTAACTCAATCGGCTCAAGATTTATATTCTGCTTTTAATTCTGTTCCAGGCCATAACACCAATCAAAACAATGATGGGACAATGGGATCAGCTCCTATGAAGAAGGTCTAATGTTTACATATGCTCAGAACAGTGATGCTACGTTCTAGTAGCTATTATAAATAATGATAATAATAATGATGATAATGATAATAATAATAATAATAATAATAATAATAATAATAATGCCTTTCGTAAACTCCTTAAAACCCATCTCTGCCGTCAGGCATGGGGGAACTGAGATAGCTTCCCCAGGCCTATACTGTTTATGTATGGTATGTTGTGTGTATGTTTTCTTAAATTATGGGTTTTTAGCTTTCTAATTATTGAATTTGTATTGTATATTGTTTTCTGTTGCTGTGAGCCACCCTGAGTCTGCGGAGAGGGCCGGCATTCAAATTTAATAAATAAAATAAATAAAATAAATAACAGAAATAAAATAAATAAAATAAATAACAGAAATAAAATAAATAAAATAAATAACAGAAATAAAATAAATAAAATAATAATAATAATAATAAAAGAAGAAGAAGAGGAAGAGGAGGAGGAGGAGGAAGAAGAAGAAGAAGAAGAAGAAGAAGAAGAAGAAGAAGAAGAAGAAAAAGAACAACAACAACAACAACAACAACAACAAGTTGGAAGGCACCTTGGAGGTCTTCTAGTCCAATCCCTACTTAGGCAGGAAAACCTACACCACTTCAGACAGATGGTTATCCAACATCTGCTTAAAAACTTCAAGTGTTGTGGCATTCATAACTTCTGGTGGCAAGCTGTTCCACAGATTAATTGTTCTAACTGTCAGGAAATTCCTCCTTAGTTCTAAGTTGCTTCTCTCCTTGTTTAGTTTCCACCCATTGCTTCTTGTTCTACCCTCAGGTGCTTTGGAGAATAGGTTGACTCCCTCTTCTTTGTAGCAACCCCTGAGATATTGGAAGACTGCTATCATGTCTCCCCTGGTCCTTCTAGCCATGCCCAGAAGGGAAAAAAATGAAAAATTCAACATTTTTCTACCGGTTCTGCGTACCTGACCGTACCCGTAGTAGCCCATCACTGCCACAGACACATACACACCCCCAAACAAACATTGAACAAACCCCAGGCCACACATAGCTCAACTGCTTCGTTGGATAATGTTAAAAGACAAAAGGCTACTCACCCGGACAATGTAGGAGACTCCGGGGCCTAAAACCCGGTCGTCGGGATGCAGCCAACCTTGGACTGGTTTGCTGACAAAACTCCCTTTCCGGCTCCAATCCTCCCCAGGGGCTCGGGACCCCGGCACCCGAGTGGTCTTCCTTCCCCCGGCCGTCCCTCCTTTCAGCCTGCTGCAGGGCGTGGCACAGACCGGCTCGCAAGCGCTGAGGACAGCAGCCAGGCCCGACCCCGAGGCCGACGAGGGCACCGCGACACCCTCGGCCTCTGCCAGGCTGCCAGTCCTGACCGTCGTTGAGAGATCTTTGCTGGCGCTGGATGGGCTGCGGCTGAGAAAGCTGGACGGGCCGGAGAATTTCCACTGGGGCATCTTTGGGAGGAGGGTGCAGAAGGTGGTGACCACCTCCTGTTCCTCCTCCTCCTCCTCCCCCAGGGGAGATGGGGGGCTCGGGGGGGCCGCCGGTGGGGCCGGGGAAGAGAGAGGGGTGACCTTGCTGCTCATGGCTGCCTTCTCGGAGGGCGTCAGCGAGTCCTTCCGAAAAGGATCATAGTCGGATTCTGTCCGCTTTGCCCGGCTGTGGATGGTCTAGCTAAGTGGTTTTAGAGTGCTCCGGCTCGCCTATCATCCCTGCCACGGCGCATCAGTCATCTCCCCCCCACCCTCCCCTCCCAAGCCTAGAAACAACCTCCATCCCACCCCCACCCCCAGTCCCCTAGGGAAGATCAGTTCACACTATGATGTAATGGCACTGTGGTTTCTACCACACACACACACACACACCCTGACCAACTGCTGCACACTCCGAACATTTCTCCTTTGGGATGGCTGGCCTATCTCTCCTTGTACAGAGGCTGTAGAGAGAGAGAGAATGTGTAACAGGCAGAAAGGAGAGGGGGAAATGCTAATTTGAGTTTCAAGGAAACGTGAGGAGGGAGGGAGAAAGGAAAGGAAACGGGGATGGATGGTTAGAGGGAAGCAGCGAAGGAAGGAAAGAAGGGAAGGGGAGAGGAAGGGAAGGAAGGAGGGAACGAGGGAAGATGGGAGAGAGGGAGGGAAGAAAATAGGAAAGGAAGGCCGGAACGAAATAAGAAGGGAGGGAGGGAAAGAGGGAGGGAAGGGGAAAGAGGGAGAGAGGAAGGGAGGGAAGGAAGGAAGGAAAGAAACAGAGGTGGATGATTAGAGGGAAGCAGCGAAGGAAGGAGGGAAGGAAAGGGGAGAGGAAGGGAGGAAGAGAAGGAAGGAGCGAATGAGGGAAGATGGGAGAGAGGGAGGGAAGGGAATAGGAAAGGAAGGCAGGAAGGAAATAAGAAGGGAGGGAGGGGGAAAGAGGGAGGAAAGGACTGCAGGAGGGAAGGCAGGAAGATGGGAGAGAGGGAGGGGAATGGGGAGGGGGGAAAGAAAGGAGGGAAGGAAGAAAGGGGGGAAGGAAGGAGAGAGGGAAATAGGAAGGGAGGGAGAGAGGGAGGGAGGGAGGTGGGAAGGAGGGAAGGCAGGAGGGAGAGAGAGGGAAATAGGAAGGGAGGGAGGGAGAGAGGGAAGGCGGGAGAAGGCAGGAGGGAAGAAAGGACAGAGGGAAATAAGAAGGGAGGGAGGGAGGGAAAGTGGGAAGGAAGGGAGGGAGGGAGGAAGGAAGGGAGGGAGGGAGGGAGGAAGGAAGGGAGGGAGGGAGGGAGGGAGAGAGGGAGGGAAAGTGGGAAGGAAGGAAGGAAGGAAGGAAGGAAGGAAATTAATGAGTATTGGGCTTTAATTCATTTCTCTGCTGCCTTTACGCACTCTTTAACCCAGATGGCTTCCCAAGAGCTTTACAAGTCAGGCTGACATTTACAGAACCACGCTCGGAGAAGGGAATCTAATAAGAAATAAAAGGCTAAAGCCAAATTTAGATGAGAACCAAATCAGCCCACGTTCATTCTTAACGATTTCACGTGTCAAGGCCTGTCGCACACCTGGCAAAATCATTCAGAAAGCAACAAAGCCGGCAGCCTTTGCCTTCCCTTGGGGAGCCTCCGGTTAGGAAATGCCACAAGCAATCTCTGCAGGCCAGCCCTCCCTGTTGCCCCCTTTCTTTCCCCACGGACACTTTAAGACATGTGGACTTCAACTCCCAGAATTCCTCAGCAAACCATGTCCATCCTTCCTTTCTTCCTTTTCCTTCCTTCCTGCTCTTCTTTTCCCTTCCTTCTCATCCTTTCCTTCCTTCCTTCCTTCCTTCTTTCCTTCCTTTCCCTTCCCATCCCTTCCTTCTCTCCCTCTCTCCCTCCCTTCCTTCTTTCCTTCCTTTCCCTTCCCATCCCTTCCCTCTCTCCCTCTTCTTCCCATCCCTTCCTTCCTCCTTTCATTCCTTCTATTCTCTTCCCTTCCTTCTCATCCTTTCCTTCCTTCTTCCCTTCCTTTCTCTTCCGTTCCCTTCCTCTCTCCCTCCCTTCCGTTCCCTTCACATCCCTTCCCTTCTCATCCTTTCCTTCCTTTCTTCTTCCCTTCCTTTCCCTTCTCTTCCCTCCAGCTTTCGCTCCCTTCCTTCCTCCCTCTTTCCCTCCCTCCCTTCCATCTTTTCTCTCCCCTTCCCTCCTTCCCTCTTAAAGTTTCCTCAAAACCAAAACAAGGGAATTCTGGGAGTTGAAGTCCACAGGTCTTGAAATTGCCAAGTTTGGTCACCTCTGCTCCGAGGCCTCTGCTGTGGCCTCCCTTCATCAGTGGCACCAGAAAACCATCATTTTCTAACTCACGATGCATCCGATCATCATTTGCCTCCCCAGGAATCCGCATAGCCGTGGGTGCTTCATCGGTGTCACCCTACAATTCATTTTAGCAACAACTAGGTAGCAAAAACAAAGGGCCTGAAGTACGCCCGCTTGAATAATAACAGGGTCTTCAATTTATTTATACATACGTAGTCCTTGATTTACATTTGCATTGATTTTTTTATGACAGTAGCCGTGTCATTTATGATCAGAATTTGCGGCCTTCCCAGCTGTTGTGGTTAGCTCTGGCCCTGCTCCTGCCCCAAGGACTGTGGATGTGGGGGAGACATCCACATGCTGCAGGCCTGTTTTGCCCCCAGTGGAATCTGATGATGAAGGCTCCTCTGACCAAGAAGACATGAGTGACAGGGAGGAGGAGAGTGTGGCAGACAGCTCAGAAGGAGATCAATTATCTAGCTCCTCCTTGGATTCAGAACAAGAGTTAATGATACAGCCACGCATGCGGAGAGCGATGCAGAGGCAACAACAACTGAGAGATTATTATCAAAGAAAATGAGGCCACCTGTGGTTGGGTGGGGCTGTGGTCATTAGTGAGGTTGCTATAAATAGCAGCCTGTGGGTTTGGCCATTGTGGAGGATTATCTGATCGTTGTGTTTCATGACTGTTTTACTGACCTTGACCTTTGTGTGCTGATTTTCCCTCGCTTTGAAACTAAACCAGAGCAAAGTGTGTTTCACTTTGTGAAAGAAGAAGGACTGTGAATTGCCCCACAGCTGCAAGCTAAGTATCACAGAACTGATAAGGGACTTGTACAAATTACCAGTTCGTTTGGAGATGAGTGCTCTTTGCTATACCAAAAGAGGGCTTAGTTTATGTGACTTTTCATTATAAAGAACATTGTTTTGAATTTTCAAACGTGTGTATGTCTGAAATTTGTACCTGTGAATTTTTGGGAGGATTCTACCAGAGAGCTCGACAGAACACCAGCTAGCTTTCGACAAACAAAGTCAATTGGTGAAGCTACATTTAGTTCACAATTGTAGGATTCACTTAAAGATGGTCACAAAATCAGGTCTGGTCATAGGATGTCTTGCTTTGCAACTCCACTCACCGGCTTACGGAGGACATTTCGGTTCCAACTGTAGTCGTAAGTTGAGAACTAGTGTTAAGGAACATGCAGGACCCTTGAGTTATCAAAGACCTGCAAAGAGGAAACATGGGATTCCAGCAGATGTCCAGGCGATATGAGTAATTATTCAGTCATACAAGACAGATGCTTTAAAGTGTATAAAGTAGTGTTTACTTTTAGAAATAGTGCAGTCAAGTTAAACAGTCCGGTCATACACATTCAAATCAGTCAATAACTCTTGATACATTAATATTACAAGTCTGTCTTTGTCTTAGATATCAGACATACATTACAGCTTGCATATCCATCAAACTAACACAGTGCTTACTACATCAGTCACAGTGAATCAGCAGAAAGAACATAGAGAGAATCATGCTTTCTGGCTCCCTCTTGTGGCAATTTGCAACACTACCTCTTAAAGTTATAGTGCTTCAATACAAACAAATACTCATTGTTAGCTTGTTTACATATTTATTTATTTTATTTTTATTTATTGGATTTGTATGCCGCCCCTCTCCGCAGACTCGGGGTGGCTAACAACAATGATAAAAAACAACATGTAACAATCCAATTTAATAAAACAACTAAAAACCCTTATTATAAAAACCAAACATACACACAAACATACCATACATAACTTGTAATGGCCTAGGGGAAGGAATATCCTAACTCCCCCATGCCTGGCGACAAAGGTGGGTCTTGAGTAATTTACAAAAGACAAGGAGGGTGGGGGCCGTTCTAATCTGGGGGGAGTTGATTCCAGAGGGCCGGGGCCGCCACAGAGAAGGCTCTTCCCCTGGGGCCCGCCAAATGACATTGTTTGGTCGACGGGACCCGGAGAAGGCCAACTCTGTGAGACCTTATTGGCTGCTGGGATTCGTGCAGTAGAAGGCGGTTCCGGATGTATTCTGGCCCAATGCCATGTAGGGCTTTAAAGGTCAGTTGCCAACTCAACTGTCTTGTATAGAGTACTAACAACTACCTGTCAAGAGCCAGAAATCTGTAATCCAATCAGTTCAATTGACAGTAAAGATTTATTGCATGCTTAAGCTCTCTACAAGAATCTGAACCACTAATGGCCAAAGCAAATTGGTGGTAGATAAGGAATTCACAGTGGGTTGGACTTAGAAAGGAAGAAAGGCTACCTGATTTTTTATTGTGTGTATGTGGGAAGGCCAGCATGTATGAAAACAGTGTTTTACAAGCCAAGGGCCCATTACAGCTCTAATCTGGATTTTGATTTAACCCAGATTTTGATTTTATCCAATTGCAGATTTGATCCAGAAAAGAGAAAGGGAGGGGGGCAAGGAGAGAGAAAAAAAAGTAATGGAGGGAGAGTGGGAGATGGGCAGAAAAGGAAGAAAAAGCAGAGTGAAGAAACTAAGAGGGAGGGAGGGAAGGAAGAAAAAGAAAGGAAAGAAGAAATTACAAGAGGGAAGGGGGAGGGAGGGAGGAGAATGAAGAGGGAAGGAACGAAGGGACGAAGGAAGGAGAGAAGAAATTAAGAGAGGACGGAGGGAGGAATGGAGAAAGGAAGGAGAGGAGGAAAGAAGAAAAGAGGGAGAGAGAAGAAAGGAGGAGAAAATACGGAAGGAGGAAGGAAGGAAAGAAGAAAAAGAAAGGAAAGAAGAAATTACAAGCGGGTAGGGGGGAGGAAGAAAGGAGAATGTAGAGGATAGGAAGGAAGGAAAGAGACAGAGAAGAAAGTAGAAATTAAGGGAGGAGGAAGGAAGGAAGGAAGGAAGGAAGGAAGGAAGGAAGGAAGGAGAGAAGAAATTAAGGGAGGAGGGAGGAATGAATGGAGAAAGGAAGGAAAGGAGGAAAGAAAAAGAGAGGGAGAGAGAAGAAAGGAGAAGGAAATAAGGGAGATGGAAGGAAGGCAGGAGAGAGAAGAAAAGAGTAGAAATTTAAGGGAGGAGGAAGGGGGGAAGGAAGAAAGGAAGGAAGGAGAAAGGACAGAAGAAATTAAGGGAGGGAGGAAGAAGAAGAAAGGAGAAGGAAGAGGGGAGGGAGAGGGAGAGGGAGGGAAGGAGGAAGGAGAGAAGGAGAGAAGAAATTAAGGGAGGAGGGAGGAATGAATGTAGAAAGGAAGGAAAGGAGAAAGAAAAAGAGAGGGAGAGAGAAGAAAGGAGAAGGAAATAAGGGAGATGGAAGGAAGGCAGGAGAGAGAAGAAAAGAGTAGAAATTTAAGGGAGGAGGAAGGGGGGAAGGAAGAAAGGAAGGAAGGAGAAAGGACAGAAGAAATTAAGGGAGGGAGGAAGAAGAAGAAAGGAGAAGGAAGAGGGGAGGGAGAGGGAGGGAGGGAGGGAAGGAGGAAGGAAGGAAGGAGAGAAGAAATTAAGGGAGGAGGGAGGAATGAATGGAGAAAGGAAGGAAAGGAGGAAAGAAAAAGAGAGGGAGAGAGAAGAAAGGAGAAGGAAATAAGGGAGACGGAAGGAAGGCAGGAGAGAGAAGAAAAGAGTAGAAATTTAAGGGAGGAGGAAGGGGGGAAGGAAGAAAGGAAGGAAGGAGAAAGGACAGAAGAAATTAAGGGAGGGAGGGAGGGAAGAAGAAGAAGAAAGGAGAAGGAAGAGGGGAGGGAGGGAGGAAAGAAGGAAGGAAGGAAGGAAGGAAGGAAGGAAGGAAGGAAGGAAGGCACGTCAATCCTCTTCTGTAGACTTTCTAAAGCAGCCTCACCATCTGTTCCTATCTAGCTCCTGGGGGACATGAGATGTGATACTTGGTAATGAGATCATGTTTCCCATGTTAAGCGGTAACTACGCAAAGCCATTCCTTTTTAAAAAAAATATAGTTTTATCAAACAGTTTTAGAAACAATATTACATACAAACCACACATTCAAAAACAACATAATATAACACAACATAACACTATATACAGTACACTATATACCACAACATAGCACTACATACCAAAAATTTTAACTACCACACTGTGGGCGTGGCTTATGCAGGACGCCCTGCATTTTCTTTCAACATCTTTCGGGGCAAATTGGGTGCTCTGGGGTGGAGCTTCATTTTCGCTAGCCCACTGTGTCCCCCCCCCCATTCAGGCAGCAGCTCACCCCTGACTATATACCATGAATATTTTATTTTACAGCGTACCATATTGGTGTACATAATATGTTTTTTATATCTCTTACTCTTTAACCTATTTCCTGTTGTGGTTAGCTCTGGCCCAGCTCCTGCCCCAAGGACTGTGGATGTGGGGGAGACATCCACATGCTACAGACCTGTTTTGCCCCCGATGGAATCTGCTGATGAAGGCTCCTCTGACCAAGAAGACATGAGTGACAGGGAGGAGGAGAGTGTGGCAGACAGCTCAGAAGGAGATCAATTATCTAACTCCTCCTTGGATTCAGAACAAGAGTTAATGACACAGCCACGCATGCGGAGAGCGATGCATAGGCAGCAACAACTGAGAGATTATTATCAAAGAAAATGAGGCCACCTGTGGTTGGGTGGGGCTGTGGTCATTAGTGAGGCTGCTATAAAAAGCAGCCTGTGGGTTTGGCCATTGGGGAGGATTATCTGATCGTTGTGTTTCGTGACTGCTTTACTGACTTGGACCTTTTGTGTGCTGATTTTTCCCCGCTTTGAAACTAAACCAGGGCAAAGTGTGTTTCCCTTTGTGAAAGAAGAAGGACTGTGAATTGCCTCACAGCTGCAAGCTAAGTATCACAGAACTGATAAGGGACTTGTACAAATTACCAGTTTGTTTGGAGACGAGTGCTCTTTGCTATACCAAAAGAGGGCTTGGTTTAAGTGAATTTTCATTATAAAGAACATTGTTTTGAATTTTCAAACGTGTGTGTGTCTGAAATTTGTACCTGTGAATTTTTGGGAGGATTCTACCAGAGAGCCCGACAGAACATTTCCTAAGTCCTAATATAATTTCTTCTTAATATCTAACATCTCGTTTAACTTTATCCACCTATCACCTTGTTTTCATACGTCTATATACATGAATATAAATATCCATGCCTGTTTTGACTTGTTTATTTATTGTCATGCCATTATCTATTCATTTAACTTTTATGTTCCAGACAATTGTACCATCTGTTCCATATTTTATAAAATTCTCTGTCGTATATTTCCATAGTTAATTTATTCATTTCTGCACATTCTAATATCTTTTTTAATTACCATTGTGCTTGAAGGGACTGTTTCTGATTTCCAATATTATGTAAATAATTCTAGCAGCTGTCATTATATCCATTGATTGTTTTTATTTAGCTTTCCTTTTATAGTTCTTAACAAAAACAATCCTGGTTTTAGTTCTACTTTTTGTTCTATAATTTCGTCTATTCACCTTTGAGTCTTTCTCCATTTTTTATTTTTTATTTTTTTTTGCCTCTGGGCACGTCCACCACATGTGATAGTACGTCCCCTGATCAAGTTGACATTTTCAACATATTTTAGATGTTATATTTGGAGACATCTTCGCCAATCTTGCCAGAGATAGGTCTTTATTTATTTATTTATTTATTTTATTTATTTATTGGATTTGTATGCCGCCCCTCTCCGAAGACTCCGGGCGGCTAACAGCAATAACAAGACAGCATACAATAGCAATCCAATACTAAAAACAATTAAAAACCCATTATTATAAAAACCAAACATACATACAGACATACCATGCATAAAATTGTAAGGGCCTAGGGCAGGGGTAGGGAACGTTGGCTCTTCTATGACTTGTGGACTTCAACTCCCAGGATTCCTGAGCCAATCATTCTAGTTCAGAGAATTCTGGGAGTTGAAGTCCACAAGTCATAGAAGAGCCAACGTTCCCTACCCCTGGCCTAGGGGGAAAGAGTATCTCAATTCCCCCATGCCTGGTGGCAGAGGTGGGTTTTAAGGAGCTTACGAAAGGCAAGGAGGGTGGGGGCAATTCTAATCTCTGGGGGGAGTTGGTTCCAGAGGGCCAGGGCCGCCACAGAGAAGGCTCTTCCCCTGGTCCCATCTATAGAACATTTTGTAGATTTTTTAAATAGGATGCTGCCATTGTGAGTTCATAATTTTGATCCCAAATTTTCTCCCAATACTCCACTTCAATTGTGTAATCAAAACTTTGAGCCCAAATCACCATTACTTCTTTTCCTGTTTCCTCCTCCATTTTAACATTTGTTGGACAGTTGTAAGTTTTTGTTATCATTTTCTCTTCAGTTCCTATTAAAACTTTATCCAGCTCTTGATATTCTTGTTGAAATCCGAATTGTGACAAATCCTTTTTGTACCTACCGTATTTTTCAGAGTACAGTGGTACCTCGTGATACGAACTTAATTGGTTCCAGGAGGAGGTTCGTAAGGTGAAAAGTTTGTAAGATGAAAAAATGTTTCCCATAGGAATCAATGTAAAAGCAAATAATGCCTGCAAATCCTTCAGGAAAATCCCAAACTTTAGAAGGGAGGCGAACAGAGGGCAGGGAGGAGCAGCTAAAGGGGGTGGGTGGAAGAAGCAAGGCTAGGCTAAAGGGTGAGTGGGGAGGAAGAAAGGCAAGGGGGGCGCCCCTCCCTTTTCTTTCTTCAAAAGACACCCTTTCAGTGCCTGTGCAAGCACGCTGTTCTCCTACTTTTTAAAATGCAAACTCTTTCCCCCTCCAAGCCACCCCTCCCTTTTCTTTCTTCAAAAAAGGAGAAAAAAACCCCTTCATCCCAGCAGCAGCGGCTTGGGTTCGTAAGGTGAAACTAGTTCGGAAGAAGAGGCAAAAAAATCTTAAACACCGGGTTCGTATCTCGAAAAGTTCGTTAGAAGAGGCATTCGTAAGATGAGGTAGGTACCACTGTATATCTTATATTCTGAATGTAGCTTTTTTTTCAGCCCTGACCAGCTGCTAACAATCTTCCCAGCTCTTACCTTGCAGGCTCTTTCATTGTTTCTCCCTGCAAAGAATGTTTTCCAAGCTTCAAGTCTTTGCAGGGTTTTTTCATTGCTCTAACCTGTTTTGAATAAGTTTCTTTCCAGCTCTAACTAGATGTTCCCAGCTCTTACTGGCTTGCAAACTCTTCCATTGTTACTCTCTGCTACGAATGTTTTTCAAATCCTATCTTTGTAGGGGTTCTTTTTTCCCCCTCTTTTTTCTCTGTACTTGCTCTGAATGTTTCTTTCCAGCTCTAACCAGGTGTTAACAATGTTCCCATCTCTTACCAGCTTGCAAGTTGTAAGAGAGAGTTACTCCCTGTGAAGAATGTTTTCCAAGCCTGAAGTTTTTGCAGGGTTTTTTCCTTGCTCTACTTGCTCCAAATGTTTCTTTCCAAGGGCTAATGATGTTCCAAGCTCTTTACTGGCTTACAAGCTCTTTCATTGTTACTCTCTCCAAATAAGGAGGGTTTTTTTAAGCCCTAACCAGGGGACAAATAATGTACTGAAGCTGACCAGACTAAGAATACTAGCCAGAGGAATATCTGGTAAGCAGATTCTTTTCCCTATTCCCCTCCCCAAAAACTAAGGTGCATGTCCGAAAAATATGGTGGATTGAATTTTGCAGACAAGGCTACCAATCTATTTTTATTCCAACCAACTCCAAAACTTTTGATTTAAGGTTAATTGTTCGTCCAATAGATCTTTATCGGTCACTTTATCGGTCCAGGTCTATAACGTTTGAGTAGATTGTTGATTCCATAGGAGATATCCATTTAGGGGGTTTGATATATAGTGGTACCTCTACCTAAGAATGCCTCTACTTACAAACTTTTCTAGATAAGAACCGGGTGTTGAATTTTTTTTTTGCCTCTTCTCAAGAACCATTTTTCACTTACAAACCCGAGCCTCCAAAACTGTAACCGGAAAAGGCAGGGAGAAGCCTCCGTGGGGTCTCTCTAGGAATCTCCTGGGAGGAAAAAGGGCCAGAAAAGATGGGGAGAAGCCTCTGTGGGGCCTCTCTAGGAATCTCCAGGGAGGAAACAGGGCCTCCACCGTCCCTGTGGTTTCCACAATTGCACACATTATTTGCATTGATTCCTATGGGAAAAATTGCTTCTTCTTACAAACTTTTCCACTTAAGAACCTGGTCACGGTTCGATGAATGAAAGTGATTTGCAACCGCTGATGGGGCGATGGGACAAGGTAAGACGATATATGGTGAGTAGGATCCGAGACCAAACTATAAGAAACAAGTTGGAATCACTCTATAATATGTAAAGAAATATTTCACTCTTGGGTTTAAATGATTTATACAAGAAATAACCCCAACTGGTGGTGGGGTATGATTGATTGTCTGGTGGTGGGATCACTGAGCACATGTTATATGTTATATGTCGTGTATATAGAGGGCTGGTGAGACCACATTTGGAATACTGTGTTCAGTTCTGGAGGCCTCACCTACAAAAAGATATTGACAAAATTGAACGGGTCCAAAGACGGGCTACAAGAATGTTGGAAGGTCTTAAGCATAAAACGTATCAGGAAAGACTTAATGAACTCAATCTGTCTAGTCTGGAGGACAGAAGGAAAAGGGGGAACATGATCGAAACATTTAAATATGTTATAGGATTAGATAAGGTCCAGGAGGGAAGTATTTTTAATAGGAAAGTGAACACAAGCACAAGGGGACACAATCTGAAGTTAGTTGGGAGAAAGATCAAAAACAACGTGAGAAAATATTATTTTACTGAAAGAGTAGTAGATCCTTGGAACAAACTTCCAGCAGACGTGGTAGATAAACATGCCTGGGATAAACATATATCCATCCTAAGATAAAATACAGAAAATAGTATAAGGGCAGACTAGAAGGACCATAATTAATTAATTAATTAATTAATTAATTAATTAATTAATTAATTATCCTAAGATAAAATACAGAAAATAGTATAAGGGCAGACTAGAAGGACCATAATTAATTAATTAATTAATTAATTAATTATCCTAAGATAAAATACAGAAAATAGTATAAGGGCAGACTATAAGGACCATGAGGTCTTTTTCTGCCATCAGACTTTTATTTATTTAATTAATTAATTAATTAATTAATTAATTATCCTAAGATAAAATACAGAAAATAGTATAAGGGCAGACTAGAAGAACCATGAGGTCTTTTTCTGCCGTCAGACTTTTATTTATTTATTTATTTGTTTGTTTGTTTGTTTGTTTGTTTGTTTGTTTGTTTAGTCCAATACACAATGAGGGTTTTAGTGGGTATATATCTATATACACATAATAAAATACATGATGAAGGTTATAGAGGAGATACTCATAGTAAAATATATCTAAGAAATAATAGTTTCTATGTGTGTGTGTTTCTATGTGTGTGTGTTTTATATTTATATTTATATTATATTAATATTTATATTATATTATGTTATGTTATGTTATGTTATATTAATATTAATATTAATATTAATATTAATATTAATATTAATATTTATATTTATATTTATATTTATATTTATATTTATATTTATATTTATATTTATATTTATATTTATATTTATATTTATATTTATATTTATATTTATATTTATATTTATATTTATATTTATATTTATATTTATATTTATATTTATATTTATATTTATATTTATATTTATATTTATATTTATATTTATATTTATATTTATATTATAAAAATCAATAAAAATATTTTTTTTAAAGAACCTGGTCATGGAACGAATTAAGTTCATAAGTAGAGGTATCACTGTAGCATTTTTTCTTAATCTCCATCCAGTCCTCTAATAGGGCTCCCCTCCCATGGTGCCTCTGAAAGTACTTATGAGATTTTCCTTCCCCGATGAAATTGCACCAGCCTGCCTGCAAAGCGAAGCCGTTCTAAGCCCTCCGCTTTGGAAGCCTGCTTATCCTTCACTCACACCTTGCTTTGTCCGCAGAATGACATAATTAGTGCGAAGCGGCTTGTCTCCACTTCGCCTACCAGGACATTTTTCCACTGCAAAAGTGTTCATTAAAAGAAATGCGGACACGACTTCAGAAATGCTTCACTGGCTCTTCCAATCTCTCCTTCCTTAATAGGCTCCGAATTATACTTGGGGGAGTGAAGATGCCGCAGGCAATGGGAGCGGCTACCTGCTCAAAGGCAAAGCAGCACGTTAGCTATGATATTCAGAAGATGGTGGGAGGTCTTAAGCATAAAACGTATCAGGAAAGACTTCATGAACTCAATCTGTATAGTCTGGAGGACAGAAGGGAAAGGGGGGACATGGTCAAAACATTTAAATATGTTAAAGGGTTAAATAAGGTCCAGGAGGGAAGTGTTTTTAATAGGAAAGTGAACACAAGAACAAGGGGACACAATCTGAGGTTAGTTGGGGGAAAGATCAAAAGCAACATGAGAAAATATTATTTTACTGAAAGAGTAGTAGATCCTTGGAACAAACTTCCAGCAGACGTGGTAGATAAATCCACAGTAACTGAATTTAAACATGCCTGGGATAAACATATATTCATTGTAATATAAAATACAGGAAATAGTATAAGGGCAGATGAGATGGACCATGAGGTCTTTTTCTGCCGTCAGTCTTCTATGTTTCTATGTTTCTAAGATGGAAGGGGCCTTAGAGGTCTTGTAGTCCAACCCTCTGCTCAAGCAGGAAACCCTAGACCTGTGATGGCGAACCTATGGCATGCGTACTACAAGTGGCATGCGGAGTCATATCCCGTGGGCCCCAGTATTAGGTATTTGGTAGCGGAAATTGAGATGTGCACGCTTCTCCGTGTCCGCAACATGTGGAAGTGCATGCCTCCATGAGATTCAGCTTCTGTGCATGTGCCGGAAGTGAAAACGCATGCGAGGATGCTCATGCGTGTGAGATTTCACTGATTTTTAGTGGGTTTTTTGCTTTCACACATGCGGAAGCATCTTTTTTCCCATGGTTGTTAAATTTATCTATCTATCTATCTATTATTTATATTTATTCATTCATTTATTTATTTTCATCTATCTATCTATCTATTTATCTAGTATTTATATTTATTCATTCATTCATTTATTTTCATCTATCTATCTATCTATCTATTATTTATATTTATTCATTCATTCATTTATTTTCATCTATCTATCTATCTATCTATCTATTATTTATATTTATTCATTCATTCATTTATTTTCATCTATCTGTCTATTATTTATATTTATTCATTCATTCATTTATTTTCATCTATCTATCTATCTATTATTTATTTTTATTCATTCATTCATTCATTTATTTTCATCTATCTATCTATCTATTATTTATATTTATTCATTCATTCATTTATTTTCATCTATCTGTCTATTATTTATATTTATTCATTCATTCATTTATTTTCATCTATCTATCTATTATTTATATTTATTCATTCATTTATTTTCATCTATCTATCTATCTATTATTTATTTTTATTCATTCATTCATTTATTTTCATCTATCTGTCTATTATTTATATTTATTCATTCATTCATTTATTTTCATCTATCTATCTATCTATTATTTATTTTTATTCATTCATTCATTCATTTATTTTCATCTATCTATCTATCTATTATTTATATTTATTCATTCATTCATTTATTTTCATCTATCTGTCTATTATTTATATTTATTCATTCATTCATTTATTTTCATCTATCTATCTATCTATCTATCTATCTATCTATTATTTATATTTATTCATTTATTCATTCATTTTCATCTATCTATCTATCTATCTATCATTCCATTGTTGTTGTGAGCCATTCCAAGTCTTTGGAGAGGGGCGGCATACAAGTCTAATAAATTATTATTATTATTATTATTATTATTATTATTATTATTATTATTATTATTATTGTTGTTGTTGTTGTTGTTGTTGTTATCATTAGAATTATCATCACCATCACCATCACCATCTATCTGGATTTCTATGCCACCCTTCTCCAGCAGACTCAGGGAGGTATACAATATAAAAGAGATACAAAATACAAATAATAAAACCCCAAACATAATAACAATAACAATAACTACAACTACAACTACAATTACAATTACAATTACAATTACAACAACAACAACAACAACAACAACAACAACAGCAACAACCACAACAGAGTTGGAAGGGACCTTGGAGGTCTTCTAGTCCAACCCCCTGCTTAGGCAGGAAACCCTACACTACTTCAGACAGATGGTTATCCAACGTCTGCTTAAAAACTTCCAGTGTTGGTGCTTTCACAATTTCTGCAAGCAAGCTGTTCCACTGATCAACCATTCTGACCGTCAGGAAATTTCTCCTTAGTTCTAAGTTGCTTCTCTCCTTGTTTAGTTTCCACCCATTGCCTCTTGTTCTACCCTCAGGTGCTTTGGAGAATAGTTTGACTCCCTCTTCTTTGTGGCAACCCCTGAGATACTGAAACACTGCTATCATGTCTCCCATGGTCCTTCTTTTCATTAAAGTAGCCATGCCCAGTTCATGCAACCGTTCTTCGTATGTTTTAACCTCCCTTCCCCTAATCGTCTTTGTTGCTCTTCTCTGCACCCTTTCTAGAGTCTCAACATCCTTTTTGCATCATGGGGACCAAAATTGAATGCTGTATTATTATTATTATTATTATTATTATTATTATTATTATTATTATTAATTAGATTTGTATGCCGCCCCTCTCCGCAGACTCGGGGCGCCTCACAAGTGATAAACAAAAATATGTATTGACAAATCTAATAATTTAAAATCTAAAATAGCAATTGTACATTTAAAAAATCTAAAAACAAGGAACCCCAATATAAAAAACATACATACAGTCATATCATGCACTAAAACTACATAGGCAGGGGGAGATGTCTCAGTTCCCACCACGCTTGACGGCAGAGGTGGGTTTTGAGGAGTTTACGAAAGGCAAGGAGGGTGGGGGCAGTTCTAATCTCTGGAGGGAGCTGATTCCAGAGGGTCGGAGCCACCACAGAGAAGGCTCTTCCCCTGGGTCCCGCCAGACGACATTGTTTAGTCGATGGGACCCGGAGAAGGCCAACTCTGTGGGACCTGACCGGTCGCTGGGATTCGTGCGGCAGAAGGCGGTCTCACAGGTATCCTGGTCCGGTGCCATGAAGGGCTTTATAGGTGATGACCAACACTTTGAATTGTGACCGGAAACTGATCGGCAACCAATACAGACTGCGGAGTGTTGGTGTGACATGGGCATATTTAGGGAAGCCCATGATTGCTCTCGCAGCTGCATTCTGCACCATCTGAAGTTTCCGAACATTTTTCAAAGGTAGCCCCATGTAGAGAGTGTTACAGTAGTCGAGCCTCGAGGTGATGAGGGCATGAGTGACTGTGAGCAACGACTCCCGGTCCAAATAGGGCCACAACTGGTGCACCAGGCGAACCTGGGCAAATGCCTCCCTCGCCACAGCTGAAAGGTGTTTCTCTAATGTGTATTCCAAGTGTGGCCTTACCAAGGCCTTATAAAGTGGTATCAACACTTCACGTGATCTTGATTTTATCCCTCTGTTGATGCAGCCTAGAACTGTGTTGGCTTTTTTGGCAGCTGCTCTCGTTCTGAACCTTTATTTTGTATTTTGTCCCTGTTTGACTTTAGCCCTTCGTGCGCTAACTGGAGTCCCCACGAGCGAGAGAGGCAGCCACATTTAAATATTCATATTTAAATAAATAAGCCCATGGTCTTTTGTTCACTTGTGTCTCAGCCTCCGCCAGTTAATGCATAAATCATGTTCAAAGCGGCCAAGGCAAATGGGAATAGAGAAAGCATAATTGCTTAAAGGGAGCTGCATTTCCTATTCCATAAAACGCAAACACAAACACAAGCTAACAACAAAAGGAACAAAAACATGGAGAGAAACAAGTGGCAGACCTTTATCGTTGCTTGAATAAACAATTTCTGATGGCGTTAGAGACAAGTCATTGCAGGATGCTAAGATGTCTGGCTGCCTTTGCAGTGTTTATTGCTTTTTATAGTTTTCCAAGCAGGTGAGGGGGGTCTGTTAGTTAATTATAAGTACAGTGGTACCTCGGTTCTCGACCACAATTCGTTCCAGAAGTGTGGTCGAGAACCGATTTGGTCGAGTACCGAATTAATTTATCCCATGGGAAATAATGGAAATGGATTTTAATTGGTTCCCAGCCCCTGTTGACTCGCTGGGAACCAGTAAAATCTATTTTCTTTATTTCCTATGGGATAAAAAAATCTGAGGAGCTCTATAAGCACTCCAAGCTGCAGGAAGGGTGGGGGCGGCTGCAATCCCGGCAGCTTCGGGGGGCTCCTTTCCTCAGTGCTTCGTCTTGTTACAGTACCTGTAGGCAGCTACACTAACTTTCTCCTTCCCGGCGGCGGCAACGGCGGCAGCTTCCCTTCGAGGAGCAACAACGCCGGGAATGTCACTTAATGAAGGGAAGCTGCTAGAGCGGCGGCAACTGCTGAAATGGCTCTGGCGGCTTCCCTTCATCACATGACGTTCCCGGCGCTGTTGCTCCTCGAACGGAAGCCGCCACCGTTGCCGCCGCCGGGAAGCAGAAAGTTGTTGCAGCTGCCTACAGATAACAAGATGAAGCTTTGAAGAAAGGAGCCCCCCGAAGCTGCCGGGATTGCAGCCGACCCCACCCTTCCTGCAGCTTGGAGCGCTTATAGAGCTCCTCAGCCCCCCAAAGCTGCCGGGATTGCAGCCGCCCCCGGCGGTAACGTTTCGGATAATGAACAAAATTTTCTGTGGCTGTTCGGTATCCGAATTTTTGTTCGGATACCGAAGGGAATTTTTGCTGAAAATTTTGTTCGGTATCCGAAATGTACGACAACCAAAGCAATTCGAGAACCGAGGTACCACTGTATCTCCAAAAAAGAAGATGTAGTTTAAAAAAAAATTGGTTTGTGCAGAGATGGATATGATAACAAGAAGGCGGAATGACCAAGAAGAATCTGATTTTTATATTATTTGGAATATAGTTTATAAGTGGATAGATAAAAAGAAAAAGAAAAACTAAACGTTATGAGAAACGTATGAATATATTAAAATGACTTTGAATTTTTTTTCTTTTGATTAATTTAATTTTATGTTTATTAGAATATACAAACAAAATTCTTCTTTTCATCTAGATTATTATGTTGACTTAATGAACTAAGAATATATTCTTTTTCTGTATTAAAAATTAACTTCTAAGAAGAGAGGGGTAATTGTAACCTCTACTACATGTTTAAATGTTTGTATGTCTGTGTGGTTGTTGTTGTTTTTTGAAAAAATCAATAAAGTTTATTTTTTAAAAAAAAATTATTGTCCTGCTGGAGCATCAGAGGCAAATGTTTCCACTGCTTGATGATTAGATTAGATTAGATTAGATTAGATTAGATTAGATTAGATTAGATTAGATTAGATTAGATTAGATTAGATTAGATTAGATTAGATTAGATTAGATTAGATTAGATTAGATTAGATTAGATTAGATTAGATTAGATTAGATTAGATTAGATTAGATTAGATTAGATTAGATTAGATTAGATTTATTGGATTTATATGCCGCCCCTCTCCGCAAACTCGGGGCGGCTCACAACAGTAATAAAAAACAGTACATAATAACAAATCCAATACCCACCAATCTAATTACAATTTAAAATTAGAATTTAATTAAAATTAAAATTGATGGCATTGATACCATCGATGTAATATGAGTAGTGTTGGGCGAACTGAACCTGCGTAGTTTGGGTCCGTGCCGAACTTTGGGGGGTTCAGCATACTGAACCCGAAACCCGACTTTTCCAGAAGTCCATGTTCAGGTTCGGTGTTTGCTCGAACACTGCGGTGGGGGGCAGGGAGAGGGGAGAGGGCTCTGAGGCTCAAGCTGCCGACTTGGCTTGGGGGGAAGCAGGAGGGGGGACTCCAGACCTGGAGCCTGATCTCCCCCCCCCCCGCGCGCTTTGCTTCCCGCCAGGCCAGAGGGGTGGGGAAGCAGGCTCTGCCGGCCGGCTATTCAGGATCCCGGCCAGCAGCTTCAAGTGGGCAGTGGGCGGGAGGAGGAGGCTCACGGCCATCACCTGTTTGAAGCTGCCCGCCAGGATCCTCAGAAGCTGAACCGGCAGAACCTGCCTCCCGAGCCCTCTTGCCTGGCGGGAGGCGAAGCGCTGGGGGGGAGGTGTCAGGCTCCATCAAGCGGATGATGGCCGGGAGCCGCCGAAATGAGAGAGAACTAGGGGCAGGGCCACCGCCCACTTGATGGAGCCTGAGAACCCCTCCTCCAGTGCTTCGCCTCCTGCCGGGCAAGAAGGCTTGGGAGGAAGGTTCTGCCACAAGAACTTACGAGCCGCGGTGACAAGTGCAATTTAACGTTCCGGCTCGTAGCCCATCGCTGCCTTCCCCCCCCCCCCCCGTGCTTCACCTCCCGCCAGGACAAAGGTATTGGGGTTGGGATTGCAGTTTGGTGAAGCTACCTGAATTCCGCCTGCAAGTTCGTCCGAACCCACCAAACCCGAACTTCGTCGGGTTCGCCCAACATTAAATGTAAGATAAAATACAGAAAAGAGTATAAGGGCAGACTAGATGGATCATGAGGTCTTTTTCTGCCGTCAGTCTTCTGTGTTTCTATGTTTCTATATAGGAGAGCAATAGGACAGGGGACAGAAGGCACTCTAGTGCACTTGTACTCGCCCCTTACTGACCTCTTAGGAATCTGTGAATAGGCAATTAGACCATTCAGGGGGAGGGAGTCATAATAAAAGGAAAAAAACAAAAAGAAATCTACTACCTAGTACTTTCCAAAAAATGAAAACAGAATTATTGCTAAATGATATATGGAGGGAAAGATACCCACATAAAAGACAATTTACGTTTTATTCTAATCCCCACAAAATCTGGACAAGAATAGACATGGTATGGACATCAAAAATGGTTGCAGAAGAAATAAGAGAAGTAGAGATAGATGTTAATACATGGGCTGACCACAACCCAATAGTGGTTTATATAAGAAGGAACAACAAACAGAATATTTGGCGGATGAATAGAAATATACTAAATGATAAGAAATATAAAGATTGGATCGAAAAGGAATTAAAAATATTTCTTGAGATTAATAAAACCCCAGACACCACTCCACAGAATATATGGGATACACTCAAAGCTTATATAAGAGGGTTAACAATATCTTATACAGCAAAATACAATAAGGAAAATAAATTAAAGTATGTACAATTAATAAATGAATTAAAACAATTGGAATTTGCATCGCAGCAACACACCAAGAACAGAGACTTTAAAACAGAAATAAATGTAATTAAACATAAAATTAGAATTATAGAACAAAATCAAATAACTGAAAAAATTAAAAGAGCAAAACAACATTATTTTGAACATGCAAATAAACCAGGCAGATGGTTAGCATATAAACTTAGAAAACAGAGTCAATCCAAATTGATAAAAAAATTAGAAGACAAAGATGGTACAATAAAATATGATACAGAAGGAAAGGCGGACATTGTTTATAATTTTTATAAAGATCTTTATGCCAAAGACAATGTTAGTGAAGATGAGGTTTTTAATTACTTACAGGCTTCAAAATTACCACAAATAACAGAAGATCAACAGACTATGTTGGATGGTCCAATAACAATGGAAGAACTCCTAACTATAATTAAAAAACAGAAAAACAATAAGGCCACTGGTCCGGATGCTATACCTGCAGAATGGTATAAGATAGACAATGAAATAGTAAGAAACTATATGTTAGAAATTTTTAATTTATGTAGACTTGAGGGTAAAATTCCGAAATCTTGGTCAGAATCGCTGACAACTTTAATACACAAATCCGGCACTGACCCACTAAAAATCAAAAATTATAGACCCATATCTTTATTAAATGTAGATTATAAAATATTTATTGCCATTTATGCAGATAGACTTAAAAGAATTATAAATGGAATAATACATCAAGACCAAAATGGATTTCTACCAGGGCGACAAATTAAAAATAACCTTAGAACAGTAATAAACACATTAGAATACTATGAACAACACCCAGATAAGACAGCATCCTTAATGTTCTTAGATGCTCAAAAGGCCTTTGACAACGTTAACTGGACATTTATAAAAATGCAATTAAACAAAATGAGATTTGGCTCAAAATTTGTTAATTTAATAGATACTATATACTCAAAACAAACGACTAAAATAATATTAAATAATAACCAATTACAAGCACTTGATATAAACAAGGGAGTTCGTCAAGGATGTCCTATATCACCATTGTTATTTATTATGACACTTGAAACTTTATTAATTAAAATAAGAGCGGATTCCGAAATAAAAGGTTTAACTATAGGAGACGAAACTTACAAACTCCAAGCTTTTGCAGATGACTTAACGTTTATAATTGAAGAACCGATAACAACTGTTCCTTCTTTATTGCAAACTATTGAACAATACGGAAAGGTAGCAGGTTTAAAGATAAATAAAAGCAAAACTTCTTTCTTAACCAAAAATATGAATAAAATACAAGAAACTAAATTAGAAAATATTTCTGGAATAAAAACCGTAAAGAAAGTAAAATATTTAGGAATAAATTTAACAGCGAAAACAATAACTTTAAAAAATGATAATTACATAAAATTATTATCAGAAATTAAAAAAGATTTAGAAACATGGAATAACCTGAAAATATCATTTTTAGGAAGAATTGCCACAATCAAGATGAATATTCTGCCTAAGGTTTTATTTCTCTTTCAGGTAATTCCAATAAACCCAGGGGGAACTTTCTTTAAAACTTTGACAAACTTAGTTAAAAAATTTATATGGCAAGGGAAAAAAGCAAGGATAAAAATAAACTGTTTGGAAGACATTAAAGAAAGAGGAGGATTTGGTCTTCCAAACTGGAAATTATATTATCAGGCCGCCGCTTTAACATGGATTAAAGATTGGATAACCTTAGAGAATAAAAGAATATTAAATTTAGAAGGACATGATCTTATGCTGGGTTGGCATGCATTTATATGGTATGACAAGGGAAAAAATCACTCATATTTTAAAAGACACACATTAAGGAAGTATTTACTAGAGGTTTGGAAGGACATAAAGAAAAATCACTTCTTAAATGTTCCAGAATGGATAGCCCCCCTAGAAGCAATAACACATCCAAAATCTATAAAAGACACGAAAATATTTTATAGATATAAAGAATTATTAAATGATCAGATGAAGCTAAAGCCTAGGAATAAACTACAAGAAGAAGGGATAATAATAGATTGGTGGCATTATGCCCAGATTCGATCCAGATACCAGAAGGATATAACTCTTTACACTTTTAATAAAAGTAAGAATTTGCTAAGTCATTTAATTATTAATAATTCAGTAAAAATGATAGGGAAAATATATAAATTTCTTATCGCTCACAAAAATATAGAGTTGACTCTAAAAGATACCATGATAAGATGGTGCAGAAATATAGGTAAGGAAATAGATATAGATACTTGGGAAAAAGTCTGGATTAATAATTGGAAAATGACCAAGTCAGTTTCATTAAAAGAAAACCAAATTAAAATGTTTTATAGATGGCACCTTCCACCAAACAGGATAGCTAAAATGTTTCCTAAAACATCCCCACTGTGTTGGAAATGCAAGAAGGATATAGGAACTTATTACCATCAATGGTGGACATGTAGCAAAGCTAAAACTTATTGGAAGATGATTGAGAAGATATTAAAAGAAATATTAAAATATGACATAGATAACACCCCGGAATTTTACTTATTAGGAATTACTAATCAGACTTATAAGAAGGAAACTCTTTACTTAATCATACACATACTAACTGCGGCTAGAATAATATATGCGCAAAACTGGAAGGGGGAGGAAATCCCCAAGAAAGAAGAAGTTATAGCTAAAATATTAGATTGCGCCGAAATGGATATGATGACAAGACGATTAAACGATCAAGAAGATACAAAATTTTATGAAACATGGAACAACATATATAAATGGTTAGATAAGAAAAAATAAGAGATAGATCTGTTTTTATTTAGGTAATAACAATATTAGATGTATTTGTTGATGATTTTGATATAGTAGTTTACTCATAAGCGATATATTAAAAATTTTGTTTTATGTATGTTTAGTAATCGAGATTTGTTTGAATGTTTGATTAGATGAATATATTACACATAAATAACATATTAAGCATTTTTACTTATACCGTACTAATATTGCATTTAAGATTTGAAAATTTTTTACTAGACTTTTTAACATTTAACAAATGTTTGATTATGTATTCTTTTTTCTATTTGAATGTATACTTTCAAAAGAAGCGGGGAAATACATCCCCATTTTATGTTTAATGTTTGTACGTCTGTATGTCTGTTTTATGAAAAATAATAAAAAAATTGATAAAAAATTTAAAAAAAAAAAAAAAAAAAGGAATCTGGATAGGTCAACCATAGATAATCCAAGGGTAAAGTGTTGGGGGTTTGGGGATGACACTATGGAGTCCGGTAATGAGTTCCACACTTCGACAACTCGGTTACTGAAGTCATATTTTTTACAGTCAAGTTTGGAGCAGTTAATATTAAGTTTAAATCTGTTGTGTGCTCTTGTGTTGTTGTGGTTGAAGCTGAAGTAGTTGCCGACAGGCAGGACGTTGCAGCATATGATCTTGTGGGCAATACTTAGATCTTGTTTAAGGCGTCTTAGTTCTAGGCTTTCTAGGCCCAGGATTGAAAGTCTAGTCTTATAGGGTATTCTGTTTCGAGTGGAGGAGTGAAGGGCTCTTCTGGTGAAGTATCTTTGGACATTTTCAAGTGTGTTGATGTCTGAGATGCCAAGGTTGGGAAACACTGGCTTAAAGCATATAAGATGTTAAGTTTCAATAGTAAAAACATAAGTCGTCAACCATGTCGTTGACTATCACTGTCAAGCGACCTGATGTTGGATATTTATGTCTAGGGTGTGGAATTGTATCTTTATTTTATTTCCATTTCTAGTTCACCATTTCATTGAATTTCTTTTTTTCTTTTTTCTTTTCCTTCTTTCCTTTCCTTTGCTCTCCTTTTCTTTTCTTCTTTTTGTTTCTTTCTTTTCTCCCGCTGTTACTCTTTATCAATTTCCATTCATTTTTATGCTTTAAAAAAATAATAATAATAATAATAATAATTAAAGTCATTCATCATCAGGAAGTCATAAGGAATAATTTAAATATACAGTGGTACCTCATGATACGAACTTAATTGGTTCCAGGAGGAGGTTCTTAAGGTGAAAAGTTCGTAAGACGAAACAATGTTTCCCATAGGAATCAATGTAAAAGCAAATAATGCGTGCAAATCCTTCAGGAAAATCCCAAACTTTAGAAGGGAGGCGAACAGAGGGCAGGGAGGAGCAGCTAAAGGGGGCGGGTGGAAGAAGCAAGGCTAGGCTAAAGGGTGAGTGGGAAGGAAGAAAGGCAAGGGGGGCGCCCCTCCCTTTTCTTTCTTCAAAAGACACCCTTTCAGTGCCTGTGCAAGCATGCAAAATCTTTACTCCTCCAAGCTGCCCCTCCCTTTTCTTTCTTCAAAAGACACCCTTTCAGTGCCTGTGCAAGCATGCTGTTCTACTTTTGTTAAGGCAAACTCTTTACCCCTCCAAGCCGCCCCTCCCTTTTCTTTCTTCAAAAGACACCCTTTCAGTGCCTGTGCAAGCACGCTGTTGTCCTACTTTTGTGAATGCAAACTCTTTCCCCCTCCAAGCCGCCCCTCCCTTTTCTTTCTTCAAAAAAGGGGGGGAAAAGAAACCCCTTCATCCCAGCAGCAGCGGCTTGGGTTCGTAAGGTGAAAATAGTTTGGAAGAAGAGGCAAAAAAATCTTAAACACCAGGTTCGTATCTCGAAAAGTTCGTTAGAAGAGGCGTTCGTAAGATGAGGTACCACTGTATATATATTTTTTAAAAAACCGCTCCGGAAGCTCCACTCCGTTCTGTTGCCCTACCACTCGGGAACATCCGGGACAAATGGCATGAGATATTCAGAATGACGAACCCCAAAAGAGTACGCTGGAGCCGCTGTCCTGTGAATGGTCACTTTCTCTGGGCTGTGGGCTCCTGGCCCAGGACCCTGGAAGGCCCTTGTGGGTTTCTGGAGCCTCTTCAGCATGGAGAAAGCTGGAGCCCGGCAGAAGCAGACAGCAGAAGCTTCGGGGTTGTAGCTGGCCGGGCCTGGCATTTGGCCTGGGTCCCTGGAAGTGCTGCCTTTGAGGTTCCCGCCCGAGAGAGCCCGGGTGGGCTTGGAGGGTCTGCTGGCAGCCCGTGCTCTGAGCAGCGAGGGGAGGATGTAGCTGTTGGGGGCTGGAACAGGGTCCACCGGACGAGATTTGGTGCGGGCAGCTATGGAGAAGGAGGGTGCCCTGGGCTGAAGGCCGAATCCTGGCTTCTCTGGACTGTAGGCACCTGGTCCGGGGCTTTGAGGCAGACCTGGGGAAGAAGAAAGAAGGAAATAAAGAAATAAAGAAATAAAGAAATAAAGAAATAAAGAAATAAAGAAATAAAGAAATAAAGAAATAAAGAAATAAAGAAATAAAGAAATAAAGAAATAAAGAAATAAAGAAATAAAGAAATAAAGAAATAAAGAAATAAAGAAATAAAGAAATAAAGAAATAAAGAAATAAAGAAATAAAGAAATGAAATAAAGAAATAAAGAAATAAAGAAATAAAGAAATAAAGAAATAAAGAAATAAAGAAATAAAGAAATAAAGAAATTAAGAAATTAAGAAATTAAGAAATTAAGAAATTAAGAAATTAAGAAATTAAGAAATTAAGAAATTAAGAAATTAAGAAATTAAGAAATTAAGAAATTAAGAAATTAAGAAATTAAGAAATTAAGAAATTAAGAAATTAAGAAATTAAGAAATTAAGAAATTAAGAAATTAAGAAATTAAGGAGGGAGGAAGGAAAGAAAGAAAGAAAGAAAGAAAGAAAGAAAGAAAGAAAGGGAGGGAGGGAGGCATGGATAAAAAAATGATTGTGGTGTTTTGTAATGGATGGGAGGAAGAAGAGGGAGAGCTGACCTTGGGAAGCAGTGGCCATGTGATCACTAGAGCAGCATCCCTCAAGCCCCACGATTTTAAAATGGGTGGATTTCCTGTTTGCTTGTCTCTGTCTCTCTATCTATCTATCTCTCCCATCCTGCTTCCTGCATTCTTTCTTTCTTCCCTTCCTCCTTATTTCCTCTCCTCTGTCTTTGTTTCCTCCTTTCCCCCCACTGTCGCTTCCTTCCTTCTTTCTTTCTTTCTTACCATCTCCCTCCCTCCCTTTCTTCCTCCATCTCTCTGCTCCTTCCTTCCCTCTCTCCTTCCCCTTCTCCTTCCTTCCCCCTTTCCTTCCCCCTTTCCTCCTGCTGTCCTTTCTTTCTTCCTGCCTCCCTACTTCCCTCCCTTCTCCCTCCCTCACTCCTTTCTTCCCTCTTTTCTCCCTCTCTCCCTCTCCCTTTCTTCCTCCCTCCATCTCCTTCCCTTCTCTCCTTCCCTTCCTCCTTTCTCTCCTCCTTTCCTCCTGTTGTGCTTCCTTTCTTTCTTCCTTCCTTCCTCCCTCCCTCCTATTTTCTCCTTCCTTCCTCCCTCCCTTTCTTCCCTCTTTCTCCCTCTCTCCATCCTTCCTTCCTCTCTCTTCCTGCTCCTTCTCTCTCTCCTTCTCCTTCTCCTTTCTTTCTTCCTTTCCTCTTCCTATCCTTCCATTCTTCTTCTCTCCCTCCACCCTCCCTCCTTCCTTTCTTCAACTCTCCCACCTCTTTCCTTCCTTTCCTCCCTCTCTCCTTCCCTTTCTCTTTTCTTTCCTACTTTCCTCATGTTGTCCTTTCTTTCTTTCTTTCTTCCTTGCTTCTTTTTTTTCCTTCCTCTCTCCCTCTCTCCTACTTACCTCTCTTCTTCCTCCATTTCTTCCCTCTTTCCCTCCCTTTCCCTCCCTCTCTCCATCCTTCCTCTTTCCCTCCTCCTTCCCTTTCTCCTTCTCTTCCTTCTTTCCTCCTTCTGTCCTTTCTTTCTTTCTCCCTCCCTCCCTCCTTTCTTCCTTCCTTTGTTCCCTCTTTCCATTCTTCTTCTGTTCGTCTTCCCTCCCTCCTTCCTTTATCCACGTTTCCCACCTCTTTCCTTCCTTTCCTCCCCCCCTCCCACTTCTTTCCTCTTCCCCCCCCCCCTACAGCCATTATTGCTTGGAGCTTACCTGGAGGTTTTGCTCGGCCGAGCATGGAGTAAGAAGGGCCCTTTGACCTGCCAAAGCGTGTGAGCTCAGGGGACACGTAATAACAGGGTCCAGGACTGGCATCATGGCCTGAGAATAAAGAAGAGGGGGGGAGAGGGAGGGAGAGAGAGAGAGAGAGAGAAAACTGTTTGTAAAGGGATCTTCTGATCTAGGGTTAATGCTTCAGTTTTATGCTAACATTTGGCTGAGAAATTCTAGGAGTTTAAGGGGGGGGGTTCTTTGTTTATTTATATCCCACCTTTATTATTTTTCCAAATAATGCAAACTATAATTAATACAAACTATAATTCTATACTTGTTTGACAATGAATGAATGAATGAATGAGTGAGTGAGTGAGTGAGTGAGTGAGTGAGTAAGTAAGTAAATAAATAAATAAATATTATTTTTGCAGAAGCAAAATCTTGCTGGGACGCGCATGCACGCAGGAGAAATGAAGCTGCGTGCTTAGCGCAACTTTCGCTACCAGTGTGGTGTCCTTACCCGTACTGGTAGCAACGCGCTACTGGTGCCAAAGGTGAGATACAGGAGCCTACGGAGTCACCAGTTCAACTTACTTCAGGTCAGTGAAAGGTTGCCAAAGTTTTTGCTACCACACTGTGGGCGTGGCTTATTTTGTGGGTGTGGCTTGCTGGCCATGTGACCAGGTGGGAGTGGCTTGATTATCATGTGACTGGGAGTGGCTTAAAGGTCATGTTGTAAAAGGGATAAACCATTCTCTCTGTTTGTTTTGGTCTATGGGGTTTTTTTTGTATTTTTGTATGTTTGTCTTGTTGTTTTTTAATGAAAAAAACCTAATAAATAAAGTTTCAGGGGAACTGAACCTGTACGTCTCAACATTCAACAGTGCTGTTCCTCACCATGAGTGTTGAGCCTCTGACGGAAAGAATAAGCAGGGCTGCTGAAGCGAGTGTAATCATGGTTGACAAAGCCAATTGTTGGAGGTAGGCTATAACATCCCGGGCCAGGACCTAAGAAGACATGGGAAAATTAATTATTTTTTATTTTTATTTATTAAATTTGTATGCCGCCCCTCTCCATAGACTTGGGGCAGCTCACAACAGTAATAGAAAAACAATGTACAATACAAATCTAATAATTAAAACTAAAAACCCATAATTTAAGAAAAGATGCACACAACATACCATACATAAACAGTATAGGCCTGGGGAAGTTATCTCAGTTCCCCCATGCCTGACGACAGAGGTGGGTTTTAAGGACGTTACGAAAGGCCAGGAGGGTGGGGGCAGTTCTAATCTCAGGGGGGAGCTGGTTCCAGAGGGTCGGGGCCGCCACAGAGAAGGCTCTTCCCCTGGGGCCTGCCAAATAACATTGTTTAGTCGATGGGACCTGGAGAAAACCCACTCTGTGGGACCTAATCGGTCACTGGGATTCGTGCAGCAGAAGGCGCTCCCGGAGATATTCTGGTCCGATGCCATGAAGGGCTTTATAGGTCATAACCAACACTTTGAATTGTGACCGGAAATTGATCGGCAGCCAATGCAGACTGTGGAGTGTTGGTGTAACATGGGCATATTTGAGAAAGCCCATGATTGTTCTCGCAGCTGCATTCTGCACGATCTGAAGTTTCCGAACACTCTTCAAAGGTAGCCCCATGTAGAGAGCGTTACAGTAGTCGAATCTTGAGGTGATGAGGGCGTGAGTGACTGTGAACAGTGACTCCCGGTCCAGATAGGGCCGCAACTGGTGCACCAGGCGAACCTGGGCAAACGCCCCCCTCGCCACAGCTGAAAGATTGTTCTCTAATGTGAGCTGTGGATCGAGGAGGACGCCCAGGTTGCGGACCCTCTCCGAGGGGGTCAATAATTCCCCCCCCCCAGGGTTATGGATAGACAGATGGGATTGTCCTTGAGAGGCAGAACCCACAGCCACTTATCCGGGTTTTTCTTTTATTCTTCTTCATGAACTTCATGATCATATTATGAAGAGCTGTGGTAGCTCAGTGCTTAGAATGCAGTAGTGCAGGCTAACTCACAGCCTCACTCCAGCAGTTCGATTCTGACTGGCTCAAGGTTGACTCAGCCTTTCGTAGGAATACCAATAGGATTTATATTTATATACCACTTTACAGCCCTCTCAAAGCGGTTTAGAGAGCATCTTGCCCCCAACAACCTGGGTCTTCATTTTACCAACCTCAGAAGGGGGCAATATTTATTTATTTGTATTTATTTATTTATTGGATTTGTATGCCGCCCCTCTCCGTAGACTCGGGGCAGCTAACAACAATGATAAAAAACAACATGTAACAATCCAATTAATAAACCAACTAAAAACCCTTATTATAAACCAGACATATACACAAACATACCATGCATAACTTGTAATGGCCTAGAGGGAAGGAATATCTTAACTCCCCCATGCCTGGTGGCATAAGTGAGTCTTGAGTAGTTTACGAAAGACAGGGAGGGTGGGGGCAGTTCTAATCTCCGGGGGGAGTTGGTTCCAGAGAGTCGGGGCCGCCACAGTGAAGGCTCTTCCCCTGGGGCCCGCCAAATGACATTGTTTAGTCGACGGGACCCGGAGAAGGCCAACTCTGTGGGACCTTATCGGTCGCTGGGATTCGTGCGGTAGCAGGCGGTTCCGGAGGTACTCTGGTTCAATGCCATGTAGGGCTTTAAATATGCTAACTTTGTAAACCACTTAGAGAGGAATCTATAAATCGAAGTGCTATATAAGTCTAAATGCTGTTAAGTGTTAAGGAGAATGCATAGTAACCCTTGAGTAACATGGAGGTAGCAGATATCTAGCTGATAGCCCAGAGATATAAGTAGTAATTCAGATAACCAGATACATTAAGTGTATAAATATTATTTACTTTGGTAAATGGCTTAGTCAAGAACAATCCTAGTCATGCACAATTACACCAATCAATAATCCTTTTCTAAGAAGTCTGTAAGGGGCGTGCATAAGTGCACTTTTGTGCCTAATGTCCCTGTTCTATTGTTTATTTGTTTATTTATTTATTAATAGAGTTGAAAGGGACCGTTAGGTCATCGAGTCCAACCCCCCGCCTGAGCAGGAAACCCTACAGCACCCCAGCCAAATGGAAGTCCAATCTCCTCTTGAAGGTGTCCAGAGTTGGGGAGTTCACCACCTCCCCTGGCAGGCAGTTCCATTGGTTGATCGCTCTGACCGTCAGGAAGTTCTTCCTTATTTCCAGGTTGAATCTCTCCTTGGTCAGCTTCCAACCATTGTTCCTCGTCCGGCCCTCTGGTGCCCTGGGGAATAAAGAGACCCCCTCCTCACCGTGGCAACCCCTCAAGTATCTGTAAACTGCTATCATGTCCCCTCTAGACCTTCTTTTTTCTAGGCTGTCCATGCCCAGTTCTCTCAATCTCTCTTCGTAAGTCTTGGTTTCGAGTCCCCTAATCATTTTGGTTGCTCTTTTTTGCACCTTCTCCAGAGTTTCGATGTCTTTTTTGTAGTGAGGTGACCAGAATTGGATGCAGTACTCCAGGTGGGGTCTGACCAGGGCATAGTAGAGTGGTATTAGTACTTCCCTGGTCTTGGAGCGTATTCCTCTGTTGATGCAGCTTAGGATTGAGTTGGCTTTTTTGGCTGCTGCTGCACATTGCTGATTCATGTTTAGTTGATTGTCCACCAAGACTCCAAGATCTCTTTCGCAGTCACTACTGCAGAGTGGGGTATCTCCCAGGCTGTATGTATGTCTAGGGTTCTTTTTGCCGAGGTGGAGGACTCTGCATTTGTCGGTGTTGAACCTCATTTTGTTGGTATGGGCCCACTGTGATAGTCTGTCTAGGTCTTCTTGTACTCTGAGCCTGTTCTCAAGGGTGTTGGCTACCCCCGCCAGCTTGGTGTCATCTGCAAATTTTATTAGTTCCCCTTTTATTCCCTCGTCCAGGTCGTTGATGAAGATGTTAAAGAGTAAAGGACCCAGGACAGAGCCCTGTGGTACTCCACTGTCTACTTTTTTCCATGTGGATTTGGTGCCGTTGAGGACAACTCATTGGGTGCGGTTGGTCAGCCAACTGTTTATCCATCTACATGTGTAGTAATCTACTCCATTTTTTTCTAGTTTGTGGATTAGGAGATTGTGGTCGACTTTATCGAAAGCCTTACTGAAGTCCAAGTATATGAGGTCCACTGAGTTGCGTTGGTCAACTGACTTGGTTATGGTGTTGAAAAATGATATGAGATTGGTTTGGCATGATTTGTTTCTGATGAATCCGTGCTGGCTATTGGATATGATCTTGTTTGTTTCTAGGAAGTGGGTAAGTTGTTTTTTGATTATTTTCTCCAGTATTTTTCCAGGTATAGAGGTCAGACTGATTGGTCTGTAGTTACCTGGGCTGGTCTTTTTGCCTTTTTTGTGGATGGGGACTACGTCAGCTCGCTTCCAGTCTTCCGGTAGGTCTCCAGTGATCCAGGATATTTGGTAGATGAGGAGGAGTGGTTCCGCTATGGTGTCTGCCAATTCTTTTAGGACTTTGGGGTGAAGTCCGTCTGGCCCTGGTGATTTGTATTCGTTGAGTTCCCTCAGGTAGTCCCTCACTGTGCTTTTGTCTATGTTGAGTTCGGTTCTGGGGCAGTTTGTTGCAGTTAAATTGCAGATTGGTTGGAGGGAGGTTCCCTTTTGTGTGAAGACTGTTGCAAAGTAGGCGTTGAGTAGCTGTGCTTGGTTATTGCTGTCTGTGATTTCTCTACCCTCTTTGTTTTTTAGTGTGACGATTGTTTCTTTGATTTTCTTATTGTTGATGTGTTGGAAGAATCTTTTTTTGTTGTCTTTGACTTCCGCTGCAAGGTGTTGTTCATATTGTGCCTTTGCTGTTTTTATTTTTTGTTTGCAGGAACTGGCTGTTTGCTGATATTCCGCTTTGGTTATGAGTCCTTCTTTCCATTGTTTGTACTTAGCTTTTTTTCCTTTTATGTCATCTGCGATGGCTTTGTTTAGCCATGCAGGTTTAGTTTTGGTTTTCCTGTTTTTCCTTTTCATGGGGATTGCGTTGTTTTGGGCGTCTATGATGCTGTTTTTTAGGATCACCCAGGCTTCCTGAGTGGTTTTTCCTTCTAAGAGTTCGTTCCAGGGGCATTGTTCAAGGTTCGCTCTGAGCTTGTTAAAGTCCGCTTTTCTGAAGTCTGGGACTGTAGTGGTGTTGGGTATAGTAGCTAGTGATTGCACTATGTTGAATTTGAATTTGTCTTATTATCCTTTCTATTACTACGTTCTACTTATGTTATGTTATGTTATGTTATGTTATGTTAATATGTGCTATAATACTATACAGTACTTGTTTGACAAATAAATAAATAATAAAATAATAATAAAATATACAATACTATAAGCCTGACTTACAAAATATACTGCTCAAAAAACATAGAAACTTAGAAAGACAGACAGCAGAAAAAGACCTCATGATCCATCTAGTCTGCCCTTATACTATTTCCTGTATTTTATCTTAGGATGGATATATGTTTATCCCAGGCACGTTTAAATTCAGTTCCTGTGGATTTACCAACCACGTCTGCTGGAGGTTTGTTCCAAGGATCTACTACTCTTTCAGTAAAATAATATTTTCGCATGTTGCTTTTGATCTTTCCCCCAATTAACCTCAGATTGTGTCCCTTTGTTCTTGTGTTCACTTTCCTATTAAAAACACTTGAACACCCGGTTCTTATCTAGAAAAGTTCTTAAGTAGAGGCATTCTTAAGTAGAGGTACCACTGTATTCCTTATTTTCCCCACAAAAACAATGGGTTGGACTGAGAGAGAGGGATTGGCCCAAAGTCACCCAACCAGCTTGCATGCCTAAGGCGGGACTAGAACTCACCATTTGCGAGTAATTGGCCCAAAATCACCTGCTTCCATTCATGCTTAAGACAGAACAAATCTCACCGTTTCCTAGTTTCTAGGCTGACAACTTTTAGCGGTCACACCCAGGCGGGGGTTCTTCTTTGCTATCTCTTTCTCTCCCCCCTTTCTCTCTCTCTCTCTTTCTCACTTTCTCTCTATCTTGCTGTCTGTTGCTCTCACTCACTCTCGTTCTCTCTCCGTTCTTCTCAGCGGAGGCTGGCGAAGGTGATATTCAATGTCGGGGGCACGCGGGCTTCGCCGGCGAAGGTTTTTCTTATTTTGAATATTCTGAGTGTTGTGGTTCCGTCTGAGGCCCCTCCGGGAACGGCTGACCTTCTGTCGGTTTCCAGCTCAGAGGGAGAGGCTGAGGAACAGGAGGTGCAGACAGACGAGGAGGAATCCCAGGCTGAAGAAGAGGGAGGACAGCCAGAGTCCCACCAGGGGGAGCTCTCCTCAGCAAGCAGCCTGGATTCCTTAGAGGAAAGTGCACAAGCCATAATTGATCTGCGACAACGAAGAGCTAATCAGAGACGGAGTCAATTGGCTAAATACTTTCAGCATTAAAGTGGCAGCAGCTGGGTTTGGGTGTGGTGCTCTTGGGAAAGGCTAAAAGGCAGACCCACCCTTCCTGGCTTGTGGAGTTTTATCTTTGAAAGTCGTGGGACCTGACTGTGAACTTTGGCGTCTTGGAATCCTGGTTTGTGCCTTTGACTATTGAAACCTTGGGGGGGGGGGGTGCCAGCAAGAAGCTTGCTGTATTGTCTGGACATCAGGACCCTGCTGTACCGTATTATATCCTGTCTGTTGGGAAGAACAGGTTTTCCTCTGTGCTTATTTTTTCCAGTTATAAACTACTTTTGGCTTTTACCAGAGTGTCTGGCTGTTTTTTCCAGTTGGTGTTGAGGTCTGGGGGAACCCAGACAGAACACTGAGCGGGCTAGCAGGGGGATAGGGAGCGCGCGCAACTGCCCGCGCGCCCCTGACATTGAATATCACCTTTGCCGGCCTCCGCTGAGAGAACGCCTGCCCCGCCTCTCCTGCAACCCCCTTGCTGAGAGCCCGGGATGAAAGTGCTCTCGGCAAAGGTGAGACAGGCAGTGCGTGCGTTCCGGGTGTGGGAGGAGCCTCACTGAAAGGCAGGAGGCGGTGGAGGAGCACAGGGGGTGGATCGGGCGGGCGGAGGGCAGCGCCGAAAGGCCGAGGGGGCCGGAGGCACCGTGGGGAGGCAGGGGCGGCCGCAGCTCCCTTCCCTTCTGCTGCCGGCGCCTCCCCGTCCCTGCCCCCCCCACGCAGGCAGGCAGGTGGATGGGGAGTGCGCGGCCGTGAAAAAGGGTGCACGCGGGGGTATTTTGGGGCGCACGCGCGCGCACACACACAGCTTTCGAGGAACGGTGGTTGTGAATCAGTTGGCTGACTGTTTTTAATGTATATGGGATTTTAGTAGCAATGTTTAATTAATTAGATTCATTGTTGTGTTGTTTTTGCATCCTGTGAGCCGCCCCGAGTCTTCGGAGAAGGGCGGCATACAAATCGAATTAATAACACTATGTAACACAAATTTTGATTCCCAGCTTTTAAATGTTATATTCCAATTGCTTATGTCTAAAACAAATTAAAAATTGCTTACATTCATCATAAACTTCACTTTTGTGACCACAGCAACAAAAATTATGCATTTATACTATAGAAACAGACGATTTTGCATCTTCTCATTTATACAGACTAAGAACACTATTTGCATTGCAAATTTACGCAGATTACCAAAAACTGTTCAGAAGTGTGCAGTTTTCCAAGATTTACGACTATACTATAAAATTTTGAAAATTGTTACATGGTGTAATAATAATAATAATAATAATCGTCATCATCACACAGACTGACTACAAGCATAGACACAATGCTGTGGTGCAGATGATCCACTGGAACCTGTGCCGGAACTACCATCTACCAGTGGCAAAGAACTGGTGGGATCATAAGCCCAAAAAAGTGGTCGAAAATGAGCAAGCAAAACTACTGTGGGGCTTCCGACTTCTGACTGACCGAATTCTGAAGCATAACACACCAGACATTGTGATCGTGGAGAAAAAGAAAGTATGGATCATCGACATCGCAATCCCAGGAGACAGCAGAATTGAGGAGAAGCAGCTAGAGAAATTAGTGAAATACAAAGATCTAAAAATCGAGCTGCAACAACTCTGGCATAAGCCAGTGAAAGTGGTCCCAGTGGTACTTGGCACGCTGGGCGCAGTGCCAAAGGATCTCAGCAGACATTTGAAAACCATCGAAATTGACCAAATCTCTATCTGTCAATTGCAAAAGGCTTTACTGGGATCGGCAAACATAATTCACCGCTACATCACGCAGTCCTAGGTGCTTGGGAAGCGCCCGACTGGTGATGAAATACGAAATCCAGCATAGTGATCTCGTTTGCTGAGTTGTATTGAAATAATAATAATAATAATAATAATAATAATAATAATAATAATAATAATAGTAATAATAGTAATAATAGTAATAATAGTAATAATAGTAATAGCAATAGCAATAGCAATAGCAATAACAATAACAATAACAATAATAATAGAAACATAGAAGACTGACGGCAGAAAAAGACCTCATGGTCCATCTAGTCTGCCCTTATACTAACTATTTCCTGTATTTTATCTTACAATGGATATATGCACCAAGACAAATTCCTTGTGTGTCCAATCACACTTGGCCAATAAAAATTCTATTCTATTCTATTCTATATATGTTTATCCCAGGCATGTTTAAATTCAGTTACTGTGGATTTACCAACCACGTCTGCTGGAAGTTTGTTCCAAGGATCTACTACTCTTTCAGTAAAATAATATTTTCTCATGTTGCTTTTGATCTTTCCCCCAACTAACTTCAGATTGTGCCCCCTTGTTCTTGTGTTCACTTTCCTATTAAAAACACTTCCCTCCTGGACCTTATTTAACCCTTTAACATATTTAAATGTTTCCATCATGTCCCCCCTTTTCCTTCTGTCCTCCAGACTCTACAGATTGAGTTCATGAAGTCTTTCCTGATACGTTTTATGCTTAAGACCTTCCACCATTCTTGTAGCCCGTCTTTGGACCCGTTCAATTTTGTCAATATCTTATATTTTTGCAATAATAATAATAGCAAAACCCTGCCCATGCTCACAGAATATTCAAATGCATGTTGGCTTAACCCACAACTGGTTGGATTGACAAAGGCACTAAGCCACAAACTATGGTTTACAATCCACGTAGGCTTTTCAAACACCGCCCCACCCTCAAGTATAACTACCCCTTTCCCCCAACCTGTCAAAAGGGCTTCAATCTTTGGGGGTTTCTTTGGCTGAGAGTCTTCCATCTCGAACCCGCAAATTTCTTTGAGGAAGGAGAGCTGGTGTCTTCTTTTTCTGCTTCTCTCGCTGCCCTCTTCTTTCCCACCAAGGCCAATTACAAAAGAAGACCAACCATTTTTTTGCAACCAAGCAAGCAAACAAACAAACCAATTCAAAAGACCAAAAAAAAAAAAAGAATGAATTTATACCATCCAAAGCAAACTTGGTGGGGAAAACAGTGTCTGGGGAACCTTGGAGCGGCGAAATATAACTCCGTTGGGAGTGTTCTCGGAGAGATAAAGATGAGCTGTAAGCAGAGACGCAGCAGGTGGTTAAAAAACGTATTCTCTGTGTCAATTATTCTTTTACCATCTGGTCAGAAAGTAGCTCACACAAAGCCAGGAGACAATTCAGGTTAGTCATCAATTTGCTGGGAGGGGGTCTTGAGGTATGGATGCAGTAAAAAGAGCCATAGATTAAATGTCTTTGTTTTGTTTAAACAAAAGAGAGAGAGGGTGAAAGCCCTGTGAAGTGGTATACAGTGTTCCCTCGCTTTTTGCGGGGGATGCGTTCCGAGACCGCCCGCGAAAGTTGAATTTCCGCGAAGTAGAGATGCGGAAGTAAATACACTATTTTTGGCTATGAACAGTATCACAAGCCTTCCCGTAACACTTTAAACCCCTAAATTGCAATTTTCCATTCCCTTAGCAACCATTCAGATTATTACTCACCATGTTTATTTATTAAAGTTTATTTTAAAAAATATTTATTAAAGGCAGACAAAAGTTTGGCGATGACATATGACGTCATTGGGTGGGAAAAACCGTGGTATAGGGGAAAAACCCGCAAAGTATTTTTTAATTAATATTTTTGAAAAACCTTGGTATAGACTTTCCTTGAAGTTCGAACCCGCGAAAATCGAGGGAACACTGTATAACCAGGGATGGGCAGCAGGCAGGATGAAGTTGCGTGCACAGCTCCAGTTGATCGGTGACTCTCATTTCTTAAATTAAATTAAATTAAATTAAATTAAATTAAATTAAATTAAATTAAATTAAATTAAATTAAATTAAATTAAATTAAATTAAATTAAATTAAATTAAATTAAATTAAATTAAATTAAATTAAATTAATTAAATTAAATTAAATTAAATTAAATTAAATTAAATTAAATTAAATTAAATTAAATTAAATTAAATTAAATTAAATTAAATTAAATTAAATTAAATTAAATTAAATTAAATTAAATTAAATTAAATTAAATTAAATTAAATTAAATTAAATTAAATTAAATTAAATTAAATTAAATTAAATTAAATTAAATTAAATTAAATTAAATTAAATTAAATTAAATTAAATTAAATTAAATTAAATTAAATTAAATTAAATTAAATTAAATTAAATTAAATTAAATTAAATTAAATTAAATTAAATTAAATTAAATTAAATTAAATTAAATTAAATTAAATTAAATTAAATTAAATTAAATTAAATTAAATTAAATTAAATTAAATTAAATTAAATTAAATTAAATTAAATTAAATTAAATTAAATTAAATTAAATTAAATTAAATTAAATTAAATTAAATTTACTGGTCTCTGCTCGGCTCTCCTTTTTTTCCCTGCTCCTGCTGCTGCATCTACGCTCCTTGCTTTTTTCCTCTTTCCTCCTTCCTGGCCTTGGACGAGCTTCCCTCTCTCCTTCCTGGCTCCCCTCCAGCCTCACGCGGACATCTCCAGCCTGAGGTGCAAGCAGAAGTCATGGGTGGAATCAGCGCTGGCAGCATTTATGCTTCTGGCAACACTCATTCACCTAGCTACCCAGCCTGAGGCGGGGGGCAACCCAGGAAGGAGAGTGCGGGAAACACAAAGCAAATTGTCCCCCCAGTGACCAACACTGGTGAGGTTGTAAGTCGAGGACTTAACAGTTCACTTGAACGATGATGGTCGTTCAAGCCACTCCCACCTGGTCACATGGCCGGCAAGCCACTCCTATGAAGTCACATGGCTCCGACTCTCTGGAACCAGCTCCCCCCAGAGATTAGAACTTCCCCCACCCTCCTTGCCTTTCGTAAACTCCTTAAAACCCACCTCTGTCGTCAAGCGTGGGGGAACTGAGACATCTCCCCCTGCCTATGTAGTTTTCTGTGTATGATATGACTGTATGTATGTTTTTTATATATTGGGGTTTCTTGTTTTTTAGACTTTTTAAATGTATTATTGTTATTTTAGAGTTTAACTATTAGATTAGTCATTATATATTGTTTTTACCATTGCTGTGAGCCGCCCCGAGTCTACGGAGAGGGGTGGCATACAAATAAATAAATAAACAAACAAACAAACAAATAAAAAATAAAAAATAAAAAAATAAAAAAATAAAAAAATAAAAAATAAATAAATAAATAAAATAAATAAAATAAATAAAATAAATAAAATAAATAAAATAATAAATAAAATAAATAAAATAAATAAATAAAATAAATAAAATAAATAAAATAAATAAAATAAATAAAATAAATAAAATAAATAAAATAAATAAAATAAATAAAATAAATAAAATAAATAAAATAAATAAAATAAATAAAATAAATAAAATAAATAAAATAAATAAAATAAATAAAATAAATAAAATAAATAAGCCACACCCACAAAATAAGCCACACCCACAGTGTGGCAGTAAAAGTTTTGGCTGCCCATTACTGTATATAAGTCTAAACACTTAAATCTAATGGATGCCCAAGATTTGTGCGCGACGGGTGCCCAAGATTTTTCTCCCCAATTGCGGAGTTTTGAATTTTTCAGCTAAAGAGGAATGGGTATGGCGCCACTGCATAGATTGACGTTTGATCTCTGGAGTAGGGTGATAAGCCCAAGTTTCATCTCCTGTCACCATACAGTTGAGAGAAGCCTCGCCTTCAATCTTGAAATGGTCAAGAAATTCTCAGGCAGCACCGACTCTTGTCAATTTTGTGTGTTTCACTAAGCATCTTGGGCCCCCAAAGCAGCAGCGTCCATGCCCTTAGCATTCAGGTAGCGTATTACAGTGCGCACTTCACACTTCGAGGGAAACGGAATGAGGAGGCTCATCTCTAACCTTCACCACAACGCCAGTTGATGATCTATTGACTGTTGTGGTTAGCTCTGGCCCAGCTCCTGCCCCAAGGACTGTGGATGTGGAGGAGACATCCACATGCTGCAGGCCTATTTTGCCCCCGGTGGAATCTGCTGATGAAGGCTCCTCTGACCAAGAAGACATGAGTGACAGGGAGGAGGAGAGTGGGGCAGACAGCTCAGAAGGAGATCAATTATCTAGCTCCTCCTTGGATTCAGAACAAGAGTTAATGATACAGCCACGCATGCGGAGAGTGATGCATAGGCAGCAACAACTGAGAGATTATTATCACAGAAAATGAGGCCACCTGTGGTTGGGTGGGGCTGTTCTGATTAGTGAGGCTGCTATAAATAGCAGCCTGTGGGTTTGGCCATTGTGGGGGATTATCTGATTGTTGTGTTTCGTGACTGCTTTACTGACTTTGACTTTTTGTGTGCTGATTTTTCCCCACTTTGAAACTAAACCAGAGCAAAGTGTGTTTCACTTTGTGAAAGAAGAAGGACTGTGAATTGCCTCACAGCTGCAAGCTAAGTATCTCAGAACTGATAAGGGACTTGTACAAATTACCAGTTTGTTTGGAGACGAGTGCTCTTTGCTATACCAAAAGAGGGCTTGGTTTAAGTGAATTTTCGTTATAAAGACCATTGTTTTGAATTTTCAAACGTGTGTGTGTCTGAAATTTGTACCTGTGAATTTTTGGGAGGAGTCTACCCGAGAGCCCGACAGAACACTGACCACTGGCATTGCTCATTCTCTCCTGCTGGCTTCCAGCCACACGATAGTAATACAGTGATCCCTCGGCACTTCGCTGTTCACCTTTCGCGGCTTCTGAACATCGCGGGTTGCTGCTGGGGTTTAACCTGGTGTGGAGCGAAGCCTCCGGGAGCCCCTCGCGAGGGGGATTCCCCGCATGCACACATTGTCGCTCACTTCCACGCTCTCTCTTTCCCTCTCGTCTCTCTCTCGGGGAATCCTCGCGAGGGGCTCCCAGAGGTTCTGCTCCACACCCAGCAGCAAAGCCTCGCTTTGGCGGCGCTCTATTGAGTTAGCCGGTCCCCGTGGAGGCATAACAGCAAGCAACAACTCTTTTTTTTATTTTTATTTATTCTTTGTCCAATATACAATACATATGAGAGAGAATATACATTAGGAATATATATATAAAGATAGGAAGTAAAAAGAAGGGAAGTGGATAGGAAGAGAATATGTATAGAGGAGAGAATATATAAGATAAAAGAGGTAAGAAAAGAGAATTGGACAGGGGACGATAGGCACATCAGTGCACTTATATACGCCCCTTACTGGCCTCTGAGGAAGCATGTGGCCCCGTGGGGGCTGCTGCTGCTGCTACGGCCATCCTAGCACAGAGAGCCAAAGAGGCGGAGATGCCAAAAGTGAAGAAAGGGGTTTGCCAGTAACTTTTTTTTTCATCCACAGTGGAAAATGAATTATTATTATTATTATTATTATTATTATTATTATTATTATTATTATTAATTAGATTTGTATGCCGCCCCTCTCCGTAGACTCAGGGCGGCTCACAACCGTGATAAAAATAATACATGGTAACAAATCTAATTATTAAAATCTAAAATAACAGTTTTACATTACAAAGTCTAAAAAAAAAAAAACCCAGTAGATAAAATGTATACACACAGTCATATCATGCACAAGGTTACATAGGCAAGGGGGGATGTCTCAGTTCCCCCAAGCCTGACGACAGAGGTGGGTTTTAAGGAGTTTACGAAAGGCAAGGAGGGTGGGGGCAGTTCTAATCTCTGGGGGGAGTTGATTCCAGAGGGTCGGTGCTGCCACAGAAAAGGCTCTTCCCTTGGGTCCCGCCAGACAACATTGTTTAGTCGACGGGACCCAGAGAAGACCAACTCTGTGGGACATAACCGGCCGCTGGGATTCGTGTGGCAGAAGGCGGTCTCGCAGACATCCTGGTCCGGTGCCATGAAGGGCTTTATAGGTCATAACCAACACTTTGAATTGTGATCGGAAACTGATCAGCAACCAATGCAGACTGTGGAGTGTTGGAGTATCATGGCCATACCTAGGAAAGCCCATGATTGCTCTCGCAGCTGCATTCTGCACGATCTGAAGTTTCTGAACACTTTTCAAAGGCAGCCCCATGTTGAGAGCGTTACAATAGTCGAACCTCGAGGTGATGAGGGCATGAGTGACTGTGAGCAATGAGTCCCGGTCCAGATAGGGCCGCAACTGGTGCACCAGGCGAACCTGGGCAAACGCCCTCCTCGCCACAGCTGAAAGATGGTTCACTAATGTGAGCTGTGGATCGAGGAGGACGACCAAGTTGCAGACCCTCTCTGAGAGGGTCAATAATTTCCCCCCCCCAGGGTAATGGACAGACAGATGGAATTGTCCTTGGGAGGCAAAACACACAGCCACTCCATCTTATCAGGGTTAAGTTTGAGTTTGTTGACACCCATCCAGGCCCCAACAGCCTCCAGACACCGGCACATCACTTCCACTGCTTCATTGACTGGACATGGGATGTAGGAGTCGCTGCGGCGGGTGCTTTGGGATGGATGTGCGCTGAAGTGAGGAAGGAGCAGTGAGCCAATGAGGAAATCTTCCTCTCCCCCCACTGCCACCCCTAGGGCAAGAGGATGTCAGGCTGAAATCCATCATGTGGAGTTAGAGGCTTTGGCCTGCCGCAATAACACAGCATAAGGGAATTGGGAGGGGTAGGAGACAAGTTATAGCCGCAACAAATTCCTTTCTCAGAGTCCAAGGTCATCTTTGGTTCTATGACAACTGTACGAAAGAGGAAGTAAGTGAATCCTTGCACTGGACTGATCCACGTGATTGCACTTGTGGGTGTGGGGATGAACCTTAACCTGGGTGGAGTACTGGAGAGAAATTAGTACAGTATTGGAATGGACAAAATGTAACCAACATGGCTCTGCTAATAAATCGAACCTTTTGTGTGAGAAGTGGAGTGGATTCTGATTTATTTCTCAGATGCTATTTGGGTCGTTGACAGAGGGGGGGGCTCGGCTGGTGCAGGATTCTCCCAGCTTCTTGGCTGTTCCCTAAAAGGCGAAGTGGGGGGGGGGGCTTCCTGGTTTTGCCCAAGTCAGACCTTCTCCCCTAACCCAAGCAGTAACAAATGGAGGGTAGGCTGCTTTAAAGGCTTGCAGCTGAGTTAGCCAGTCCTGACAGAGAGATGAGAGGTAAGAACATAAGAACCTAAGAGGAGCCATGCTGAATCAGGCCAAAGCCCATCGAGTCCAGCATTCTGTGTCCCACAGTGGCCCACCAATTGTCCATGGGGATCTTGAGCAGAAAGAGAAGGCAAGACCCTCCCTTTCCCCTGATCCACAACAAATGGGACCCAAGGGAATCCTGCCTGCCTCAACCAACATAGAGGCGGCACATGGACATCCATTTCAATAACCACCAATACACCTGGCATCCATGAATCTGTCTAATCCTGCCTTGAAGCTATCAAGGCTGACAGCAGTCACGACCTCTTCTGGAAGGGAATTTCATAAACCAAGGACCCTCTGGGTGAAGAAATATTTTCCTTGATTTGTCCTCGCTTTCTTACCTATGAGCTTTAGGGAGGGCCCCCTCGTCCTAGTATTGTGTGATAGAGAAAAGAATTTTTCTCTATCCACTTTTTCTATCCCATGCATGATTTTATACACTTCGATTAAGTCACGCCTTAAACGCAGACTCCATAGTGTCATCCCCAAACCCCCAACACTTTACCCTTAGATTATCTATGGTTGACCTATCCAGATTCCTAAGAGGTCAGTAGGGGGCGAGTACAAGTGCACTAGAGTGCCTTCCGTCCCCTGTCCTATTGCTCTCCTATATCTCCTATACCTTTCTTCTATTCCTATATCTCTTCTTCTATTCTTTCATTGATATGTTCTATTACTATATCTTCTTTTCTATTCTTTATTAGATATATTTTCATCATGTATTTTACTATGTGTATATAGATATAGATATATACCCACTAAAACCCTCATTGTGTATTGGACTAAATAAATAAATAAATAAAATAAATCTTTTTTTCAAGGTTCACATCAGTTCTTCCATTAAATTGTGCATCTGTGATCTTTGCAGACGTAAAGGACTGGGGAAAAAATTACTACCATACTGTGGGCATGGCTTATTTTGTGGGTGTGGCTTGCCAGCTATGTGACTAGGTGGGAGTGGCTTGACAATCATGTGACCAGCGGGTGGCTTAAATGTCATGTGACTGGCTTAAATGTGGCCAACTTGACGTCACTATGTCATGGGTTTGGGTTAGGGTGCCTGGCCTCTCCTCGCCTTAAAGAGATACAATTTCCCTATCTATTTACTATTACTGAACATAAAAAATATACTATTTAATTTTATGTATATATGTAGTGTTGGGCAAACCCAACGAAGTTTGGGTTCAGATTTGGCACCCAAATTTTTAAAAAAGTTCGGGTTTGGCACCCAAACCCGAACTCAAACTTTTGCCGAACTTTTGAGTTCGGTGCTCAGGAAAGTGCCAGGAAGTGCCCCCGCCCAGCTGTCACCTTCTGGAATAGTCAGGGCGCTTCCCGGCGCTCTCCCGAACCCGAACCCAAACCCAAACCTTTGCCGAACTTCCGGGTTCAGCGTTCGGGAGACCGCCGAGAAGCACCCTGGCTGTTTCTGAAGGTGACAGCTGGGTGGCGGTGCTTCCCAGAACAGCCGGGGAGCTGTCGGCTGGTCGGGAGGCACAAAAGGAGGTGGGTAATCCCACAAGGGAATTCCAGGGGCGGAGCTTTGACGTCACTGAGACATCCTTCCTGGAGTCCCCGTTTCAGCCAGCCAGGAAGGACGGCTCAGTGATGTCAAAGCTCCGCCCCTGAAACAGAGAATTGAAATATGGGGGAAGAAATCAGCATTACAAATGGCGAAATACCTTAAAAAAAAGAAAAGAAAAATTAATAATAAATGGTTTGAAGGATAAGGATGGGGTAATGAAATATGGTAACAGAGAAGTAGAAAATGTAATAAGAGAATTTTATGCAAAATTATATGAAAAAGAACATGTTATGTTACAAGAAATAGAGGTTAAAGAAAGGCTGAATGAGGAAGAAAGACAAAGGTTAAATGCAAATATAACAAGGGATGAAATAATTACAGTGGTAAAAGGGCTAAAACCCGGTAAGGCACCAGGCCCCGATGGATTTCCAGGTGAATATTATAAAACGTATATAGAAATTCTATTACCGCATTTGGAGAAACTGTATAATAATATCCTCATAACACTAGATGTTCCACAAACGTGGAAGGTGTCTGAAATTGTAACAATTCCTAAACCAGGTCGAGACTTAAAAGAACCAGGTTCCTACCGCCCAATTAGTCTGCTAAATCAAGATTATAAAATTTTCATGAAAATTTTAGCAAATAGGCTGGAAAATATATTGCCAAGGATAATTGGGAAAGACCAGTATGGTTTTATAAAAGGAAGAAGAATACAGTGATCCCTCGAGTATCGCGAGGGTTACGTTCCAAGACCCCTCGCGATAATCGATTTTTCGCGATATAGTGGTGCGGAAGTAAAAACACCATCTGCGCATGCGCGCCCTTTTTCCATGGCCGCGCATGCGCAGATGGTGGAGTTTGCGTGGGCGGCGGGGAAGACCCAGGGAAGGTTTCTTCGGCCGCCCAGCAGCTGATCTGCTCGGCAGCGCGGCAGCAGCGAGGAGCCGAAGATCGGGGTTTCCCCGCCGCCCACGCAAAGGGGAAACCCCGATCTTCGGCTCCTCGCTGCTGCCGCGCTGCCGAGCAGATCAGCTGCTGGGCGGCCGAAGAAACCTTCCCTGGGTCTTCCCCGCCGCCCACGCAAAGGGGAAACCCTTATCTTCGGCTCCTCGCTGCTGCCCGCCCGCCGCTCGCCCGCCCGCCCGCCCGCCGCTCGAGAGCAAGAGGGGGAGAGATAGAGAAAGAGAGAGAAGGAAAGAAAGAGATGAGAGAGGGAGGAAGAGAGTATGAGAGAGGAAGAAGCAAGATAGAGAAAGAGAGAAAGAAAGATGAGAAAGGAAGAGAGTGACGTCATCAGGTGGGAAAAACCGCGGTATAGCAAAAAAAACCGTGGAGTATTTTTTAATTAATATTTTTTGAAAAATCGCGATATAGCGTTTCGCAAAGATCGAGATCGCAAAAATCGAGGGATCACTGTATATGAACCAATTAGAAATATAGTGAATGTGCTCCACCATGCCACCAAAATTAAAAGGAAAATGGGATTATTAAAGTTAGATGTTTACAAAGCCTTTGATAAAATAAACCATGAGTATTTGTTCCAATTATGCAATAGTTTGAATATGGGGAAAGGATTTTGTCAAATAATAAAAGAAATATACAAGGACAACATAGCCTATGTTAGAGTGAATGGAAATAGAACGGAGAAAATAGAAATAAATAATGGGACTAAGCAGGGATGCCCTCTATCCCCGATGCTTTTTGCAATGGCAATTGAAACATTGGCAAACAAAATTAGAAAAGATACACAATGGAAGGGATATCAAATAGGAAGTACGGAATTAAAATTAAATTTATTTGCAGATGATGCTATAATAGTCACAGAAACACCAATAGATATGATTAAAAGAATAATTATAATACTTCAGGAGTTTAAAAACCAATCAGGGTTAAGAGTGAATATGGAAAAATCAGAAATCATTTGTTTAAATACAGGGCCTAAAGAACAAATTGAAATACGGAAGGTATCGGGTTTAAAACTGAGTAGCAAGAAAATGAAATATTTAGGAGTATGGTTATTAAAGAACCCGGGACAAATGGTGGAATTTAATTATAATTTAATATGGAAAAAAATTCAGAAACAAATTAAGAACTGGGAAAATAAAAATTTGAGAAGATTGGCTAAAGTAAGAGCTTTAAAGATGATGATTATCCCAAAAATGCTATATATTTTACAAGTAATGCATGGAACCTTCCCAATAAGAAAGATAAGAGAACGGGACACTAAATTGAACGTGTGGATAGAAGGTAATAAAAGACCAAGAATTTAAAAAAAATGGCTGATAGCAACGGAGGATGAGGGTGGTTGGGGAAATCCAAACTTGGAGTATTATAGGGACGCATATCATATTGATAGGCTAATGGAATTACAATTATTAGAGGAAAAACCATGGGTAGAATTAGAGAAAGAAATTAATGATATTAAGAATCAGGAATTAATATTTAGGAAATGGAATAAGGTAGAAATAAACAGACTATTAGATCCTACTAAAGCGATAATAGAGAGTTGGATGAAATGGCAAGATAAATTGAAAATGACAAACTCTAAATTAGCAACGCTGCATGTGATAAATACAAAGAAAGAAAGTAACCTCACAAAGATAATATGGGAATTAAGGAGGAAAGGGTTACAGAGAATAGAACAGTTATAGGAAAGGGACGGAAGAATCAATAAAAATGAAATAGAGAGGTGCCTGGGACAACAAAACTGGTTACAAATTAATGCGATAAGTACATATTTAAGTAAAAGGGAAAACAAAGAAATATTTATGAGACAAGAAACAAATTTAGAAAAGATACTAAGGGATAAGTGCAAGAATATAAAAGCACAAACAGGTAATATATAGAGAGAATTATTACAAGTGGAAGAACAAGTAGTAAAAGGATTGACGAGATATTGGCAGGATGAATTAGAAATTGATGAATGGGATATAGAGGGTATAATTGAAAATATTAAAAAAATTAAAAATACAAGAATAAGAGAGATGAGAAGAAAAATATTACATAAATGGTATTATACACCAGTACAATTAGCACGTTTTCAAATAACGAAGAAAGGAAATTGTTGGCATGGGTGCAAGGAAAAAGGAGTATTTATGCATATGTTTTGGGAATGTAATAAAGTTCAAAAATTTTGGAAACAAATACAAGTGGAAGTGAACAAAATTACGAATGGTAATTGGAAAATAACTAAGGAAGCAGCATTACAGTGGTCCCTCGACTTGCGCGTTCTCGATTAGCGCGAAACACTGCAACGCGGTTTTTCAAAAAATATTATTTAAAAAATAAAATATTAAAATATTATTTAAAAAAAAAATTTTTTTTTTATTCTGTTCCCTGAATGGAGACCGCCGGCCGCTCAATCGGGCCGGCAGGGAACAGAATGGAGCCTTCCGCGGCGGGGCTGGTAAGGGGGGGAGCCGAGGGGGGAGCCGAGCCCAGCCCCGTGGCATTCGCTTTCCTCCCTGCCCCGGAAGCTCTCCGAGGTTGCGAAGGAGCCCACAATCAGTCTCGGCTGCGGGTGGGAGGAACGCGAATCCCCCGTGGGCTCCGTTACATTTTCCGCTGCCAGCCAGGCCATGCTGGCGGCAGCGGAACAATCGCTGGGTGGAAGGCGTGCTCGGCTCTGCCGCTCCAGCCGCTTTCGGCCGAGCCTCCCCAGCCAAGCAGCCAGGGAAGTCGAGCCAGGCGTGGCGGCGGCCTGCGCCGATGTTCCCCCGCTGCGACGGAAGGCAGTCGCTTGGCTAGGGAGGCTCGGCCGAAAGCGGCTGGAGCGGCAGAGCCGAGCACGCCTTCCACCCAGGGAGTCCTGCCCTTTCATTCCCGCCGACCACAGGGGCGAGGGGTGGGGATGAAGGGGCAGGACTTCCCGGGCGGAAGGCGTGCTCGGCTCTGCCGCTCCAGCCGCTTTCGGCCGAGCCTCCCTAGCCAAGCGACTGCCTTCCGTCGCAGCGGGGAACATCGGCGCAGGCCGCCGCCACGCCTGGCTCGACTTCCCTGGCTGCTCGGCCGAAAGGGGCTGGAGCGGCAGAGCCGAGCATGCCTTCCGCCCGGGAAGTCCTGCCCCTTCATCCCCACCCCTCGCCCCTGTGGCCGGCTCATCCAGGGGGGGCGTGTGTGGACTGGCAAGCGGCAAGCGGGAAGACCAAGGGAAGGTTCCTTCAGCCGCCCAACACCTGATCCGCTCCGCAGCGCGGCAGCAGCGAGGAGCCGAAGATGGGGTTTCCCCTTTGCCTTTACCCCATCTTCGGCTCCTCGCTGCTTCCGCGCTGCGGAGCAGATCAGCTGTTGGGCGGCTGAAGGAACCTCCCCTTGGTCTTCCCCGCCGCCCACACGCAAACTCCACCATCTGCGCATGTGCGGCCATGAAAAAAATGGCGCACATGCGCAGATGGTGGTTTTACTTCCGCATCCAATATAACGCGGAAATCGGTTAGCGCGGGAGGTCTTGGAACGTAACCCCCGCGCTAACCGAGAGATCACTGTATTGATAAAAAATAGTGAGGTAAAAGAATATGAAGAAATCAAAATTGCAGCGATAGAAAGTGCCCAAGCAACTATAGTGCTTGGGTGGAAAGATGACAATAAATGGACGATAAAAAATTGGTGCAAATATATGGTGGATCACATTCACTATGAAATTATGGAAATTAGACTACATAATTATAATGAAGGGAAATTAGCAGCAACAATGAGGCGGTGGGAGAAGGTTAAAAATTATATGTTAACAACATCAGTAAGCGATGCAAATGTAAGAAATAAAATTCAATCACTCTATAAAGAATGAACAATGTAACCCAGAGACAAAGCATATGAAGGATATAAAATTGATTCCTCCCTGGTGAAGGGGTTTTTTTTTCTGTATGGTGATGGTACACTTATGTTTTCTGTTTTGTTTTTTGTTAAAAATTTTAAAAATCAATAAAAATTATATTTATTTTTTTTTTTAAAAGAACTTTTGCCGAACTTTTGAGTTCGGTGCTCAGGAAAGTGCCAGGAAGTGCCCCCGCCCAGCTGTCACCTTCTGGAATAGTCAGGGCGCTTCCCGGCGCTCTCCCGAACCCAAACCCAAACCCAAACCTTTGCCGAACTTCCGGGTTCAGCATTCGGGAGACCGCCGAGAAGCACCCTGGCTGTTTCTGAAGGTGACAGCTGGGTGGCGGTGCTTCCCAGAACAGCCGGGGAGCTGTCGGCTGGTCGGGAGGCACAAAAGGAGGTGGGGAATCCCACGAGGGAATTCCAGGGGCGGAGCTTTGACGTCACTGAGACATCCTTCCTGGAGTCCCCGTTTCAGCCAGCCAGGAAGGACGGCTCAGTGATGTCAAAGCTCCGCCCCTGGAATCTCCTTGTGGGATTTCTCACCTGCTTTTTCGCCTCCCGACTAGCCGATAGCTCCCCGGCTGTTTTGGAAGGTGACAGCTGGGCGGCGGTGCTTCCTGGCGCTCTCCCAAACCCGAACTTTTGCCGAACTTTTGCCGAACTTTTGCCGAACCTTTGCCGAACCTTTGCCGAACTTTTGCAAAAATTCGGGTTCAATATACTGAACCGCGCTAAGTTCGGTGTGAACCCGAACTTTGCAGGTTCGGTTCGCCCAACACTACATATATGCCATATGTGTACATACATATTACACACAGGCACCCAAAAATATGCATTATCTACTATATAAACTGTATGTGTATACAGTGATCCCTCGAGTTTCGCGATCTCGATGTTCGCTAAACGCTATATCGCGAGTTTTCAACCCGGAAGTAAACTCCACCATCTGCGCATGCGTGCCCTTCCACGCATGCGTAGATGGTGGAGTTTCCCCGCCGGGCAGAGGCTTCCCTGGGTCTTCCCCCTCTTGCCCCGGTAAGGCGCGAGCAACGGCGTGGGCGGGTGGGCGGCACACGCGCGGGGAAACCCCAGGGCCGCTTCTCAGCTGAGAAGCGGCCCCAGCAACAGCGCGGGGGGCGGGCAGCACGCGCGCGCGCGGGGGAAACCCCAGGGCCGCTTCTCAGCTGAGAAGCGGCCCCAGCAACAGCGCGGGGGGCGGGCAGCACGCGCGCGCGCGGGGGAAACCCCAGGGCCGCTTCTCAGCTGAGAAGCGGCCCCAGCAACAGCGCGGGGGGTGGGCAGCACGCACGCGCACGGGGGAAACCCCAGGGCCGCTTCTCAGCTGAGAAGCGGCCCCAGCAACAGCGCGGGGGGCGGGCAGCACGCGCGCGCGCGGGGGAAACCCCAGGGCCGCTTCTCAGCTGAGAAGCGGCCCCAGCAACAGCGCGGGGGGCGGGCGGCACGCGCGCGGACAAGCAGCAGCAGCGAGGCGGCGGGGAAACCCAATCTTCGGCTCCTCGCTGCTGCTGTGGAAATAAAAACACCATCTGCGCATGCGCAGATGGTGTTTTTACTTCCGCACCGCTACTTCGCGACAAATCGATCATCGCGAGGGGTCCTGGAACGGAACCCTCGCGATGATCGAGGGATCACTGTATACAAACACACGCGCACACAATATACACATTCAACCTCATTTACTGTGATAGGAAAAACATACCCAGAGCCCGGGAGAGAAAAAAAGAAAAAAAATCAACGTTTTTCTACCGGTTCTGCATACCTGATAATTTTTGCTTCCAGTAGCAACACGATACTGCACCCATCTCACTTGGTAAATGTGATTCAAGTATTTATTTATTTATTTATTTATTGGATTTGTATGCCGCCCCTCTCCAGAGACTCGGGGCGGCTAACAGCGACAATAAAACAGTGTACAATAGTAATTTGGTATTGATGATTAAAAATCAATTAATATAAAAACCAAACATACATACATACATACCATGCATAGAATTGTAAAGGCCTAGGGGGAAAGAGGATCGCAATTCCCCCATGCCTGGCGGCAGAGGTGGGTTTTAAGTTGTTTACTGAAGTAGACCCAGAGACAGGGTTCAAACAAATCGGTACTTTTTATTCAGCTCAGAGAACAAGTGACAGCTCAGCAAGGCAAGTGACAATTCAGCGAGTACCGACTGACTCTGCTTGGAGAAACCGCTTCTTTTATACATTTGCGGCTCCCGCCAAAGCAAGAGCCAGCCGCGTCTGAGCCAATCAGGAGCGACTTCCTGCTTCAGCTCAGACAGCGCTGGGAGACGGAACAAACTATCTACAGGAAATACAAGGTAGCCATTTCAAGATACAACACCCCTCCCCTCATAGTTGGACACATCCATCACGAAAGCCACGTGACAAAGTCGTCCAATCGGTGGGGTCTCCGTGAAGCTCGTTCTGACCTGCGCAGTTCAATTTCTCCTTCGACACTGACTGTGGAGGACGGCTCGCCGCTGTTCTCCCGGTGCGGTGGACTTGGCCTGGCGGGCCCAACGAAAGCTTCGGAGGAGGAGGATGGCTCGGCGTCGCTGGATGGCTCTCCCTGGCCCGATAAGTCCCTTTGCGTGTCTCTTAATTCGGGCAATGTGTTAAAGTCTGTTGAAGGGGGAGAGTCCATGTCAGCGGGTTGTGGCAACTGATTGTCTGTTCGTTTCCGAATGTGGTCTATGTGTCGTTTCCACAACCGACCATCCTCTAGTTTTACCATATAAGTCTTTGGTGCATTTTGCTTAACAACAATTCCTTTCATCCAGTTTACATTTCCATCAAAACTTTTTACATATACATTTTGTCCCAAATACATTTCTCTTTCAGGTTTTACACACATTTGATTGTTATTAATACAGAATCTTGGGTTCAACCTATCTAGTGGTGACCTTAATTTTCTTCCCATTAATAATTCTGCGGGGCTTACATGTGTGTGCGAGTTAGGGGTGATGTGTTGGGTGAGTAAGAATTGGTCCAAATTTTGTTGTACATCCCCAGGGCCTGACCTGCGCAATGCCTCCTTTGCCACACGAACGTAACGTTCTGCCAAGCCATTAGCCCAAGGCGAGTAAGGCGAGATGAGGGCATGCCTGACCCCTAGGCCATCTAGGAACAATTCAAATTGCCTGGCTGTTAGCTGTGGCCCATTGTCAGAAACTAAGATATCTGGGCAACCATGGGTGGCAAACAGTCTACTCAATACCTTGATGGTGGCACTTGTGGTTATGTTGTTCATTGCTATTATTTCCACCCATTTGGAGAACGCATCAACCACTATTAAGAAATACTGGGACCCCACTGGACCAGCAAAGTCAATGTGGATTCTTGACCAAGGCCCAGCAGGCTGTTCCCACTCAGCCGGAGTTGTTTTGGGGGGATTAGGCCATGACTCTTGGCATGGTTCACACTTCAATACCCAGCTCTCAATATCAGCATCCAGACCTGGCCACCATAAATGCCCTCTAGCTAGGCTCTTCATCCTGACAATCCCAGGATGGCCCACATGTAACATTTTGAGTACCTTTACCCTTAGGCTTTTGGGGATGATCACTCTATCTCCCCACAGCAGACAACCCTTTACATAAGATAACTCAAGTCTTTTGGTTTTGAAGTCACACAATTCAGGTTTCACAGAATCATTTTGCCATCCCTTAAGTACACAGTTTACCACTTGTTTAAGGATTTGATCTTGCTGCGTGTGTGCAGCTACCTCTTTGGCCGTGGTTAGTGGGTTATCCTCGAGTTCTATCATTAGTACATCTGTGGAAGGAGCAGGGTCCTCCACTAAGTCTGTTATGGGGCACCTGCTGAGGCCATCTGCGTGATTGATTTCCTTCCCCCCCTTGTGGGTGAGATCATACTGGTACCCTGAGAGGAAAAGAGCCCATCTGATCAGTCTTGGAGACATAAATGGCGGAGTGGGCTTATTGGGGGCTAGCAGGCCTAGTAAAGGCTTGTGGTCAGTAACTAATTCAAAACTTCTTCCAAAAATGTAATTGTGAAATTTCTTCACCCCTGCCACTAAAGCTAGAGCCTCTTTATCTAACTGGCTATAATTCCTCTCTGTGCTGGTCATGGTTCTGGAGAAAAATGCTATTGGGGCCTCTGTCTTATTAGGCAGAACGTGAGCTAGGACTCCTCCTATGCCGTACGGTGAAGCGTCGCACGTGAGCCTAATGGGTAGTGAAGCACTATATTGGACTACCACACTTTTAGAAGTTAGTAATTGCTTTATTTGGAAAAAGGCTTCACGTTCAGTTTCCCCCCAGGTCCAGCGGGTTTCCTTCTGGAGTAAACGATGTAGAGGCTCTGCTACTGTTGCCTTCTGCTTTAAAAAAACGGAATAAAAATTAAGGAGGCCTAAAAATGCCTGCAGCTCATTCTTATCTCGTGGCTCTGGGGCTTCCCTAATGGCTCTCAGCTTCTCTGTTGTGGGGTGAATACCTTCTTTGTCTACTTTATATCCTAGGAATTCTATACTGTTGGTTCCCCAGACACATTTGTCAGGCTTGATTCTTAAGCCTTTATCCTGTAACCTCTTAAGTACTTCCCTTATTCTTTTGTTTAACTGTTCCTGGTTTTCCCCTGCAATTAAGATGTCATCAAAATATGGAATGGCCCCATTTATCCCTGACAATAGGCGTTCCATAATGCTCTGGAATATCCCTGGGGCTATGCTCACCCCAAATTGTAACCTCGTGCATTTGAAAGCCCCCCTGTGCGTTACAATTGTTTGTGCGTTTGCTGTTTGTTCATCGACCGGAAGCTGCTGGTAAGCTTGCGCGAGGTCGATTTTTGCAAACCTTTTTCCTTCCCCCAGGGAGTGTAGGAGTTGTTGTACCACCGGGATGGGGTAGGGGTGATGTTGGAGGGCCTTATTAAGGGTAGATTTATAGTCAGCGCAAACCCTTAAAGAACCATCTGGCTTCAGAGGCGTAACTATGGGCGTTTCCCATGGCCCTTGTTCCACAGGGACCAAAATACCTTGGCTTATAAGTTTATCAAGCTGCAGGTCTAGTTTGGGGAGAAGCGGAAGGGGTACCCTGCGAGGTTTGAGCCTGACTGGTGGGACCTTGGGGTCAATGGAAAATGATATAGGGGGCCCCTTATACGATCCTAAGGTGGGGCTGAACACTTCGGGGAACTCTTGCACAAAGTTAGGCATATTATCACAGTTTACATTACACACACCCGAAATTTCAATCCCCAAAGGTTCCATCCAAGCCAACCCCAAGAGAGAGTGCTTAGCCCCCGTTACAATAAGCATGGGTAGGGTACATTTGACATTCTTGAATACAATAGGTACATTTGCTGTTCCCAGGACCGAGATTACCCCCCCTTGAAAATCTCTGATCACTAAAGAGGTTTGTTTTAGATCAGATTTAGACAGATTAGGCATATACAGTTTAAACTTCTCCCAAGGCATAATGGTATACCTAGACCCAGTATCAAGCTCCATCGAGCATGGTTGGTTATTTAGTAACAGCGAGATAACAATTTTGGCCCCCTTTTTTGTTGCCGTGTTATTCACGGAAAATTGAGTGTTACCTCTAGAGTAGTCGCGGTTAGCGGTTGAGTAGTTCCTTTGGCCCAAATAGCGGAACGGTCGATTTTCTCGCGGTTGGGGTGTCTGGTTTTGTGGTCGTTGGTGTTGCGGTGTGGCGAATGTCTCCTCTGGTGCCGTTGCTCTGCATGCGATGGCGATGTGGCCTCGACGGTTGCAGCGGCGGCATGTGGCGTCTCGGAAAGGGCATCGATGGCGCTGGTGGTTCCCTCGGCAGCCCGCGCAGGGGGCTGGGGGGTGAGTAGCTCTGTGGTGTCTCGGCTGGTCTTGTACCAGGAAGCAGTTGTCCCCGTTGTGAGCTGGTTGGCTGGGGTCGTCTGATTCCACGGCGCGGGGAGACGCGGAGTCAATCTTGGCGATGAGTTCTCGCCTTCCGTGTTCTTTTAATTCTCTAGCTGCTGCGTCGGCGGCTTCTGCGGTTTGCGCTAGTTTAATCACGGTTTGTAGAGTCGGCTCGTCTTCGGTGAGGAGTTTGTTCCTCACCGTGGCGCTTCTCATGCCGAAAACCAAGGCATCGGTGAGGCGAGCTTCCGGGTCTTTAAACTTGCATTGTGCAAGTACCGTCCGAAGTCGCGTTGTAAACTGGTTGATTGATTCCGTTTCCTTCTGAGCCATCATGGAGAACTGATGCCAAAAAACCATGGCTGGTTTGGTCGGTTTGAAGTGGCTCGCTAGCTTGTCTTGTAGGACGTCCCAAGCGACGGTTCTTGCTGGCTGCGGGTCGGTGAGAGTCTGGGCAAGGCCACGGATTTCTGGGCCGCAGTAATTCAGAAAAATAGCCCGTCTGCGATCGGCTTCGGCGTCCTGTATCCCTGCCGCCTCGAGGAAGATCTCGAAGGTGGCCATGTATTCGTCCCAGGACGTTTTTTCGGGGTCGAAGAATTCTGGAGCCCGGCCGATCTGGACGTTGCTCATGTTGCACGCGGTGTTCTTCCGTCCGTTCGTCGCCAGTGAAGTAGACCCAGAGACAGGGTTCAAACAAATTGGTACTTTTTATTCAGCTCAGAGAACAAGTGACAGCTCAGCAAGGCAAGTGACAATTCAGCGAGTACCGACTGACTCTGCTTGGAGAAACCGCTTCTTTTATACATTTGTGGCTCCCGCCAAAGCAAGAGCCAGCCGCGTCTGAGCCAATCAGGAGCGACTTCCTGCTTCAGCTCAGACAGCGCTGGGAGACGGAACAAACTATCTACAGGAAATACAAGGTAGCCATTTCAAGATACAACATTTACGAAAGGCAAGGAGGGTGGGGGCAGTTCTAATCTCTGGGGGGAGTTGGTTCCAGAGGGCCGGGGCCACCACAGAGAAGGCTCTTTCCCTGGGTCCCGCCAGGCGACATTGCTTAGTTGATGGGACCCAGAGAAGATCCACTTTGTGGGATTCGTGCAGCAGAAGGCGGTCCCTGAGATAGTCTGGTCCGGTGCCATGAAGGGCTTTATAGGTCATAACCAACACTTTGAATTGTGACCGGAAACTGATCGGCAACCAATGCAGACTGCGGAGTGTTGGTGTGACATGGGCATATCTTGGGAAGCCCATGACTGCTCTCGCAGCTGCATTCTGCACGATCTGAAGTTTCCGAACATTTTTCAAAGGTAGCCCCATGTAGAGTATGTTACATTAATTAAGCATTACCATTAAGGAAGCTATCCGAAGATTTCTTGTAACTTCCAAACAATTTTATTTAAGATATTTAAATTTATTAGCCACCACTCGTCTCTAACGGGCTCCTTCCAAACAAAAGTCTCCCTCTTTTCACCCCAAACTTTCCTCTTTTCAGAAGAGAATTAAATTAAATTGCATTGGGATAGTGTCTGTTTCTTACTCTTGATTTTAATACTATGTTTACTTGTGGTTTGTAAGTAATGCATTAAAAATATATGTACTGGCTTAGGATAAAGGATAGGAATTGGTGGTCCGGTTATATATAATGCAGTAGTGTTGATTTTTCTTTTGGCTTGTACGTGGCTCGCCATCATGAGGCTAAGAGAGAATAATTTTGTTCCTGGTCCAACAGAAGTTATAAAAAGTAGTTGAATTGGTAGATTATATGTGGGGCATGGGGAGACATGTTCCCTATTCGCTTGTACCTGTCAGATGTCGCTGGGCGAGATCATCCGATGGCATGGGGTGAGGCAGGGGTCCCCAACCCTTTTATACAGGGGGCCAGTTCATTCTCCCTCGAACTGTTGTAGGACTGGACTATAAAAAAAAACTATGAACAAATCCCTATGCACTGTTCTGTCGGGCTCTCTGGTAGAATCCTCCCAAAAATTCACAGGTACAAATTTCAGACACACACACGTTTGAAAATTCAAAACAATGTTCTTTATAATGAAAATTCACTTAAACCAAGCCCTCTTTTGGTATAGCAAAGAGCACTCGTCTCCAAACAAACTGGTAATTTGTACAAGTCCCTTATCAGTTCTGTGATACTTAGCTTGCAACTGTGAGGCAATTCACAGTCCTTCTTCTTTCACAAAGTGAAACACACTTTGCTCTGGTTTAGTTTCAAAGCGAGGGAAAATCAGCACACAAAGGTCAAGGTCAGTAAAACAGTCATGAAACACAACGATCAGATAATCCTCCACAATGGCCAAACCCACAGGCTGCTATTTATAGCAACCTCACTAATGACCACAGCCCCGCCCAACCACAGGTGGCCTCATTTTCTTTGATAATAATCTCTCAGTTGTTGTTGCCTATGCATCGCTCTCCGCATGCCTGGCTGTATCATTAACTCTTGTTCTGAATCCAAGGAAGAGCTAGATAATTGATCTCCTTCTGAGCTGTCTGCCACACTCTCCTCCTCCCTGTCACTCATGTCTTCTTGGTCAGAGGAGCCTTCATCAGCAGATTCCACCGGGGGCAAAACAGGCCTGCAGCATGTGGATGTCACCCCCACATCCACAGTCCTTGGGGCAGGAGCAGGGCCAGAGCTAACCACAACATGCACACTGCACATACCTTATTTTAAAGTAAAAAACAAAATAGGAACATACTATTTAGAGGAGAGGGAAGAAATCCGAAATTCATATACAAACTGTTGTGTTGTGCTGTGAGCCGCCCCGAGTCTGCGGAGAGGGGCGGCATACAAATCTAAATAAATAAATAAATAAATAAATAAATAAATATATGTTTATGTTTTGTTTTTAATTTTCTTTTGTTAACATCTGATTGGCTATACAAGGTTTTCTTGGTTTATAGAAAAATGTATAAAGAAAGAAGGAAGCACTTTGGCATAATGATTAATAAGTTAGAAATATAATTGGTGTTGTACTTTTTGAAGGAACACTAAGGAGAGAATTTAATTCAAAGAAAAGTATGTACCTGTGCTCCTGTCACTCACCAGTGGGCCGGATAAATGGCCTCAGCAGGCCGCATGCAGCCCGCGGGCCGTAGTTTGTGGACCGCTAGGGTGAGGTATCATCAGTATGCTGATGATACCCAGTTATGCCTCTCCACCCCATGCCAATTCAGTGAAGCAGTGGATGTGATGTGCTGGTGCCTGGAGACTATAAGGGTCTGGATGGGGGCCAACAGGCTCAAACTCAACCCAGACAGGACCGAGAGGCTGTGGGCATTTCCTCCTAAGGACTCCTCGATCTGTCCGTCCATTGTCCTGGAGGGAGAAACATTGACCCCTCAGATAAGGTCTGCAGCTTGGGTGTCCTTCTGGACCCACAGCTGAGACTTGACCATCATCTCTTGGCTGTGGCTGGGGGGGACGGGACCATTCATTAATTCTTTCATTCATTCATTTATTAGATTTGTATGCCGCCCTTCTCCGTAGACCTTTGCCCAGGTTCGCCTGTTCCACCAGTTGCGGCCCTATTTGGACCAGGAGGCTCTACGCACAGTCACTCAGGCCCTCATCACCTCCCGTCTTGATTATTGCAACACGCTCTACATGGGGCTACCCTTGAAGAGTGTTCAGAGAATCCAAATGGTTATGGATGTACCTCGGTACATCCACATAACAACTATGCTCGGTGAGCTGCACTGGATTCTTATTAGTCTCCGGGCACAATTCAAGGTGTTGGTTATTATTATTATTATTATTATTATTATTATTATTATTATTATTATTTATTACCTATAAAGCACTACATGGCTCAGTACCAGACTATTTATGGGATCATCTCCTGCCACATACCACAGTGGTACATGGGGATCTTGAACAGAGAGAGAAGGCAAAACCCTCCCTTTCCCTTGACGCCCAACAAATGGGACCCAGGGAAATCCTGCCTGCCTCAACCAACATAGAGGCGGCACTTGGACATCTGTTTCAAGAACCACCGATACAATTGGCATCTGTCTAATCCTGCCTTGAAGCTCTCCAGGCTGACAGCTGTCACGACCTCTTCTGGAAGTGAATTCCATAAACCAAGGACCCTCTGGGTGAAGAAATATTTCCCTTGATTTGTTCTCGCTTTCCTACCTATGAGCTTTAGGGAGGGCCCCCTCATCCTAGTATTGTGTGATAGCGAATATACTTTTTCTCTATCCACCTTTTCTATCCCGTGCATGATTTTATACCCTTCGATCAAGTCACCCCTTAAACGCCGTCTTTCAAGGCTGAAGAGAACAAGGCGTTGCAACCTGGTTTCATAAGGGAGGTGACTCCATTTCCTTGATCGTTCTTGTTGCGCTTTTTTGCACCTTTTCCAGTTCCATTATATCCTCCAAACTGTCTCTTAACTGTGATTTACAATGTTCGTCATGAAAGCAAACTTCTTTTTGTGGAATTGTTTTCCAAAATTATAATACCCCCTTTATTGGTCCCAAGTACTATCCTCTTCCATCGCGTGAGATTTCCTCTGTGGCACTTTTCTAATCAGAGGAAACTCTCGGTGGGTTTTTAAAGCTCCAAGACAACTTGGCAAATACATTGAGAAGAGTCGCAGCTTAGCTCTTCTGCTCATTCAAGAACTAACGTACCCTCCGCAGTGTGTGAAAAAGCCCCCAAACCGCAGAAGACAGTTAGCTTGAACGGATTTCTTTCCACCAAAGTGAATAACTCTTTACTTTTCCTATCGTGCTGAGCTTGTTATACGGGGTGGTGTCTGCGATGAACCAAATGCAGCAGATAAATTGAAAGTTATCTCCAGGCTTCCTTTTTTGAAGCAAAGCTCTCCCCTGGGCGAAGCGCAAAAGGCAATTTGCTCCGTGAACAGAGTGGAATAATTTAGCTCGAGATACATCAGGTAACCCATGGGCTGCCGGCTGTCCCTAGAGTACCCTGTGGTTTGGGCTGCTGAAATTTGGCAGCGTAGCTTTTATTTCCATTGCCGCGGAGTCAATTAAGAGAGATCCATAACCTGGGGCTGTTGGGTATTTCTCAATTTTTCCAAGGTCTCAGGGAGGTTACAGATCATCTGCTGTCCGAGCCTTTTATATCCAAAGATATTTCACCAGAAGAGCCCTTCACTCCTCCACTCAAAACAGAATATCCTACGAAAATAGACTAACAATCCTGGGCCTAGAAAGCCTAGAACTACTTCGCCTAAAACACGATTTGAGTATTGCCCACAAGATCATATGCTGCAACGTCCTACTGGCCAATGACTACTTCAGCTTCAACCGCAACAACACAAGAGCACGCAACAGATTCAAACTTCATACAAACAGCTCCAAACTTGACTGTAAAAAATATGATTTCAACAATCGAGTTATCGAAGCGTGGAACTCATTACCGGACTCAATTGTGTCAACCCCTAACCCCCAACACTTCTCTCCACGATTGACCTCTCCAGGTTCCTAAGAGGCCAGTAAGGGGCGTACATAAGTGCACTGGTGTGCCTTTCGTCCCCTGTCCAATTGTCTTTCCTTTCTCTCACTTATCATATATATTTTCTTTCTTTCATATATCCTCTCCTCTAAGTTCACTTTTACTCTTATATATATTACCACATGTCTATTTTCTTCCTATGTATTTGTGTATTGGACAAATGATTAAATAAAATAAAATAAATAAAAAGCCAAGCTGCAATCTACAGAGCTTCTATGGTCAAACCAGCTGGTTAAGTACTGTCTCCAGTGGTCAGTCAGATAGAGCAGTGTTTCCCCAGGTGTGGTATGCGTACCCCCAGGGGTACGGGAAGAATTTGGTGGGGGTACGCATTGCACTGGAGTTTGGTGGGGATAGTTCTGAAGTTCTGAAATACATCTTGCCTTTTCCAACTTCATATTTATGCGAAGTTGCTTTTTCAGCATTTGTAGACATTATGTGCAAATAGAGGAATAGACTATTGGATGTGGAACCGCATCTCAGATTAAAACCAATAACCAGGGAACCAAATTATCACCCCCAGGCTTATATAGTTTTATATATGGTATGCTTGAGTTGTATGTTTTAAAATAATGGGTTTTTAGATATTTTTAAAATATTAGATTTGTTTATTATATACGGTTTTATTATTGTTGTGAGCCACCCTGAGTCTGCGGAGAAGGGCGGCATACAAATCTAGTAAGTAAGTAAGTAAGTAAGTAAGTAAGTAAGTAAGTAAGTAAGTAAGTAAGTAAATATTTATTTATCTATCTATCTATCTATCTATCTATCTATCTATCTATCTATCTATTTATTTATTAGATTTGTATGCTGACCCTCTCCGTACACTCGGGGCAGCTCACAACACAATAAAAACAGTTCATGACAAATCTAATAATTTACAATTTAAAATATTTTTTTAAAAAACCCATTATTAAGCAGACATAGAAACATAGAAATCTGACGGCAGAAAAAGACCTCATGGTCCATCTAGTCTGCCCTTATACTATTTCCTGTATTTTATCTTAGGATGGATATGTTTATCCCAGGCACGTTTAAATTTAGTTACTGTGGATTTATCTACCACGTCTGCTGGAAGTTTGTTCCAAGGATCTACTACTCTTTCAGTAGAATAATATTTTCTCATGTTGCTTTTGATCTTTCCCCCAACTAATTTCAGATTGTGTACAAACATACCATACATAAATTGTATAGGCCTGGGGGAGATATCTCAGTTCCCCCATGCCTGACAACAAAGGTGGGTTTTGAGGAGTTTACGAAAGGCAAGGAGGGTGGGGGCAATTCTGATCTCTGGGGGGAGTTGGTTCCAGAGAGTCGGGGCCGCCACAGAGAAGGCTCTTCCCCTGGAGCCCGCCAACCGACATTGTTTAGTTGACGGGACCCAGAGAAGACCCACTCTGTGGGACCTAATCGGTCGCTGGGATTCATGCGGCAGAAGGCGGTCTCGGAGATATTCTGGTCCGATGCCATGAAGGGCTTTATAGGTCATAACCAACACTTTGAATTGTGACCGGAAACTGATCGGCAACCGATGCAGACTGCGGAGTGTTGGTGTAACATGGGCATATTTAGGAAGGCCCATGATTGCTCTCGCAGCTGCATTCTGCACGATCTGAAGTTTCCGAACACTTTTCAAAGGTAGCCCCATGTAGAGAGCGTTACAGTATTTGAACCTCGAGGTGATGAGGGCATGAGTGACTGTGAGCAGTGAGTCCCGGTCCAAATAGGGCCGCAACTGGTGCACCAGGCAAACCTGGGCAAACGCCCCCCTCGCCACAGCTGAAAGATGGTTCTCTAATGTGAGCTGTGGATCGAGGAGGACGCCCAAGTTGCGGACCCTCTCTGAGGGGGTCAATAATTTCCCCCCCCCAGGGTGATGGATGGACAGAAGGGATTGTCCTTGGGAGGCAAAACCCACAGCCACTTCGTCTTATCAGGGTTGAGTATGAGTCTGTTGACACCCATCCAGAAACCAGTTTTGAGAGACCAGCTTCCAACTCAATGCAGAAACCACACAAAAGTCAAGTAAAAGCCATGGAGCAAAATATTCTCTATATGTACATTTATCTATAAATGCAGAAGCCAAAAATATGTAGGGGGGGGGGAGCTTCTAATAACCACTTTAGAAAATGTAAAACAACATCCAAAGCTGAGAAAATAGACAATTGATTCCACTGATTTTTGAAAACGTTCGCCCAGAAAGTAATCCACCACATTTTTTTTTCTCAGCCTGTAGTAATGGTACGAATGCAAAATTTTAGATATACTGTACATTATTTGAATTGTCAGGAGTGTGGGTGTAAATTTTGTGTTTCTTCAGACAGATAGCGCAGCTGCTGCAGTGTTTCGAAATGGCGTCTGTAACTGATGTACGTTACAAGGAACGTGTCGTCATTGAATTTCTCACTGTGGAGAAAGAAACTGTCGGGAACTATATGGCCCAGATGCTTCATTGGAACCTGTGCCACAACTACCACCTACCACTGGTGGGATCATAAACCTGAGAAGGTCGTTGAAAACAAACATGCCAAAATACTTTGGGACTTTCGAATTCAACCTGACAAGGTTTTGGAACACAATACACCGGACCTCACAATTGTGGAAAAGAAAAAAGTGTGGATATCAAGATCTTAAAATCAAACTACAACGTCTCTGGCATAAACCAGTACAGATGGTCCCAGTGGAATTCAGCACATTGGGTGCTGTGCCAAAAGACCTCAGCTGGCATTTGAAAACAATAAACATTGATAAAATCAGGGTCTGTCAGTTGCAAAAGGCCACTGTACTTGGAGGAAACAGGCCTGGAAAAGGCAGGAAGAAGCCTCCGTGGGGCCTCTCTAGGAATCTCCTGGGAGGAAACAGGGCCAGAAAAGGTGAAGAGAAGCCTCCATGGGGCCTCTCTAGGAATCTCCTGGGAGGAAACAGGGCCAGAAAAGGTGAAGAGAAGCCTCCATGGGGCCTCTCTAGGAATCTCCTGGGAGGAAACAGGTCCAGAAAAGGCAGGGAGAAGACTCCATGGGGCCTCTCTAGGAATCTCCTGGAAGGAAATAGGGCCGGAAAAGGTGGGGAGAAGCCTCTGTGGAGCCTCTCTAGGAATCTCCTGGGAGAAAATAGGGCCGGAAAAGGCAGGAAGAAGCCTCCGTGGGGCCTCTCTAGGAATCTCCTGGGAGGAAACAGGGCCAGAAAAGGTGGGGAGAAGCCTCTGTGGAGCCTCTCTAGGAATCTCCTGGGAGAAAATAGGGCCAGAAAAGGCGAGGAGAAGCCTCCGTGGGGCCTCTCTAGGAATCTCCTGGGAGGAAACAGGTCCAGAAAAGGTGGGGAGAAGCCTCCATGGGGCCTCTCTAGGAATCTCCTGGAAGGAAACAGGGCCTCCACCCTCCCTGTGGTTTCCCCAATAGCACGCATTATTTGCTTTTACATTGATTCCTATGGGAAAAACTTTTCTACTTAAGAACCTGGTCACGGAATGAATTAAGTTCGTAAGTAGAGGTACCGCTGTATGCTGGGTTCTGCAAAATTGCACCGAGCAGAGAACGCCGAAAAAGGAAGCTATTGGGAGAAAGACCTTTTGGCCACGTTCGTTTCTCCTCAGCTGTCACAGCGTCAGCAAACTCTCCCAATTAAAATGGCAACAGGCAGCAGGGGACATCTGCTTTCGGCCCCTGATGTGCCACCTCCTGATAATTGCCGTGCTTGTGTGTTCCTGTACTGGCCATAACATCTGTGGGGCTACATACTCGGTCGAGGTGAAGGCTTTCCTCTCACACGAGGGGCCTTCCACCCACCCGTCGCTCGGCCCTTTTAGCTCGGTAAGCTAGCAATGAATCACAGGACTGGCTTCACATCTCATGGACGCTGCCCATTATTGACTGGACCTCTTCACAAAGCCCATCCAGGCTTTGGGAGGGGACGGCGGAAGCAAACCGATAATGTGACAGCCACTGTCCCCTTTCCCAAAAGCTCCCCAGCCCTGTGACTCAAATATCCCCCAATTAAGTATTTTAATGGAAAGACCTCCAAGGGGAGGAAGAATTCAGTGATGTTCTTGTCAACTTTTTTCTCCTTTTCCTCCTCCTCCTCAGCCATTCATTAAAAGTTTGGAGTTTAATGTGTGGGGTTTTTTCCCCCTCTGCTCTTGATTTTGGCTTGAGCCTGGAACTGTTGCCAATTTAGCTAATTGGGACTCTCAAGGATGGACAGGCAGTCTTGATGTGGCAGCTAAGGCTTTAACTCACTCCTGGGGGATACCGCTGCAAAATTTGGCTTCTCTTCCTCCCTGTCTAGATAGATAAAGAGAGATCCTTCCAAAAACGATGGCACGCATATCACTGCTTTTTTTTTTTAATCGGATAGGACTCCAGATCTGCAAAAGGATGCTCTAAGCTCTGAGATACAGTAGTCCCTCGCTATATCGCGCTTCACCCACCACGGCTTCACTTCATCGCGGGTTTTGAAGTCAGCGTTGGCACAGATACGGCGCTTAGAAGTTTGGAAGGGCAGGACAAGCCAACCAGCCCGCGGCTGGGCGAATGATAAGCGGGGCGGGGACTGAGCTCTGGCGGAGGCCCGTCCCCTCGTTCAACCCGCCTCGCCAGTGCTGAGAAGGCAGTCTTTGGAGGCGCGCTTAGTGATTGGCGGCAGCGGCGGTGTGCTTGGGGTTGTAGAAAGAGCTCCCGGAAGCGCACGAACGAGCGAGCGTGAGCAAAGAAAGGAACGCGACGTGGCGGGGATTTCCAGACTGGGCTCGAGGGCGGGAGAGGAAGTGCTGGGCGGGTGGAGGGGAAAAAAAGAAAAGAGAGAGAGGAAAAAAAGAACCAGCCGGGGCAGCTCACCAGGGACTTTCCAGCCGGGGCAAGGCAAAAAAGACAACGTTTGGCCGAATTGCTGCAAAGAATAGCAGTGGGTTGGGAATGCTCGGGGGCGGCGATTCTTTTGCCCCCCTCCCCTTCTTTTCCTCAGGTGCAGAGTAAGTAGTAGTGGTGGGGAAAGGTTAGCCGGCCGTTGCTTGCCTCCAGGCATCCGGAGCTGGTGGGAAGGAGGAGAAAGGGAGCAGGGAGCGTCCCCCCTAAAGTACTATCAGTTGATAAATTCCCCATCGCGGATTTCACCTATCGCGGCCGGGTCTGGAACGTAACACCAGCGATAGGTGAGGGACTACTGTATTTATTTTATTTGTTTGGATTTCTATGTCACCCTTCTCCAGCGGTCCCCAAACTACGGCCCACGGGCCACATGTGGCCCGCTGAGGCCATTTATCTGGCCCGTGGGTCTTTTCCAAGGCCGCACTGGAAAAGCAGTGAGAACGTCCCCCTCAATCTCATTTCACCCCAGGTAAAGTAAGGCTTGCTGAAAGCCGAGCTGGGCACAACACACACACATACACGCACACACCCGCCTCCTCCTCCTCTTTGAGTTGCTAGCTCCCGTTTTCTGAATGGGGATTGAATGGGAGTCCGGGGTCGGAGGGTGGAGGCTTGTCGGGCGAGTCCTCCGCGGGGAGAGAAGAGGGAGGGTGAAAGAGGGAAAAGAGAGAGAGAGAAGTGGAGAGAAAGAAAGAAAAGGGAAAGAAAATGGAAAAAGAGCGAGGGAAAGAGAAGTGGAGAGGAAGGAAGGAGGGGGGAAGGAAGGAAGGGGGAGAAAGAGAGGGAGAGAGAAAGGGAGGGAGGGAGGAAGAGAGATAGCAAGAGAGAGAGTGAGAAAGAGACAGAGAGAGCAAGAGACAGAAAGAGAGAAATAAAGCAAGAAAGAGAGAAATAAAGCGAGAGAGTGAGAGAGAGACAAAGAAATAAGATATGTGCAGTGTGCATAGGAATCTGTTCATAGTTTTTTTTATACTCCGGCCCTCCAACAGTCCGAGGGACAGTGAACTGGCCCCCTGTGTAAAAAGTTTGGGGACCCCTGCCGTTCTCCATAGACTCAGGGAGGACAGTTATCTGCGGAAAGGAATATTGAGTGTCCAAATCATCTGATCCATTTCCATCCTCAAAATCTGGAAAAGGTGCAAAAAAGGGCAACAAGTATGATCAAAGAAATGGAGCCCCTCCCTTATGAAACCATCCTAAGCTGCATCAACAGGGGAATACACTCCAAGACCAGGGAAGTCTTAATACCACTCTACTACGCCCTGGTCCGACCACACCTGGAGTACTGTATTCAGTTCTGGTCACCAAACTTCAAAAAAGACATTGAAACTCTTGTGAAGGTGCAGAAAAGAGCAACCAAAATGATTAGGGGACTTGAAACCAAGACTTACGAAGAGAGATTGCGGGAACTGGGCGTGGATAGCCTAGAGAAAAGGAGGGTCAGAGGGGACATGATAGCTGTATATAGGTATATGAGGGGTTGCCACAGAGAGGAGGGGGCCACTCTATTCTCCAGAGCACCAGAGGGCCGGACGAGGAACAACGGCTGGAAGCTGACCAAGGAGAGATTCAACCTAGAACTAAGAAAAAACTTCCTGACGGTCAGAGCGATCAACCAGTGGAACAACCTGCCTGCGGAGGTTGTGAACTCCCCAACTCTGGACACTTTCAAGAGGAGATTGGACTGCCACTTGGCTGGGGTGCTTTAGGATTCCTGCTCAGGCAGGGGGTTGGACTTGATGACCAGCATGGTCCCTTTCAACTCTAACAATAAATAAATAAATAAAAAACAAGATTGCAACGCCTTGGTCTCTTCAGCCTTGAAAGACGGCGTTTAAGGGGTGACTTGATCGAAGTGTATAAAATCATGCATGGGATAGAAAAGGTGGATAGAGAAAAATTCTTTTCTCTATCACACAATACTAGGACGAGGGGACCCTCCCTGAAGCTCATAGGTAAGAAAGTGAGGACAAATCAAGGGAAATATTTCTTCACCCAGAGGGTCCTTGGTTGATGGAATTCACTTCCATAAGAGATTGTGACAGCTGTCAGCCTGGAGAGCTTCAAGGCAGGATTAGACAGATTCATGGATGCCAAGTGTATCATAGGTGGAGAGGAGAGGAGAGGAGAGGAGAGGAGGACCAGACTATTTATGGGACCATCTTCTGCCGTACACCTCCCAGCGACCAATTAAGGGACCACAGGGTTGGCCTTCTCAGGGTCCCATCGGCTAGACAATGTCGGCTGGCGGGACCACGTGGGAGGGCCTTCTCTGCAGTGGCTCCGGCCCTCTGGAACCAACTGACCCTGGAGATCCACACTGTTCCCACCCTCCTGGCCTTCCAGAAGGCTGTGAAGACTTGACTTTACCGGCAGACCTGAAGCCGGTGAGCCCTACCATCTAGCCCCAGCTAAAAGGATATGAATGATTTGTTTGGGGGAGCTTTTAAATTGTTTTTTTTATATTGTTTAAATTGTTGTACGCCGCCCAGAGTCTGGAAGGAGTTGGGCAGCTTATAAATAAATAAATAAATAAATAAATAAATAAATAAATAAATAAATAAATAAATAAATAAATAAATAAATAAATAAATAAATAAATAAATAAATAAATAAATAAATAAATAAATAAATAAATAAATAAATGAGGGAGTGAGAGAGGGAGGGAGGGAGGGAGGGAGGAGAGAAGAAATTAAGAGAGGACGAAGGGAGGAATGGAGAAAGGAAGGAAAGGAGGAAAGAAGAAAAGAGGGTGAGAGAAGAAAGGAGGAGGAAATAAGGAAGGAGGAAGGAAGGGAAGAAGAAAAAGAAAGGAAAGAAGAAATTACAAGAGGGAAGGGGGGGAGGAAGGAGAATGAAGAAGGAAGGAAAGAGACAGAGAAGAAAGTAGAAATTAAGGGAGGAGGAAGGAAGGAAGAAAGGAAGGAGAGAAGAAATTAAGGGAGGAGGGAGGAATGAATGGAGAAAGGAAGGAAAGGAGGAAAGAAGAAGAGAGGGAGAGAGAAGAAAGAAGAAGAAATAAGGGAGGCGGAAGGAAGGCAGGAGAGAGAAGAAAAGAGTAGAAATTAAGGGAGGAGGGAGGAAGGAAGAAAGGAAGGAGAAAGGACAGATGAAATTAAGGGAGGGAGGAAGATGAAAGGAGAAGGAAGAGGGGAGGGAGGGATGAAAGGAAGGAAGGAAGGAAGGAAGTTGTGATTCACTTAATAACCAGCAAGAAAGCTCTTAAAATGGAGCAAAACCCATTTAACAAGTGTGTCGTTTAACAATGGAAATTGACTGAGTCAATTGTGATCATAAGTCGAGTACTACCTGACCTGTATTTCGTCCCCCATCATTCAGTCATTAGGGTCAATCAAAAGTGGAACAAACCCAACTTTAAATGACGATCTTTTTTTATAGCTTCACTCTCACGTATTGGAGGTTTGCTGACTTCTACGCATTTCTCCGTTGCACCGTCACTGACATCAAAGTTTGGAAATTTAGGGGTTGAACCAGGAGCAAATTACTGGGAACTGGCTCATTTCTTGGGAAGGAGAAAAAAAACCTTTATTCTGAAAAGGGAAAGTTTTCTGCTGTCGTTGATAATTAATACGGGAAATCTAATTTCAAATTCACCTTCTTCACCTAATAGATTAGCGACGAGGCCGGAATGGTGTAGATTCTATGTGGGCTAAAGACACTCAAGAGACAGGAAAGTTAAACTATCCCAAATGGAAAAAAGCAAAAGTCCCTGGAGCCATCTCAGAAACTCAGAATTGTTTTGGCCCAACTATGCCCTCCGTGTTCATGGCCCAAGGCCAAATTGTGTACACAGGGCTTCCGTTCACATTAGGGAAAAATTCCCTAGCTAAAAGATCCATCAATCAACTTGGCATCCCGAAGGAAAAAATAAGATATCGCAGCCACTACTATTTCCTCCTCAGTGGGAAATTTTATTCTATCCTTGTTCCTCTGAAGAGGAAGTGAGGAAACCAATGTTGTCTTTCGTTTTGGGCAAACTCTTGAATGGAGGAAAAAAACACATATTTTTTTGGGTTGTATTCTGATGAAACTGGAGAATATAGACTTTTTTTATAGCCCCCGCGGAAAGCACCAAAAATAAAGATACACGCTGAGTAATGGCTTTGTCGATGTACAGTTATCCGGCCATTCTAGTTGATGATCCTTGGAACAAACTTCCAGCAGACGTGGTTAGTAAATCCACAGTAACTGAATTTAAACATGCCTGGGATAAACATATATCCATTGTAAGATAAAATACAGGAAATAGTAAAAGGGCAGACTAGATGGACCATGGGGTCTTTTTCTGCCGTCAGTCTTCTATGTTTCTATGTTTCTATGATACTTCTGCCGCACGAATCCTAGCGACCGGTTAGGTCCCACAGAGTCGGCCTTCTTCGGGTCCCGTCGACTAAACAATGTCGTCTGGCGGGACCCAGGGGAAGAGCCTTCTCTGTGGTGGCTCCGACCCTCTGGAACCAGCTCCCCCCTGAGATTAGGATTGCCCCCACCCTCCCTGCCTTTCGTAAACTCCTTAAAACCCACCTCTGCCGTCAGGCATGGGGGAACTAAAACACCTCCCCCTTGCCCATGTTGTTTTGCCGTTTGATTGATTGACTGTGTGCCTGTTTTTTTATATATATTGGGATTGTTTTATGAATTTCTTAACTTAAAATTGTAATTGGATTGGTGGGCATTGGATTTGTCACTACGTACTGTTTTTTACTATTGTTGTGAGCCGCCCCAAGTCTGCAGAGAGGGGCGGCATATAAATCCAATAAATCTAATCTAATCTGATACATTGATGGATTTAGAACATAGAATATCAGGGTTGGGAGCCTGGATCTTGGAGGTTTTCTATAGCATTTAGCAATAGCACTTAGACTTATATACCGCTTCATAGTGCTTTTACAACCCTCTAGAAACATAAAAACATAGAAGACTGTTAAAGACCTCATGGTCCATCTAGTCTGCCCTTATACTATTTCCTGTGTTTTATCTTAGGATGGATATATGTTTATCCCAGGCATGTTTAAATTCAGTTATTGTGGATTTACCAACCAGGTCTGTTGGAAGTTTGTCCCAAGCATCGACTACTCTTTCAGTAAAATAATATTTTCTCACGTTGCTTCTGATCTTTCCCCCAACTAACCTCAGATTGTGTCCCCCTTGTTCTTGTTCTTTCCTATTAAAAACACTTCCCTCCTGAAACTTATTTAACATATTTTCTTCGGAGTCTTCGGAGAGGGGCGGCATACAAATCCAAATAATAAATAAATAAATAAATAAATTTAAATGTTTCGACCCCTTTCCCTTCTGTCCTATAGATTATACAGATTGAGTTCATTCAGTCTTTCCTGATAGGTTTTATGCTTAAGACCTTCCACCATTCTTGTAGCCCGTCTTTGGACCTGTTCAATTTTATCCATGTCTTTTTGTAGGTGAGGTCTCCAGAACTGAACACAGTATTATTCCAAATGGGGTCTCACCAGCGCTCTATACAGCAGGATCACAATCTCCCTCTTCCTGCTTGTTATACCTCTAGCCATGCAGCCAAGCATTCGACTTGCTTTCCCTACAGCCTGACCGCAGTGTTCACGCATTTTGAGACTGTCAGAAATCACGACCCCAAAATCCTTCTCTTCTGAATTTTTTTCTAACACAGAGCTGCCAATCCAATACTGTACTCAGATTGAGGATTCCTTTTCCCCAAGTTCATAACATCTAAGCGGTTTACAGAATCTGACCGTGGTAAGAGACCCTATACCGGGGGAGGGAAGGGGGTCCAAGATTGGCAATTTTAAGAACAGTGGACTTCAACTCCCAGAATTCCCCAGCCAGATATGCTGGAAGTTGAAGTCTACAAGTAATAATAATAATCAGAATAGATCTGGACAACAGACCAACAGAGTGGGAGGGGACTGTTAGAGTTTGTTTGTTTGTTTGTTTGTTTGTTTGTTTGTTTGTTTGTTTGTTTGTTTCTTTATTTCTTTATTTCTTTATTTCTTTATTTCTTTATTTCTTTATTTCTTTATTTCTTTATTTCTTTATTTCTTTATTTCTTTATTTCTTTATTTCTTTATTTCTTTATTTCTTTATTTCTTTATTTCTTTATTATTTCTTTATTTCTTATTTATTTGTACGCCGCCCCTCTCTGCAGACTCTGGGCGGCTAACAACAGTAAAAAGACAATATAAATAAATCTAATATTAAAAGTAATTTTTAAAAACCCCAATTTAAGGAACCAATCATACATACAGACATACCATGCATAAATTTTATAAGCCTAGGGGGAAGGGAAAATCTCAGTTCCCCCATGCCTGACGACAGAGGTGGGTTTTAAGAAGCTTACAAAAGGCCAGGAGGGTGGGGAAAACAATCAATATTAATATAAATTGTAAGGATACAAGCAACAAGTTACAGTCATAAAGTCATAAGTGGGAGAAGAAGGGTGATAGGAACGATGAGAAAAGACTAATAGTAATAGTAATGCAGCCTTAGTGAACAGTTTGACAGTGTTGAGGGAATTATTTGTTTAGCAGAATGATAGCGTTCAGGGGGCGGAATGTTCTTGTGTCTAATTGTGTTGGTGTGCAGTGATCTATAGCAACGTTTTGAGTTGTACAAATTAAGTGTAGGATGCAAGAGTTCCGTAGATAGATAGATAGATAGATAGATAGATAGATAGATAGATAGATAGATAGATAGATAGGGATGGATGGATGGAAATGAATAAATAAATAAATAAAAACAATATACATAGATACATAGATAGAGAGATAGATATAGAGAGATAGAGGTAGATAGATAGATAGATAGATAGATAGATAGATAGATAGATAGATAGATAGGGATGGATGGATGGAAATGAATAAATAAATAAATAAAAATAATATGCATAGATACATAGATAGAGAGATAGATATAGAGAAATAGAGGTAGATAGATAGATAGATAGATAGATAGATAGATAGATAGATAGATAGATAGATAGATAGGGATGGATGGATGGAAATGAATAAATAAATAAATAAAAATAATATGCATAGATACATAGATAGAGAGATAGATATAGAGAAATAGAGATAGATAGATAGATAGATAGATAGATAGATAGATAGATAGATAGATAGGTAGGTAGGTAGGTAGGTAGGTAGGTAGGTAGGTAGGTAGGTAGACAGACAGACAGACAGACAGATGAATAAAAATAAATGAATGAATGAATGAAAATAAATAAATGAATGAATGAATAAAAAAGATAGATAGATAGATAGATAGATAGACAGATGAATGAAAATGAATGAATGAATAAATAAAAATAAAAGATAGATAGATAGATAGAGATAGAGATAGACAGAAAGAAAGAAAGAAAGAAAGAAAGAAAGAAATAGTAAATAATAAATAAATAATAAGGTTGGACATACCACCCCTATGCCATTCCACACAAATGGCTCTCCAACCTCTTCTTGAAAACCTGTAATGATGGAGCAGCCACAATTTTTGGAAAAACTCCATTCCACTTAGTAGTCAGTCCAGTTGGCCATTTATGCAAAACAGCATCTCCAAAAATATGATTTTTAGGTTACAGTTCAGTTTCCACAGAAGGAAACTGTACGCTTTTTTTGTCTCTTCTTTGCAAAAGTGGGAAAAAACCATTTGTCATCTTGGCTCTAGGTTTATATTAGAAACATATTCCTTTTATTAGAAATTGTCCAACTTTCTCCTTCAGACCAGTATTTGGTAATGAAACATATATTTCAGTGTTTCTCAGGCACTGTGGCTTTATTGCGGAAGAAGGGCAGCATATACATTTAATAAATAAACTAAGAATAATAAAACTTAGCAAACTTTAAGATGGCTGGCTGAGGAATTCTGGGAGTTGAAAGCAAGATATCTTAAAAGTTTTCCCAGGTTGAGATACACTGCTATAGTGTTTTTGTATAGACTTACAATAGAATAGAATAACAGAGTTGGAAGGCACCTTGGAGGTCCTCTAGTCCAACCCCCTGCTTAGGCAGGAAACCCTATAGACAAATAGTTTTTATTTATTTTATTTATTTACTTATTTATTTTGTCCAATACACAATGAGGTTTTTAGTGGGTATATATCTATATACACATAGTAAAATACATGATGAAGGTTATAGAGGAGATACTCATATTAAAATATATCTAAGAAATAATAGAAAAGAAGATATAGTAATAGAACATATCAATGAAAGAATAGAAGAAGAGATATAGGAATAGAAGGAAGGTATAGGAGATATAGGAGAGCAATAGGACAGGGGACGGAAGGCACTCTAGTGCACTTGTACTCGCCCCTTACTGACCTCTTAGGAATCTGGATAGGTCAACCGTAGATAATCTAAGGGTAAAGTGTTGGGGGTTTGGGGATGACACTATGGAGTTCCACGCTTCGACAACTCAGTTACTGAAGTCATATTTTTTACAGTCAAGTTTGGAGCGGTTAATATTAAGTTTAAATCTGTTGTGTGCTCTTGTGTTGTTGTGGTTGAAGCTGAAGTAGTGGCCGACAGGCAGGAAGTTGCAGAATATGATCTTGCGGGCAATACTTAGATCTTGTTTAAGGCGTCTTAGTTCTAAACTTTCTAGGCCCAGGATTGAAAGTCTAGTCTCGTAGGGTATTCTGTTTTGAGTGGAGGAGTGAAGGGCTCTTCTGGTGAAGTATCTTTGGACATTTTCAAGGGTGTTAATGTCTGAGATGCGATATGGGTTCCAAACAAATGAGCTATCCAACAAAAACTTCCAGTCTTTCCTGATAGGTTTTATGCTGAAGACCTTCCACCATTTTTGTAGCCCGTCTTTGGACTCATTCAATTTTATCAGTCTTTTTGTAGGTGAGGTCTCCAGAACTGAACACAGCCTTTCCTTGCCTTTTGTAAGAGCCTAATGACTCACCTATGCTGCCAAGCTTGGGGTCATTAGATTATGCCCCCTGGCCAATGAATGTACAGTAGGTTTGCTTGAATGGATATGTGTGTATTTAATAGGTTTTTTAGTTCTTAAATTTAACTTTTAATTTAAATTAATTGTATCTCGATGTATATCCTCTTTATATGTTGTAAGCTGCCTCGAGTCTTCAGAGAGGGGCGGCATATAAATATAATAATAATAATAATAATAATAATAATAATAATAATGACAATGACAATGACAATGACAATGACAATGACAATGACAATGACAATGACAATAACAATAACAATAACAATAATAACAATAATAACAATAATAACAATAACAAGAATAACAATAATAACAACAATAACAACAATAACAACAATAACAATGATGATTATGATGATGCACTTGGGGAAAAGGAATCCTCAATCTGAGTATTGTATTGGCAATTCTGTGTTAGCAAAAACTTCAGAAGAGAAGGATTTAAGGGTCGTGATTTCTGACAGTCTCAAAATGGGTGAACAGTGCAGTCAGGTGGTAGGGAAAGCAAGTAGAATGCTTGGCTGCATAGCTAGAGGTATAACAAGCAGGAAGAGGGAGATTGTGATCCCGCTGTATAGAGCGCTGGTGAGACCACATTTGGAATACTGTGTTCAGTTCTGGAGACCTCACCTACAAAAAGATATTGACAAAATTGAACGGGTCCAAAGACGGGCTACAAGAATGGTGGAAGGTCTTAAGCATAAAACGTATCAGGAAAGACTTCATGAACTCAATCTGTATAGTCTGGAGGACAGAAGGGAAGGGGGGGACATGATTGAAAAATTTAAATATGTTAAAGGGTTAAATAAGGTTCAGGAGGGAAGTGTTTTTAATAGGAAAGTGAACACAAGGACAAGGGGACACAATCTTAGGTTAGTTGAGAGAAAGATTAGAAGTAATGTGAGAAAATATTATTTTACTGAAAGAGTGGTAGATGCTTGGAACAAACTTCCAGCAGACATGGTTAGTAAATCCACAGCAACTGAATTTAAACATGCCTGGGATAAACATATATCTATCCTAAGATAAAATATAAGAAATAATATAAGAGCTGACTACATGGACCATGACTAGTGTTGGGTGAACTGAACCTGCAAAGTTCGGATCCGTGCGAACTTTGCAGTGTTCGGCATGCCGAACACGAACCTGAATTTTTTAGAAACTTTGGGCAAAGTTCAGGTTTGCGTTCAGCATTCAGTCGCATGCCGAGAAACGCAGCCACCCGGGAAGAGAGTGGGGAATCTCATGATGGGATTCCGGGGGTCGGGCTTTGACGTTACAGAGACTCCTTCCTCCCCGTTACGGCCAGCCAGGAAATGACATCTCCATGACGTCAAAGCCCCACCCCCGGAATCCAGGAAGTGATCACCTTGGCGTGCTTAGCAACCTGAACGCGCGGCACCCACAATTTTGGGCTTTATCTCTGCGTAACGCCGCTTACCGGCAGGTTGCTAAGCATGCAAAGGTGATCACTTCCTGGATTCTGGGGGCGGCACTAGAGTAATGTAGGGAGGACGGAATCCAGGAATGATCACCTTGGCATGCTTAGCAACCCAACCACACTGCGCCTGCAATGTGGGGCTTTGCCTCCGCGCGTCGCCACTTACAGGCAGGATGCTAAGCACGTCAAGGTGATCACTTCCTGGATTCCGTCCTCTCTCCATTACTCTAGTGCCGCCCCCAGAATCTTGAGCTTTGACGACAGGGAGACTTCTTCCTGGCACGTGGCTTTATTTCAGCTGGCCAGGAAGAAGTATACATGACGTCAAAGCTCCACCCCTGGAATCCCTTTGTGGGATTCCCCAGCTCCTTTTGTTTGCAGCCCGGCTGGGGCGACCTTTTTCGTAAAAATAAAAATAAAAATTCAGTAAAAATTAAAAAATAATGGGATTCCGGGGGCGGAGCTTTGACGTCACAAGTGCTCGGAGTTCAATTTTGGGTTCGACGAACTCGCCCGAACTTCACAAAAAGTTCGCCTAAACCCGCCAAACCCGAATTCCATGGGGTTCGCCCATCATTAACCATGACTTTTTTTCTGCTGTCAATCTTCTATAATAATAATTATTTAATGGATTTGTATGCCGCCCCTCTCCACAGACTCGGGGCGGCTAACAACAATAATAAACACAACATGTACAATCCAAAACAACTACAAACCCCTATTATAAAACCAAACATACACACAAACATACCATGCATAACTTGTAATGGCCTAGGGGGAAGAGCTATCTCAACTCCCCCATGCCTGGCGGTATAAATGAGTCTTGAGTAGTTTACGAAAGACAGGGAGGGTGGGGGCAGTTCTAATCTCTGGGAGGAGTTGGTTCCAGAGGGCCGGGGCCGCCACAGAGAAGGCTCTTCCCCTGGGGCCCGCCAAACGACATTGTTTAGTCGACGGGACCCTGAGAAGGCCAACTCTGTGGGATCTTATCGGTCGCTGGGATTCGTGCGGTAGCAGGCGGTTCTGGATGTACTCTGGTCCAATGCCATGTAGGGCTTTAAAGGTCATGACCAACACTTTGAATTGTGACCGGAAACTGATCGGCAGTCAATGCAAGCCATGGAGTGTTGCAGAAACGTGGGCGAATCTTGGAAGCCCCACGATGGCTCTCGCGGCTGCGTTCTGCATGATCTCAAGTTTCCGAACACTTTTCAGAGGTAGCCCCATGTAGAGAGCGTTGCAGTAATCGAACCTCGAGGTGATGAGGGCATGAGTGACTGTGAGCAATGACTCCCTGTCCAAATATGTTTCTATAATAATAATAATAATAATAATAATAATAATAATAATAATAATAATAATAATAATAATTACAACTTTAATGCAAGCAAGAAACAACAGCCACTGGGAATGCCCAGAGATGCATAACACAACATTTTGCTTGTTGTGCATGCGCAGAAGCCAAATTTCACACCGATGGGCACATGCACACCCACCAGACGTGGCCTTACCCATGTCACCCTCGGAGGGCGCACGGGTAGCACCAAAAACAAGCGTGCCATTGGTTCGCCATCACTGATCTATTCTACACTTGCACACTTGTTTTTTCTTGTCTAAGTGTAAAACCTGAACTGCGTTCAGCGGCCAACAAAGGCACATCAATGTTTGGTGCCTTCTGCAGCCTTTCTCACCCCTTGGCAGAGCATCCTTCCATCACAGTGGCTCCACTCTGTGCGGATGCCGCAAAGTCCCTGTGGGGAACAGGGTCTTCAGAGGGACTTAGAGCAACCCAGACGCATGGGGTCACTCACGAATTCGAATCCTAGAAAGAAAACTTGGACACATATCTCTCCGGGTGAAATGACACAGTATAGAGCTGTGCACGCCCTTTTATTGGGGGGAATATGCAAATTGGGTAAGGTTATACGTATATGTCAAGTGGTATACAACATCCAATAACATGACTCTAAGATATGACACAACGTCCGAGTCTTTCCTATCTACATATGGCACGTAACTAGCTTCTACTGAACAAATGTCTCTTATGGCCAATTTCCTGGGACCTTTGTTGTGAATATGGTTATCTTCCTGTTTACCACAAAGCAAGGTCTTTTATTGCTGCTTTCGTCCGGTGTGCCCCAAGAAATGTAAACATGCATCCTTTTATCACACAGTTCTCATCCTGCTGGCACATTCTTGTTATTATTTATTTTATTTTTTTATTATTATTTTTTTATTTATTTATTTATTTATTTTGTCCAATACACAATGAGGGTTTTAGTGGGTATATATCAATATACACATAGTAAAATACATGATGAAGGTTATAGAGGAGATACTCATAGTAAAATATATCTTTGTCCAATATACAATACATATGGAATGAAATAGACATTAAGTAGTATGTATAGGGATAGTAAGTAAAAAAGAAGAGGAGTGGATGAGAGGGAGAGAATATATAGGATATATGAGAAAAGGAAAGGTAATTGGACAGGGGACGTTAGGCACATCAGTGCACTTATTCGAGGAGAGCTGCCTTGAACTGCTTTATGGCCAGTCACTTCCAAGCAGATCTCACCAGAAATGCAGACTCACTTTGTGACCTACGTGCAGTCCTGTTCCTGGCTAATGGAATAAAAGTCTATAGGACATTTATGTTAGAAGTCCAGATTTGAATCCTATCCTAACATGATATGGCAGCCACAACTCTGGGCTTAAAAGTCCTCTTTTCCGGGTAATCTCTTCCTGCGGCACGATTGATACAAATCGTCCCTCAGGCCCCCATAGTCGTTCATGCCGAAGGATGTGAATCATAATGAGATTTTTGTCCTTTGTTTACTTAGCCTGCCCTTCGATGTGGTGCCTCTTTTTGGATTCCGAATTAAGTTGTGGGGTCAGGGTTTTCCCTTTCCTTTCCAAGGAACGGCAATTGCCGGAGCCGAATGTTCCGCGGTCGTCTTAATGGTGCTGTTTTTGGCATTCTACACAACTCATCTCCGGCCTTGAAAGAGTTTGTCCTTCTTACTCTTGCCAGATGGCTATTGTTTGCACAAGTGGGTCTGCGATCCTGTCTTCCCTTCCTGCGTAGGACAGGACGCCATATAAGCATTATCTCTAAAAAAAGGAAAAAAATCCAGACCTATAGGCAGTCCTCGACTTAATGACCACAGCTGAGCCCAGTTAACCTTTAATATTAACTGCTCCAAAATTGACTGTAAAAAATATGATTTCAGTAACCGAGTTGTCGAAGTGTGGAACTCATTACCGGACTCCATAGTGTCATCCCCAAACCCCCAACACTTTTTATTTTATTTTATTTTATTTTATTTATTTATTTGTCAAATAAGTATAGTATTATAGTACATATTAACATAACATAACATAAGGAGAACTTAGTATTTATTTTATTTATTTATTTATTTAATTTATTGGATTTGTATGCCGCTCTCCGTAGACTCGGGGCAGCTAACAACACTAATAAAAACAGCATATAACAATCCAATATTAAAACAGTTAAAACCCTTATTATAAAACCAAACATGCATACAGACATACCATGCATAAAATTATAAAGGCCTAGGGGGAAAGAGTATCTCAGTTCCCACATGCCTGGCGGTAGAGGTGGGTTTTAAGCAGCTTACGAAAGGCAAGGAGGGTGGGGGCAATTCTAATCTCTGGGGGGGAGTTGGTTCCAGAGGGCCAGGGCCGCCACTGAGAAGGCTCTTCCCCTGGGTCCCGCCAAACGACATTGTTTAGTTGACGGGACCCGGAGAAGACCCACTCTGTGGGACCTAACTGTGGGACCTAAATTCTAGTAATAGAAAGGATAATAAGACAGTAGGACAGGGACGTTAGGCACAAAAGTGCACTTATGCACGCCCCTTACAAACCTCTTAGAAAAGGGGAGAGGTCGATTGTAGATAATGTAAGGTTGAAGATTTTGGGGTTGGGGGAAGCAACAACAGAGTCAGGTAATGAGTTCCAGGCGGTGACCACTCTATTGCTGAAATCGTATTTTCTGCAGTCAAGTTTGGAGCGATTTACATTCAGTTTGTATCTATTACGTGCTCTTGTGTTGATGTTAAAGGTGAAGTAGTCACTGACAGGGAGTACATTATGATGTATGATTTTATGAACAACAGTTAAATCAGTTCGGCGACGACGTAGTTGTAAATTTTCTAGATGTAGTATTTGAAGTCTGGAGGAGTAGGGTAAGGAAGAAGGACTCTTCTTGTGAAGTATTTCTGGGCTCCTTCAATTGTATTAATGTTATATCTTTGTATACCACCAATACATACATAAGATTTAAGATTTATTAGACTTGTATGCCGCCCCTCTCCGAGGACTCGGGGTGGCTCACAACAACAACTATACAATACGCAGAGTACAAATCCAATATTAGATAAAAATGAAATTTAAAACCCATAGATATTAAAAACAATCGTTACTGCACAATCACACCATTCTCATGTATTACAGTCAGGAAAAAAGGTGGTGGAGGGGAAGAGATAGTTATTCCCCCCATGCCTGGCGACATAGATAGGTCTTCAACATCTTGCGGAAGGTGGGAAAAGTAGGGGCAATTTGAATCTCCTTGATTCCAAAGGGCTGGGGCCGCCACAGAGAAGGCTCTTCCCCTGGGTCCCGCCAAACAGCATTGTTTAGTCAACAGGACCCGGAGAAAGCCAACTCTGTGGGACCTGATTCGTGCGGCAGAAGGCGGTCCCGCAGGTATTCTGGTCTGATGCCATGTAGGGCTTTAAAAAAAATGAAATTATTTGCTTGTGTTGTATGGTTTTTAAATGACGGGTTTTTAGATACTTTATTTTAAATATTAAATTTGTTACATTGCACATTATTATTATTATTGTTGTGAGCCACCACAAGTCTGTGAAGAGGGGCGGTAGACAAATCTAATAAATTATTATTATTATTATTATTATTATTATTATTATTATTATTATCCTCTTTATTAATTTTCCCACTTCTTCTTCTAATCTGCTGCCTTTAGTGAACAAACGGATAAAATAATCCATTTTGAAACATTCCGACAGGATTCAGCATATTGCAATTCTGGCTTCAGAACCCTTCAAGAAGGCTAAAGGTCTGGGCGTAAAATGTTTCTGCCAGCAAATCAGGGCTGCTGGCCAAATTAGGGGATTTTCTCCCTTTCACTATTGAAAAAATGTTATCTGCTGGAAGTCTGGACAATAGCAAGGAATTTTGTTTCTAATTCACAGCATTTGTGTGTTAGGCTATTCAATCTCTTCGCTTGAAATAGGGATGGAGTTTTTTGGAATCGAGTGGAGTGTCCGGGAATTTGAAGTTATAAATACTTTGAAAAAATGCTTCTAAAATAGAGATAACCTAAAGGAGAAAACAGTAGATACTGTGGTTATGACACACTTCACCAGAAAATAATTTAAAATTACAAAAATGATTTATAACTTACCCCCTAAAGGGAATTTAAGTACAAATACTATATATTATGCTATTCCTTAATTGGTTTTGTTATTATTGTTTAATGTACTTAAATAAGTAACTATATTCTAAGAATTATTTATGTTTGTTCTTTTTTGTTTGTTTGTTTTGTTTGTCGATATGTGTTGATTTGGCATTGTTTCAATCTATGATGTATACCATTCATTTTGTTTGTGTAAATGTGTATATATGTAATAAAAAAACTTTTTCTAAAAAAAAAAGAAAAAATGCTTCTAATGAAACCCCACATTCCAAAAAGAAAAATTCAAATATATTCAACTAGGAAATTCAACTTTCGTAGCTAATATCTCTGAATTGGTGTGCCCCCTGCTGGTGAGCTTTTGGGCAATACATTTGAGTTTCCAAGACCGTGACAATTTTAGCCAAGGTCTGTAGAGATTGGAATTCTTTCTTTTCTTTATTCTTTATTGGCCAAGTGTGATTGGAGAAACACGGAATTTGTCCTTGGTTCAGGTGCTCTCAGTGCACATAAAAGAAAATATACATTTGTCAAGAATCATGAGGTACAACACTTAATGATTGTCGTAGGGGTCAAATAAGCAATGAGGAAACAATCAATATTAATAAAAATCTTAAGGATACAAGCAACAAGTTACAGTCATACAGTCCTAAGTGGGAGGAGATGGGTGATAGGAATGATGGGAAGAAACTAGTAGTAATATTAGTGCAGACTTAGTAAATACAGTTTGTATTTGACAGTGTAGAGAGAATTATTTGTTTAGCAGAGTGATGGCATTCAGGAAAAAACTGTTCTTGTGTCTAGTTGTCTTGGTGTGCAGTGCTCTGTAGCAACGTTTTGAGGGTAGGGGTTGAAGCAGTTTGAAAACTTATCAGGAAAGATTTCATGAGCTCAATCTGTAGAGTCTGGAGGAGGGGGGACATGACTGAAACATTTAAATATGTTAAAGGGGTAAATAAGGTTCAGGAGAGAAGTGTTTTTAATAGGAAAGTGAACACAAGAATAAAAGGGCACAATCTGAGGTTAGTTGCGGGAAAAGATCAGAAGCAACGTGAGAAAATATTATTTGACTGAAAAAGTAGTAGATGCTTGGAACAAACTTCCAGCAGACGTGGTTGTTAAATCCACAGTAACTGAATTTAAACATGCCTGGGATAAACATATTTGTATTTGTATTTATTAGATTTGTAAGCCGCCCCTCTCCGAAGACTTAGTATGTCCATACTAAGATAAAATACAGGAAATAGTATAAGGGCAGACTAGATGGACCATGAGGTCTTTTTCTATGTTTCTATGTCCAGGATGTGAGATGTGTGTAAATATTTTCATGGCCCTCTTTTTGACTCATGCAGAGTCAGGGCCGCCACAGAGAAGGCTCTTCCCATGGGTCCCGCCAAGCGGCATTGTTTAGTTGACGGGACCCAGAGAAGACCCACTCTGTGCATGTCACCCAGTAAAGAGCCGCTTGTCTTTGGCACTACCGGTGCGCCCTCCGAGGTCGTCACAGGCGCATGCACATCCAGATGGCACACACATCCCCGCCGGTGTGTGATTTTGCTTCTGCGCGTGCACAGCAAGTGAAATCTTATGTGAAGATGTGCGCGTGAGTGAGATTTTGGCAATTTTCAGCATGCGCGGAAGCAAAAGTTCAGCAAAAATCGCCAAAATCTCACACAAGATTTCACTTTCTGCGCATGCACAGGAGCCAAGTCTCGTGCAGGGTGCGCATGTGCACATCTGGGATGCTCAACTGCAATCACAGCTCCCATGTTTCCAACTGAAGCTGCACACCAGCTCGCGTAACCAGCCGCCCGTTACTGATTTCACTCCTGGAATAGAGACCTCTGGAATTCCAACATGGTGTTGCTTTTTAATGTGTGTGTGTGTGTGTTTGTGTGTGTGCATGCATGCATACATACACGTGTATGTGTGTACTTAATTATTGGCACTGCCGGCAATCCACGCGGCATGTTATTGTTCTGGTAGAATCCTCCCAAAAATTCACAGGTACAAATTTCAGACACACACACTTTTGAAAATTCAAAACAATGTTCTTTATAATGAAAATTCACTTAAACCAAGCCCTCTTTTGGTATAGCAAAGAGCACTCGTCTCCAAACAAACTGGTAATTTGTACAAGTCCCTTATCAGTTCTGTGATACTTAGCTTGCAGCTGTGAGGCAATTCACAGTCCTTCTTCTTTCACAAAGTGAAACACACTTTGCTCTGGTTTAGTTTCAAAGCGGGGGAAAATCAGCACACAAAAAGTCAAAGTCAGTAAAGCAGTCACGAAACACAACGATCAGATAATCCTCCACAATGGCCAAACCCACAGGCTGCTATTTATAGCAGCCTCACTAATCACCACAGCCCCACCCAACCACAGGTGGCCTCATTTTCTTTGATAATAATCTCTCAGTTGTTGCTGCCTATGCATTGCTCTCCGCATGCGTGGCTGTATCATTAACTCTTGTTCTGAATCCAAGGAGGAGCTAGATAATTGATCTTCTTCTGAGCTGTCTGCCACACTCTCCTCCTCCCTGTCACTCATGTCTTCTTGGTCAGAGGAGCCTTCATCAGCAGATTCCACCGGGGGCAAAACAGGCCTGCAGCATGTGGATGTCTCCCCCACATCCACAGTCCTTGGGGCAGGAGCAGGGCCAGAGCTAACCACAACAGTTATTAGTTCAGCAGCGTGTTTTTACATCAGGTTAATCGACAGTCAGGTGGCAGAAGGAGCAACAAAATGCAGCCACCAAATTAATGATTATAGTAATTAGGAAGAAAAGCAATAAAGGGAACAAAACAATAGGGGGGGGGGGAACCTGGAAAGTGTCGTTAAACAGTTCCAAAAATAAAAATGTGACCCTGTTGTCTGGAAGTCTGTTCTCTCGCCTTTCGTCAAAATAAGGACATTTTTCTTTCAACGGTTGACAAGCGGAGCATATTGCCGCCAATCAAATGTAGATTTTTTTCCCTTCTTCTTCCAAAATTGGATAATAATTAGTTTAACCTGCACTCATTCATTCACCCTAAGGCTGAATTTGTGTTATTGCCACATTGGAAGCTGAAATGAGCAGCATTTGCAGGGTGACTTTGCAATCTGTTCCTGCAGGGGGGGGGTGGTGAAATGAGGCATACATTCTTGGCTAAATTCCTCCCACAAGTCGTCCTCGATTTATGACAGGTTCATTTAGTGACCATTGAAACAAATTGCGACAGCGCTGGAAAAAAAAAGGACTGATGACTTTTTCACGCTTACCACCATTGAAGTATCTTCATGGCCACATGGTCACCTGACAACTAGCATGTACAGGGATACCTCGTCTTATGAACTTAATTGGTTCCGGGACGAGGTTTGTAAGGTGAAAAGTTTGTAAGACGAAACAATGTTCCCCATAGGAATCAATGGAAAAGTGAATAATGCGTGCAAGGCCAAAATTCACCCCTTTTGCCAGCCAAAGCACCCTTTTTTGCGCTGCTGGGATTCCCCTGAGGCTCCCCTGCATGGGAAACCCCACCTCTGGACTTCTGTGTTTTTGTCATGCTGCAAGGGAATCCCAGCAGGGGAATCCCAGCAGCACAAAAACAGGTGCTTTGCTGGCAATGGAAGTCCGGAGGTGGAGTTTCCAGCAAGGGGAGCCTCAGCGAAATTGCAGCATCGCAAAACACGGAAGTCCTTGAAACCCCACTCTGGACGTCCATTTTTTTGTGATGCTGCAATTTCGCTGAGGCTCCCCTCGCTGGGAAACCCCACGTCCAGACTTCCGTTGCCAACAAAGCGCCTGTTTTTCCATTCTTCAAATGGAGTAGCATTGAAAAAAAGCCTGCAAAGGTTTAGGGCTGAAAAAAACCTTATTTTGAAGGAGTAGCAATGAAGAAAAAGCCTGCAAACATTTAGGGATGGAAAAAAACCCTCTTCAGACAGAGAAGCAATGAAAAGCCTGCAAAGATTTAGGGCTGGGAAAAGTTTTCTTCAAAGGGATTAGCTATGAAAACAAGCCCGCAAAGATTTGGGGATGGAAAAAAACTTCATCAAAGGGATTAGCTATGAAAACAAGCCTGCAAAGATTTAGGGCTGGGGGGGAAATCTTCTTTGGAGGGAGTAGCAATGAAAACAAGCCTGCAAAGATTTAGGGCTGGAAAAAAAAATCTTCTTCAAATGGAGTAGCAATGAAAAAAAAGCCTGCAAAGATTTAGGGATGGAAAAAAACTTCTTCAGACAGAGAAGCAATGAAAAGCCTGCAAAGATTTAGGGCTGGAAAAAGTCTTCTTTGAAGAGAGTAGCAATAAAAACAAACTTGCAAAGGTTTGGGCTGGAAAAAATCTTCTTCAAATGGAGTAGCAAAATGAAAACAAGCCTGCAAAGATATAGGGATGGAAAAAAAATCTTCTTCAGAGAGAGTAGCAATGAAAACAAGCCTGCAAAGATGAAGGGCTGGGGGAAAAAAACTTCTTTGGAGGGAGTAGCAGTGAAAACAAGCCTGCAAGCCAGGAAGATTGTTAGAACCTTGTTAGGGTTGGGAGAATAAAGCTTCGAAAAAGCTACATTCGGAGTATAAGATGCACACAAATTTTCAGCCTCTTTTAGTGGGGAGGGTGCATCTTATACTCCGAAAAATACGGTATTTAGGACGGTCACAGTCCGGTATCATGTGATGCACTTTTGAGAGGTTTTGGCAAACACGGTCAATGGGGAAGCCAGATTAAAAACCAGGTTACTAACTTAACAACTGACGTGATTCACTTAACAACTGTGACAAGAAACGTCATAAAAGTGAGGGTGGACTTAGCAACCAAACTTCTGGGCTCAACTGCGGTCGTACGTCGATGGTATTTTGAGGAGGTCTAACACAAAGTCATTAAAATTACATCCCAGCGACCGATAAGAGCTCACATTCTCCAGGTCCCATCAGGCAAGCAATGTCACCTGCCAGGGCCGTGGGAAAGGGCCTTCTCTGTGGTGGCTCCAGTCCTCTGGAACCAACTTTGTATGGCCCCCCACCCTCATAGCCTTTCAAAAGACCTTAAAAGCATGGCCCTTCCCACAGGCCTGGGGTCATTCAGTGTTATTTTTATTTTATTTTATTTTATTTATTCTTTGTCCAATATACAATACATATGGAATGAAATAGACATTAAGTAGTATATATAGGGATAGTAAGTAAAAAAGAAGAGGAGTGGATGAGAGGGAGAGAATATATAGGATATATGAGAAAAGGAAAGGTAATTGGACAGGGGACGTTAGGCACATCAGTGCACTTATGTACGCCCCTTACTGGCCTCTTAGGAACCTGGAGAGGTCAATCGTGGAGAGTCTAAGGGAGAAATGTTGGGGGTTGGGAGTAGACACTATAGAGTCCGGTAATGAGTTCCACGCGTCGACGACTCGATTGTTAAAGTCATATTTTTTACAGTCAAGTTTGGAGCGGTTAATATTAAGTTTGAATCTGTTGCATGCTCTTGTGTTGTTGCGGTTGAAGGTGAAGTAGTCGTTGACCGGAAGGACATTGCAGCATATGATCTTGTGGGCAATACTTAAATCGTGTTTTAGGCGCCGCAATTCTAAGCTTTCAAGACCTAGGATAGTTAGTCTGTTTTCGTAAGGTATTCTGTTTCGAGTGGAGGAGTGAAGGGCTCTTCTGGTGAAATATCTTTGGACGTTTTCGATAGTGTTGATGTCTGAAATGTGGTGTGGGTTCCAGACAGATGAGCTGTATTCGAGGATGGGTCTGCCATAAGTTTTGTAGGCTCTAGTCAGTAGTGTGAGATTGCCAGAGCAGAAGCTACGTAGGATCAGGTTAACAACTCTGGAAGCCTTTTTGGCGATATAGTTGCAGTGGGCTTTAGCACTTAGGTCATTTGATATTAATATTCCAAGGTCTTTTACTGAATGTGGGTTGGCTGTGAGGGTTTGTTTATTCAGTTCATATATGAGGTTTGGATTCTTTTTACCAGTGGTCCCCAAACTACGGCCCGGGGGCCGGATGCGGCCCGCTAAGGCCATTTATCTGGCCCTCAGGTGAGTCTGTCGGCCTGAAGAAACCCCTGTGGGCTCTGAGCCCCGCCCGGGTTCTCCAGTTGTGTCTGGGGACCACTGCAATTTCCCCTGTAAGGGGTGCTTCCACGCACACCAAAACAACCCCCCATGCAGTCTTTTCCAAGGCCACACTGGGGAGTGGGCATCGGAGTTGGGGCGGGGAGCAACAAAGAAAGTGCGTGACACCTGATGAAGTGGACAAGGCCATTGGAGCTGTGAGTTCCGCCACCTGTCTACTGGATCCGTGTCCCTCCTGGTTGGTTTCAGCCAGCAGAGAGGTGACACGGAGCTGGGTCCAGGAGATTATCAACGCTTCCTTGGGGAGGGGATCCTTTCCATCATCCTATAAAGAGGCGCTCGTGCACCCCCTCCTCAAGAAGCCTTCCCTGGACCCAGCCGTATTTAATAACTACCGGCCAGTCTCCAACCTTCCCTTTATGGGGAAGGTTGTCGAGAAGGTGGTGGCACTCCAGCTCCAGCGATCCTTGGAAGAAGCCAATTATCTAGGTCCCCAGCAGTCGGGTTTCAGGCCCGGTTACAGCACGGAAACTGCTTTGGTCGCGTTGATGGATGATCTCTGGCGGGCCCGGGACAAGGGTTTATCCTCTGTCCTGGTGCTTCTTGACCTCTCAGCGGCTTTCGATACCATCGACCATGGTATCCTTCTGCACCGGCTGGAGGGGTTGGGGGTGGGAGGCACTGTTCTTCAGTGGTTCTCCTCCTATCTCTCCGGTCAGGCCCAGTCGGTGTTAGTGGGGGGCCAGAGGTCGACTCCGAGTTCTCTCCCTTGTGGGGTGCCTCAGGGGTCGGTCCTCTCCCCCCTGCTATTCAATATCTACATGAAACCGCTGGGTGAGATCATCCAAGGGCATGGGGTGAGGTATCATCAGTACGCTGATGATACCCAGCTTTACAGCTCCACCCCATGTCCAGTCAACGAAGCAGCGGAAGTGATGTGCCGGTGTCTGGAGGCTGTTGGGGCCTGGATGGGTGTCAACAGACTCAAACTCAACCCGGATAAGACGGAGTGGCTGTGGGTTTTGCCTCCCAAGGACAATTCCATCTGTCCTTCCATTACCCTGGGGGGGGAATTATTGACCCCCTCGGAGAGGGTCCGCAACTTGGGCGTCCTCCTCGATCCACAGCTCACATTAGAGAAACATCTTTCAGCTGTGGCGAGGGGGGCATTTGCCCAGGTTCGCCTGGTGCACCAGTTGCGACCCTATCTGGACCAGGACTCACTGCTCACAGTCACTCATGCCCTCATCACCTTGAGGTTCGACTACTGTAATGCTCTCTACATGGGGCTACCTTTGAAAAGTGTTCGGAAACTTCAGATCGTGCAGAATGCAGCTGCGAGAGCAGTCATGGGCCTACCTAGGTATGCCCATGTTTCACCAACACTCCGCAATCTGCATTGGTTGCCGATCAACTTCCGGTCACAATTCAAAGTGTTGGTTATGACCTTTAAAGCCCTTCATGGCACTGGACCAGAATATCTCCGAGACCGCCTGCTGCCGCACGAATCCCAGCGACCGATTAGGTCCCACAGAGTGGGCCTTCTCCGGGTCCCGTCAACTAAACAATGTCGGTTGGCGGGCCCCAGGGGAAGAGCCTTCTCTGTGGCGGCCCCGACCCTCTGGAACCAACTCCCCCCGGAGATTAGAACTGCCCCTACTCTCCTTGCCTTTCGTAAGCTCCTTAAGACCCTGTGTCGTCAGGCATGGGGGAACTGAGACATCTCCCCCGGGCATATACAATGTATGAATGGTATGTGTGTATGTATGTGTGTTTAGAAAATGGGGTTTTTAAAATGTTTTTAGTAGAAATTTAGATTTGTTATAAATTGTTTTTCACTTTGTTGTGAGCCGCCCCGAGTCTGCGGAGAGGGGCGGCATACAAATCTAAATAAATAAAATAAAATAAATAAAATAAATAAAGTCTTGCACCAGTGAAGGTTCACACGCGCCTATGAGCGCGAGCTCCCCATTCTACTGCCAGCCTGCCATGCACCTGGGGGGATGGAGAGGCTGAGCACTCCGCCACGAACTTCAGAGAAAGAAGTGGGGAGAAAGAAAGAAAAGGGAAAGAGAAGGGAAAAAGAGGGAGGGAAAGAGAAGTGGGGAGGAAGGAAGGAGAGAGGGAAGGAAGGTGGAGAAAGAGAGGGAGAGAGAAAGGGAGGGAGGAAGAGAGATAGCAAGAGAGATAGTGAGAAAGAGAGAGCAAGAGAGAGAAAGAAAGCAAGAGAGAGCAAGAGAGAGAGAGAAAGCAAGAGAGAGAGAAAGAAAGCAAGAGAGAGAGAGAGAGAAAGAAAGAAAGAAAGAAAGAGAGAGAGAAAGGGAGAGGAAGGAGGGAAGGAAGGAATGAGAAATGGAGGGAAAAGGGAGGAAGGAAAGAAGGAAGGAAGAAGAAATGGAACAAGGAAGGAAGGAAGGAAGAATGAAATGAATGGAGGGGCGGAGGAAGGAAGGACTTTTGGGGGGGGGTGTAAATTTTTTTTTTAAAAAAAATTTCAACATACATTCAAACAATTCAGTGTACCATCTAATTTTCCATGAATAAAATGCAGTACTTTGTTAGTAACGAATATCAATCATCAAAAAAATTGCATTTTTTTTTTCTAAAGTTGTCATCCAGGTACATACTTTTCTTTTAATTAAATTCCCTCCTTAATGTTCCTTCAAAAAGGACACCAATTAGATTTCTATCGTATTAACCATTATGACAAAGTGCTTCCTTCTTTCTTTATACATTTTTCTATAAACCAAGAAAACCTTGTATAGCCAATCAGATGTTAACAAAAGAAAATTAAAAACAAAACATAAACTTTTGTGAATTTCAGACTCCCCCCCACTCTAAATAGTATGTTCCCATTTTATTTTTTACTTTAAAATAAGATATGTGCAGTGTGCATAGGGATTTGTTTAGGCTTTTTTATAGTCCGACCCTCCAACAGTCCGAGGGACCATGAACTGGCCCCCTGTGTAAAAAGTTTGGGGACCCCTGCTTTTTGCCGATGTGGAGGGTAGAGCATTTGTTGGTTGATATTTGAAGTTGCCAGGTGTTAGACCAATCTGAAACAAGGTCAAGGTCTTTTTGGAGAGTGAGTGTGTTGTCAGTGGTGTTGAAAAGTTTCACGTCGTCAGCAAAAAGCACACAGTTGCTTGTAATATTATCGCAGAGGTCATTGATGTATAGGATGAAAAGGGTAGGACCTAGTACGCTGCCTTGGGGAACACCACTTTTGACAGGGACGGGGGTGGAAATGGCGCTTCCAATTTTGACAACTTGTTGCCTGTTTGACAGGAATGCAGTAATCCAGTTGTGTAGGAGTCCTGAGATGCCATAGGATTTGAGTTTTAGGAGAAGTTTGTCATGAACCACTGTGTCGAAGGCTTTGCAGAAGTCAATATAAATTGCATCAATAGATTTTCCTTGATCAAGGTTATATTCTTCTACAGCCAGTAACTATGAATGCACGAAGTATGGATGTTTAATATTGGGGGTTTAAATTGTCTTTTTACAACTGCATGTTATTGTTGTGTCTTTTTATTCTTGTGTGCCGCCCTGAGTCCACTTGAAGGAGGGCAGCCTATAAATTTCATTAAGCAAATAAATTAAATTAATTGAAAATGATTGAAAACGAGCCAATCTCGTTGTACCCATGGTCGCACATTGACAATAAAGGTCGAATTAAAACAAAACTCCGAAGAAAAAAATATTACCGTGTTGTTTAAGTTCCATTGTAAGGGAGGAGACTAGAGAAGAGAAGGAAATGGCTCCCCGTAAGGTCAAGGTGGGCAGTGACTTTCCTTTTAGATTTAAGCGTCCTTGGCGTGTGAGTTTTGGAACAGAGGAAGAATTAGCAGCACAGCTGGAAGGAAGGAAGGAAGAATTAACTCCAAGCAAGATTGGCTCTCGTGTACAGAGATATCCCGGAGTGAAAGAGATGGCTATAATTTCTTTATTGTTCCTATTCAGTTTGGTCTGCTACAGCTGCAGTAAGTGAGATATTTTGTGTGTGTGCATTTTACAGCCATATATAGTATTTATCTATCTATCTATCTATCTCTATATCTATATCTATATCTATATCTATATCTATATCTATATCTATATCTATATCTATATCTATATCTATATCTATATCTATATCTATATCTATATCTATATATCTATATCTATATATATATATATATATATATATATATATATATATATATATATATATATATATATTTGTTTTCGTAGATTTTCACGGGTACAGGTATGACGGTCTTGGTATATTCGGGTTTCTTCCCGTGTAGCCTGAGAAGAAGGACAGAAACACCAGCCTGAAGATGACGAGTGAGACCTCGTCGAAACGTCGCCAGAAATTTCCAAATCCTACACGGGAAGAAACCCGAATATACCAAGACCGTCATACATATATATATATATATATATATATATATATATATATATATATACATACATATATATATATGTAGATTGTTCTGAGTTCGGGTTTTGCCCTGTGTAATGTTTTGCATGTCTATGCGACGTTTCGGCGAAATCACATTCACCATCATCAGGCTGGAGTTCCAATCTTTGTGTTTTTGCAAATGAATATTAGCAACTGACTTTTCTTCTTAGCATGTAGTGTGGGGGTGGAGATTTGCTTTGAATGTAGCAAATAGATTGGGTGACTATGCTTCCGTGATCTGATTGGTTGGTGTAATCATGGTTATAGAAGGAATGGCATGAAGATTATGAAGTGTTTTGTTTAAGTCTGATTTCCAAATATAAAATTCTAAAATCATAATAATTAAAGGATTGACATATTGATTATAATGAAGTGTTTATTTTGTTTAAGGCTGGTTTCCAAATCTCTGGCAGGCGCGAGGTATCATCCCTTTTATTTAAACAAAAGGATCTCTTTTCAATTTCGATAGCTTCTAGAGAGATTCTTTTATATAAGTTCTCTGTTTTGTGGAGTAATTTAGTTTTTTCAAAGTCAATTTCGTGCCCTGTTCTTTTAATGTGCTGGACAAGGGAGGAGGTCTTCTCCTGTTTCTTGACTGCATTCATATGTTCTGCCATGCGCTGGCTCACTCTTCGGTTAGTTTGTCCAATGTATGTGGCTGCACATGTTTTGCAAGGGATTTCATAGATTCCTTGGTATTCTAATTGGATTTTATCTTTGGGGCTCCTTAGGATATTAGATATTTTTTGGTTAGTGCAAAATGAGGTTTTGATGTTATGTTTTTGTAGAATTTTACTAATTTTATCCGTGGTGCCTTTGATGTAAGGAAGGATGGTGGTGCCATTGTCCTGTTCTTGATCTTGTTTTTTGGGGGGTGTCTCTTTATTGATTAGGTTTGTTATTGTTTTCTCTTTGAATCCATTAGAAATTAGTACATCTTTGAGTTTGTTCAATTCAGTTTTTAAGTGCTCATGGTCAGCTAAGCGTTTGGTTCTGGTGATGAGAGTTTTGGCCACTGAGGTGATTTGTGCGGGGTGGTGGTGTGAGTGTGCATTTAGATAACGGTTGGTATGGGTTTTCTTTTGGTAGATAGTATATCCTAGGCTGCCATTGGGTTTTTTATAGACCAGTACATCTAGAAAGGGAAGTTGATCATTGATTTCTGTTTCCATAGTAAACTGTATTTTGGGGTGTAGGCTGTTGAGATGAGTGAGGAAATTGTCTAGTTTTTCTTTACCATGTGGCCAAATTACAAAGGTATCATCAACATATCTCAGCCAAAGTTTGGGTTTGTATTTGGCTTGCTCTAAAGCATTATTTTCGAAATATTCCATATAGAGGTTGGCTATGACAGGTGATAGAGGTGATCCCATGGGGGCTCCCTCTATTTGTTTATATCTTTGTTCATTATAGATGAAGTATGTATTGGTCAGGCAGTGGTTGGTAAGGTCTAGGATATATTTGGGGGGTTTGTGTTTGTCTTGGATAGCTGTCAAGGCTTTGTGCATATATATATATATTTATTTATATATTTCTATTTTTCTATCTATCTATCTTTCTATCTATCTATCTTTCTATCTATCTATCTTTCTTTCTATCTATCTATCTATATTTCTTTCTTTCTATCTATCTCCATCTATCTTTCTTTCTATTTATCTATCTATCTTTCTTTCTTTCTTTCTATCTTTCTATCTATCTATCTTTCTATCTTTCTATCTATCATCTATCTATCTATATCTATCTATCTATCTATCTATCCATCTATCTATTTATTTATTTATTTATTAGATTTGTATGCCGCCCTTCTCCAAATATTTAGATATTTATAAATCTCTCCCAAAAATTCAATTCCTAAATGCATCCATGCATATGTGCCTATGTAGCTAATCTGAATTTAGTTATGGGGAATATTTGAAGAACGGTTGCAGGAACTGGGCATGGCTAGTTTAATGAAAAGAAGGACCAGGGGAGACAGCATAGCAGCCTTCCAATATCTCAGGGGTTGCCACAAAGAAGAGGGAGTCAAACTATTCTCCAAAGCGCCTGAGAGCACAACAAGAAGCAATGGGTGGAAACTAAACAAGGAAAGAAGTAAATTAGAACTAAGAAGAAATTTCCTGACAGGCAGAACAGTTGATCAGTGGAACAGCTTGCCTCCAGAAGTTGTGAATGCCCCAACACCGGAAGTTTTTAAGCAGATGCTGAATAACCATCTGTCTGAAATAGTGTAGGGTTTCCTGCTTAAGCAGGGGGTTGGACTAGAAGACCTCCAAGGTCCCTTCCAATGTTGTTGTTCTGCTGTTGTTGCTGTTGTTGTTGTGGGAAAGAGACTCAAAAAAAAATTTCCAAAACCCAGAATTGCACAGATAGTTAACTTGGGAAATTAATTAAGTGTTGGTAATGACCTTTAAAGCCCTACATGGCATTGGGCCAGAATACATCCGGAACCGCCTTCTACCGCACGAATCCCAGCGGCCGATAAGGTCCCACAGAGTTGGCCTTCTCTGGGTCCCGTCGACCAAACAATGTCGTTTGGCGGGCCCCAGGGGAAGAGCCTTCTCTGTGGCAGCCCCGGCCCTCTGGAACCAACTCCCCTCATAGATTAGAACGGCCCCCACCCTCCTTGTCTTTCGCAAATTACTTAAGACCCACCTTTGTCGCCAGGCATGTGGGAGTTAAGTTATGCTTTCCCCCTAGGCTATTACAAGTTATGCATGGTATGTTTGTGTGTATGTTTGGTTTTTTACAATAAGGGTTTTTTAGTTGTTTTTATTAATTGGATTGTTCATGTTGTTTTACCACTGTTGTTAGCCGCCCTGAGTCTGCGGAGAGGGGCGGCATACAAATCCAATAAATAATAATAATAATAATAATAATAATAATAATAATAATAATAATAATAATAATTAATAATAATAATAATAATAATAATAATAATAATAATAATTGCCATTGGATATGCAATCTGTTTTATCCTTACATACATTTTGAAAACTGGACCAAAGAAGCGATTAAGAGGTATTTGAAACATGGATTAAGTGGCCGTTTTATTCTCTCTGGCCTGTTTGGCTTCAAGTTCAGAAACCGAATCAGAAAGTTTTAGATCGGCTTTGCACAAAATACTTAAACTTGCTTATGTCTATGGAGATTCTCAGTCCTATAGAGAGACGGGGTGGCACAGCAGGTAGAGTGCTGTATTGCAGGCCACTGAAGATGACTGTAGATCTGTAGGTCAGCGGTTCAAATCTCATCACCGGCTCAAGGTTGACTCAGCCTTCCATCCTTCTGAGGTGGGTCAAATGAGGACCCGGATTGTGGGGGCAATGGGCTGGCTCTGTTAAAAAGTGCTATTGCTAACATGTTGCAAGCCGCCCTGAGTCTAAGGAGAAGGGCGGCATAAACATTGAATTAATAAATAAAAATAAATTGGCAGGAAGTTCAGAGGGACACCCCCACTATAAACGCCTGATTGGTCGGATTTTAAAAATATGTTCCAAAGCGCCAGAATAGAAGCTTTAGTTCCAGAATATCTCCGGGACCGCCTTCTGCCGCACGAATCCCAGCAACCGGTTAGGTCCCACAGAGTTGGCCTTCTCGGGGTCCCGTCAACTAAACAATGTCATTTGGCGGGACCCAGGAGAAGAGCCTTCTCTGTGGCGGCCCCGACCCTCTGGAACCAGCTCCCCCCAGATATCAGAGTTGCCCCCACCCTCCTTGCCTTTCACAAGCTCCTTAAAACCCACCTCTGTCGTCAGGCATGGGGGAATTGAAATTTTCCCTTCCCCCTAGGCTTATAGAATTTATACATGGTATGCTTGTATGTATGAGTGGTTCTTTAAATTGATTTTTTTTTAGATTATTTTTAATATTAGGTTTGTTTACATTGTCTTTTTTATTGTTGTTAGCCGCCCCGAGTCTTCGGAGAAGGGCGGCATACAAATCTAATAAATACAATACAATACAATACAATAACACCATGGGAAATTTGTCTTTTCCCATAGTCTTATGTGACCCCTATGAAACGGTTGTTCGACCCCCAAAGGAGTCCCGACCCCCAGGTTGAGAACCACTGGATTAGACTAAAGTAGTTCATGTTCCATGAAGATTATTGAAATTTTCATGGAACATCTTGACTCCAGAAATTGTGAAACACTGGAAATGTTTAAGAAGCTCTAGCTGGAGAATTCTGGGAGTTGAAGTCCACAAGTCTTAAAGTAGACAAGTCTGAAGGCCCCCTAACTGCCGACCTTTCTGATTGACAAGCTCAGCATCTTAGCCGCTGAGCCAACATGTCCCTGTAATAAACCAGGGTTCCCAAACTTGGCAACTTTAAAATTTGTGGACTTCAAATCCCAGAATTCTCCAGCTGGTGAAAAAAGTAAGGCTGTACATATTAGGCAAGAAAAACAAAAGTCACAGGTACAGTATATGTGGTACATTGCTCAACAGTAGTAACTATGAGAGGGATCTTGGAGTCCTAGAGGACAACAATTTAAATAGGAGCCAGCCGTGTGCAGCAGCTGCCAAAAAAGCCAACACAGTTCTAGGCTGCATCAACAGAGGGAGAGAATCAAGATCACACTAAATGTTAATACACACGAAGGTTTGGTAGGGAAGGTTTGCCTATTTGCCGATGACTCTAAAGTGTGCAATAGGATTGATATTCCTGGAGGGGTCTGTAATATGGTAAATGGTTTAGCTTTACTAGATAAATGGTCAAAGCAATGGAAACTGCAGTTTAATGTTTCCAAATGTAAAATAATGCACTTGGGGGAAAGGAATCCTCAATCTGAGTATTGCATTGGCAGTTCTGTGTTAGCAAAAACTTCAGAAGAGAAGGATTTAGAGGTAGTGATTTCTGACAGTCTCAAAATTGGTGAGTTTGATTGGGCAGTAGGAAAAGCAAGTAGGATGCTTGGCTGCATAGCTAGAGGTATAACAAGCAGGAAGAGGGAGATTGTGATCCCCGCTGGCGAGATCACATTTGGAATACTGTGTTCAGTTCTGGAGACCTCACCTACAAAAAGATATTGACAAAATTGAACGGGTCCAAAGACGGGCTACAAGAATGGTGGAAGGTCTTAAGCATAAAACGTATCAGGAAAGACTTAATGAACTCAATCTGTATAGTCTGGAGGACAGAAGGAAAAGGGGGGACATGATCGAAACATTTAAATATATTAAAGGGTTAAATAAGGTTCAGGGGGGAAGTGTTTTTAATAGGAAAGTGAACACAAGAACAAGGGGACACAATCTGAAGTTAATTGGGGGAAAGATCAAAAGCAATGTGAGAAAATATTATTTGACTGAAAGAGTAGTAGATCCTTGGAACAAACTTCCAGCAGACGTGGTTGGTAAATCCACAGTAACTGAATTTAAACATGCCTGGGATAAACATATATCCATTGTAAGATGAAATACAGGAAATAGTATAAGGGCAGACTAGATGGACCATGAGGTCTTTTTCTGCTGTCAGTCTTCTATGTTTCTATGTTTCTAATACCACTTTATAAGGCCACACTTGGAATACTGCATGCAATTTTGGTCGCCACGATGCAAAAAGGATGTTGAGACTCTAGAAAGAGTGCAGAGCAGAGCGACAAAGATGATTAGGGGACTGGAGGCTAAAACATAGGAAAAACGATTGCAGGAACTGGGTATTTCTAGTTGAATGAAAAGAAGGACCAGGGGAGACATAATAGCAGCCTTCCAATATCTCCGGGGTTTCCACAAAGAAGGAGTCAAACTATTTTCCAAAGCACCTGAAGGCAAGACAAGAAGCAATGGGTGGAAGCTAAAGAAGGAGAGAAGTAACTTAGTTCTTAGAACTTAGTCCTAAGGAGAAATTTCCTGACACTTAGAACAATTAATCCGTGGAACAGCTTGACTCCAGAAGTTGTGAATGCTCCAACATGGAAGTTTTTAAGCAGATGTTGGATAACCATATGTCTGAAGTAGTGTAGGGTTTCCTGCTTAAGCAGGGGGTTGGACTAGAAGACCTCCAAGGTCTCTTCCAACTCTGTTGCAGTTATTGTTTTTTATTTATTTATTTATTTGTCAAACAATTATAGGGTGATAATTTGTACATATAAAACATTAGATAAGTAATGATAAAAAGTAACAAAAGAAGACAATAGGACAGGGACGGTAGGCACAGTGGTGCGCTTATGCACGCCCCTTACAGACCTCTTAGAAAGGAGGAGAGATCAATTGTAGATAGTCTAAGGTTAAAGGTTTTGGGGTTAGGAGTAGAAACCACAGAGTCAGGTAGTGCATTCCAGGCGCTGATTACTCTATTGCCGAAGTCGTATTTTTTGCAGTGTAGTTTGAAGCGGTTGACATTTAGTTTAAATCTATTTCGTGCTCGTGTGTTGTTGCGGTTGAAGGTGAAGTAGTCGTTAACAGGTAGGACATTTTGGTATATGATTTTATGAACTATAGTTAAGTCAGAACGGAGACGACAGATTGTTGTTGTTGGTTGTAGCAGTAGTAGTAGTAGTTTTAAAGTTGACAGGTCTGAAGGCCCCTGTAATAGATTCAAAAATGCAAGCAGGTAGAGGAAGGAGAGGCTTGTATCTTTTATAATGACCTGGATGGAAGATGATGGAAATTGTAGTCCGGCATAGCCAGGGAAGACAATCTGAGGAAGTTGTCCGTTTGTCACCAACAGGCTTTCCAACGTCTAAGCCCGTCATCCGGCCTCAGAAGCCCCTGGTGGAACGGGGAGGCACGATCCAGCTGATCTGTTCCATGGATTGTCCTGATGCCGAAGTGCAATGGGAAGGCCTGGATACCGACTTGGGGGACATCATTTCCAACCACACCCACAGCATCCTAACGCTGAGCAACGCGACCATTGACGCGGCGGGGACCAAGATGTGCTCGGGACGGTGCCAGGAGACGTCCTTTCCAGCCAGGGTGGAGCTGAATGTATATTGTAAGTTCAGAAAGCGTTTGCTGCTCGGTTGGTTCGCTTGAACCCATTTCCAGGGGGAGGAAGAGACAGGGGAAGGGAAAGGAGTGGTTTAAGAGAGAAACAGAATTAGGAAAATGGAGGGGAGAGGAGAGGAGAGGAGAGGAAAGGAAAGTGGAGCGGAGAGGAAAGGAGAGTGGAGAGGAAAGGAAAGGAGAGGAAAGGAGAGTGGAGAGGAAAGGAGAGTGGAGAGGAGAGGAAAGGAAAGGAGAGTGGAGAGGAGAGGAAAGGAAAGGAGAGGAGAGGAAAGGAAAGGAGAGGAGAGGAGAGGAAAGGAAAGGAGAGGAGAGGAGAGGAAAGGAGAGGAAAGGAAAGGAAAAGAAAGGAAAGGAAAGGAGAGTGGAGAGGAGAGGAAAGGAGAAGAAAGGAAAGGAAAGGAGAGTGGAGATGAGAGGGAAGGAAGGAAAGGAGAGTGGAGAGGAAAGGAAAGGAGATGAAAGGAAAGTGGAGCGGAGAGGAAACAAAAGGAAAGTGGAGCGGAGAGGAAAGGAAAGCAAAAGAAAGGAAAGGAAAGGAGAGTGGAGAGGAGAGGAAAGGAAAGGAAAGTGGAGCGGAGAGGAAAGGAAAGGAAAGTGGAGCCGAGAGGAAAGGAAAGCAAAAGAAAGGAAAGGAAAGGAGAGTAGAGAGGAAAGGAGAGGAAAGGAGAGTGGAGAGGAGAGGAAAGGAAAGGAATGGAGAGGAAAGTAGAGGGAGAGGAGAGGAAAGGAGAGGAGAGGAAAGGAGAGTGGAGAGGAGAGGAGAGGAAAGGAAAGGAAGAAAAGAGGAAAGGAAGGGGAAAGGAGGAAGGAAAGGGAAGGAGAGGAAAGGAAAGTAAAAATAGGGAACAGAAAGGAAGGAAAGGAAAGGAGGAAGGAAAGAGAAGGAGAGGAAAGGAAAGTAAAAATAGGGAACAGAAAGGAAGGAAAGGAAAGGAAGAAAAGAAAAAGAGAAGGAAGAGAAGGAAAAGAAAGGAAAAGAAAGGAAAGTGGAAAGCAAAGGAAAGGAAAAGAAAGGAAAGGAAGAAAAGAGGAAAGGAAGGGGAAAAGAAGAGGGAAAGAAGAAGGAGAGGAAAGGAAAGGAAAGGAAGAAAAGAGAAACAGACGGAAGAGAAGGAAAGGAAAGGAAAGGAGAGTGGAGAGGAGAGGAAAGGAAAGGAGAGGAAAGGAAAGTGGAGCGGAGAGGAAAGGAAAGCAAAAGGAAGGAAAGTAAAGGAGAGTGGAGAGGAGAGGAAAGGAAAGGAGAGGAAAGGAGAGGAAAGGAAAGCAAAAGAAAGGAAAGGAAAGGAGAGTGGAGAGGAGAGGAAAGGAAAGGAAAGGAAAGGAGAGTAGAGAGGAGAGGAAAGGAGAAGAAAGGAAAGGAAAGGAGAGTGGAGAGGAAAGGAAAGGAGAGTGGAGAGGAGAGGAAAGGAAAGGAGAGTGGAGAGGAGAGGAAAGGAAAGGAGAGTAGAGAGGAGAGGAAAGGAGAAGAAAGGAAAGGAAAGGAGAGTGGAGAGGAGAGGAAAGGAAAGGAGAGTGGAGAGGAGAGGAAAGGAGAAGAAAGGAAAGGAAAGGAGAGTGGAGAGGAGAGGAAAGGAAAGGAGAGGAGAGGAAAGGAAAGGAGAGGAAAGGAAAGCAAAAGAAAGGAAAGGAAAGGAAAGGAGAGTGGAGGGGAGAGGAAAGGAAAGGAGAGTAGAGAGGAGAGGAAAGGAGAAGAAAGGAAAGGAAAGGAGAATGGAGAGGAGAGGAAAGGAAAGTAGAGAGGAAAGGAAAGGAGAAGAAAGGAAAGGAAAGGAGAGTGGAGAGGAGAGGAAAGGAAAGGAGAGTGGAGAGGAGAGGAAAGGAAAGGAGAGTAGAGAGGAGAGGAAAGGAGAAGAAAGGAAAGGAAAGGAGAGGAGAGAGGAGAGGAAAGGAAAGGAGAGGAAAGGAAAGCAAAAGAAAGGAAAGGAAAGGAGAGTAGAGAGGAGAGGAAAGGAGAAGAAAGGAAAGGAAAGGAGACTGGAGAGGAGAGGAAAGGAAAGGAGAGTGGAGAGGAGAGGAAAGGAGAGTAGAGAGGAGAGGAAAGGAGAAGAAAGGAAAGGAGAGTGGAGAGGAGAGGAAAGGAAAGGAGAGTGGAGAGGAGAGGAGAGGAAAGGAAAGGAGAGGAGAGGAAAGGAAAGCAAAAGAAAGGAAAGGAGAGTGGAGAGGAAAGGAAAGGATAGGAAAGGAGAGTGGTGAGGAAAGGAGAGTGGAGAGGAGAGGAAAGGAAAGGAGAGTGGAGAGGAGAGGAAAGGAGAGGAGAGGAGAGGAAAGGAGAGGAAAGGAAAGCAAAAGAAAGGAAAGGAAAGGAGAGTGGAGAGGAGAGGAGAAGAAAGGAAAGGAGAGTGGAGAGGAGAGGAAAGGAAAGGAGAGTGGAGAGAAGAGGAAAGGAAAGTGGAGCGGAGAGGAAACGAAAGGAAAGTGGAGCGGAGAGGAAAGGAAAGCAAAAGAAAGGAAAGGAAAGGAGAGGAGAGAGGAAAGGAGAGGAAAGGAGAGTGGAGAGGAGAGGAAAGGAAAGGAGAGGAAAGGAGAGGGAGATGAGAGGAAAGGAAAGGAGAGGAAAGGAGAGTGGAGAGGAGAGGAAAGGAGAAGAAAGGAAAGGAAAGGAGAGTGGAGAGGAGAGGAAAGGAAAGGAGAGTGGAGAGAAGAGGAAAGGAAAGTGGAGCGGAGAGGAAACGAAAGGAAAGTGGAGCGGAGAGGAAAGGAAAGCAAAAGAAAGGAAAGGAAAGGAGAGGAGAGAGGAAAGGAGAGGAAAGGAGAGTGGAGAGGAGAGGGAAGGAAAGGAGAGGAAAGGAGAGGGAGATGAGAGGAAAGGAAAGGAGAGGAAAGGAGAGTGGAGAGGAGAGGAAAGGAAAAGAAGAAAAGAGGAAAGGAAGGGGAAAGGAGGAAGGAAAGAGAAGGAGAGGAAAGGAAAGTAAAAATAGGGAACAGAAAGGAAGGAAAGGAAAGGAAGAAAAGAAAAAGAGAAGGAAGAGAAGGAAAAGAAAGGAAAGTGGAAAGCAAAGGAAAGGAAAAGAAAGGAAAGGAAGAAAAGAGGAAAAGAAGGGGAAAAGAAGAGGGAAAGAAGAAGGAGACGAAAGGAAAGGAAGAAAAGAGAAACAGACGGAAGAGAAGGAAAGGAAACGAAAGGAGAGTGGAGAGGAGAGGAAAGGAAAGGAGAGGAAAGGAAAGTGGAGCGGAGAGGAAAGGAAAGCAAAAGGAAGGAAAGGAAAGGAGAGTGGAGAGGAGAGGAAAGGAAAGGAAAGGAAAGGAAAGTGGAGCGGAGAGGAAAGGAAAGCAAAAGGAAGGAAAGGAAAGGAGAGTGGAGAGGAGAGGAAAGGAAAGTGGAGCGGAGAGGAAAGGAAAGCAAAAGGAAGGAAAGGAAAGGAGAGTGGAGAGGAGAGGAAAGGAAAGGAAAGGAAAGGAGAGTGGAGAGGAGAGGAAAGGAAAGCAAAAGGAAGGAAAGGAAAGGAGAGTGGAGAGGAGAGGAAACGAGAGTAGAGAGGAGAGGAAAGGAGAAGAAAGGAAAGGAAAGGAGAGTGGAGAGGAGAGGAAAGGAAAGGAAAGGAAAGGAGAGTGGAGAGGAGAGGAAAGGAAAGCAAAAGAAGGGAAAGGAAAGGAGAGTGGAGAGGAGAGGAAAGGAGAGTAGAGAGGAGAGGAAAGGAGAAGAAAGGAAAGGAAAGGAGAGTGGAGAGGAAAGGAAAGGAGAGTGGAGAGGAGAGGAAAGGAGAAGAAAGGAAAGGAAAGGAGAGTGGAGAGGAGAGGAAAGGAAAGGAGAGTGGAGAGGAGAGGAAAGGAAAGGAGAGTAGAGAGGAGAGGAAAGGAGAAGAAAGGAAAGGAAAGGAGAGTGGAGAGGAGAGGAAAGGAGAGTGGAGCGGACAGGAAAGGAAAGCAAAAGAAAGGAAAGGAGAGTGGAGAGGAGAGGAAAGGAAAGGAGAGTGGAGAGGAGAGGAAAGGAAAGGAGAGTACAGAGGAGAGGAAAGGAGAAGAAAGGAAAGGAAAGGAGAGTGGAGAGGAGAGGAAAGGAAAGGAGAGGAGAGAGGAGAGGAAAGGAAAGCAAAAGAAAGGAAAGGAGAGGAGAGAGGAGAGGAAAGGAAAGGAGAGTAGAGAGGAGAGGAAAGGAAAGCAAAAGAAAGGAAAGGAGAGTGGAGAGGAGAGGAAAGGAAAGGAGAGTGGAGAGGAGAGGAAAGGAAAGGAGAGTACAGAGGAGAGGAAAGGAGAAGAAAGGTAAGGAAAGGAGAGTAGAGAGGAGAGGAAAGGAAAGCAAAAGAAAGGAAAGGAGAGTGGAGAGGAGAGGAAAGGAAAGGAGAGTGGAGAGGAAAGGAAAGGAGAGTAGAGAGGAGAGGAAAGGAGAAGAAAGGAAAGGAGAGTGGAGAGGAAAGGAAAGGAGAGTGGAGAGGAGAGGAAAGGAAAGGAGAGGAAAGGAGAGTGGAGAGGAGAGGAAAGGAAGAAAAGAGAAAAGGAAGGGGAAAGGAGGAGGGAAAGAGAAGGAGAGGAAAGGAAAGTAAAAGTAGGGAACGGAAAGGAAGGAAAGGAAAGGAAGAAAAGAGAAAGAGAGGGAAGAGAAGGAAAAGAATGGAAAGTGGAAAGCAAAGCAAAGGAAAGGAAAAGAAAAGAAAGGAAGAAAAGAGGAAAGGAAGGGGAAAGGAAGAGGGAAAGAAGAAGGAGAGGAAAGGAAAGGAAAGGAAGGAAAGAGAAAGAGATGGAAGAGAAGGAAAGGAAAGGCAAAGAGAGGCAGGGAAGAGAGGGAGGGTGTGAAAAAGACAGAAAGGAGGAAAGAAAAGAGAAAGAAGGAACAAAGAAAGGAAATCACTTTTGCATACTTCTGTTTGTAGCCACAGCAACTCAACCTTGTCTGAAGGGCATCTCTAACATTTTGGGGACAGACAATGATCGAGCGAATCTCCTTTGGAGGATGTTGCTATTGTTCTTCATAATGGGAGCTATAATTATACAGTATTTCTAATCCAATAATGCCAGTCCTCTGGACAGATTCCATTCTTTCCTGAAACAATAAGGAGGGGGAAAAACTCCAAACGGCCCGAAAATATCATTCTAGTTAACACAACGCAGTGCAATTCATCAATGGCCCAGAAAAGGGATAAATGCCCACTCCACCCCCACCACACACACACACACACAGACACACACATACACACTCTCCAAGGTGAAAGCTGGCACTTAAGAACGAAAGCAAAGCTACAAAAATACACAGCAGGTCTTCGCCTGCAAAAAAAAACCTTATTCCAATGTTTCCCAACCTTGGCCACTTGAAGATATTTGGACTTCAACTCCCAGAATTCCCCAGCCAGCAAATGCTGGCTGGGGAATTCTGGGAGTTGAAGTCCAAATATCTTCAAGTGGCCAAGGCTGGGAAGCACTGCCTTATTCCACCAGATTTGAAATACTGGGATTAGACAATTTGCAACTACGTCGCCTCCGGTCTGATCTAACTAGCTCATAAAATCATATACCAAAATGTCCTTCCTGTTAATGACTACTTCACCTTCAACTGCAACAACACACGAGCACGTAGTAGATTCAAACTCAATGTCAACCGTTGTAAACTCAACTGCAGAAAATACGACTTCAGCAATAGAGTGATCGACGCCTGGAATGCACTACCTGACTCTATGGTTTCTTCCCCAAACCCCTATTGTTTGATGATTAGATTAGATTAGATTAGATTAGATTAGATTAGATTAGATTAGATTAGATTAGATTAGATTAGATTAGATTAGATTAGATTAGATTAGATTAGATTAGATTAGATTAGATTAGATTAGATTAGATTAGATTAGATTAGATTAGATTAGATTAGATTAGATTAGATTAGATTAGATTAGATTAGATTAGATTAGATTAGATTAGATTAGATTAGATTAGATTAGATTAGATTAGATTAGATTAGATTAGATTAGATTAGATTAGATTAGATTAGATTAGATTAGATTAGATTAGATTAGATTAGATTAGATTAGATTAGATTAGATTAGATTAGATTGCTGCCCCTCTCCAAAGAAGCATATAATATAAAACAATGAAATACAAAGACAAATCTAATTAATTAAAACTTCATAACCTAAAATCCCAATATATTAAAAATCAATCATACAGATTCAAATCCCAGCCATAAATCACAATTATTGGTCAGGGGGTCTAGATCTAACGGCCCCAAGCCTGGTGACATAAGTGAGTCTTAAGACTCTTGCAAAAGGCGAGGGGGGCAGTGCGAATCTCCATGGGGAGCTGGATTCCAGAGGGCCGGGGGCCACCACAGAGAAGGCTCTTCCCCTAGGCCCCGCCAAGCAACATTGTCTGATTGACGGGACCTGGAGAAGGCTGATTCTGTGGGACCTGACCGGTCTCTGGGATTTGTGCGGCAGAAGGGGGTCCCGCAAGTAACCTTTAACCTCAGATTGTCTATAGTTGACCTCTCCCCATTTCTAAGAGCGCTGTAAGGGGGGTGCTTAAGTGCACCATGGTGCCTATCGTCTTTGTCCTACTGCCCTATTGTTCTCTTTTATCATTACTTTTTATTTATATTATGTTTATACAAACTACAGTGGTACCTCTACCTAAGAATGCCTCTGCTTACGAACATTTCTAGATAACAACCAGGTGTTCAAGATTTTTTTTGCCTCTTCTCAAGAACCATTTTCCACTTACAAACCTGAGCCTCCAAAACTGTAACCAGAAAAGGCAGGGAGAAGCCTCTGTAGGGCCTCTCTAGGAGTCTCCTGGGAGGAAACAGGGCCAGAAAAAGTGGGGAGAAGCCCTCCGTGGGGCCTCTCTAGGAATCTCTTGGGAGGAAACAAGGCCTCCACCCTCCCTGTGGTTTCCCCAATCACACACATTATACATTGATTCCTATTGGGAAAATTGTTTCTTCTTACAAAAATTTCTACTTAAGAACCTGGTCACGGAACAAATTAAGTTCATAAGTAGAGGTAATATCTACTGTACTAATATCCTATATATATTTGGCAATTAAATAAATAATAAAATAATGAAATGAAATTAAATAAAATAAAATAAAATAAAATAAAATAAAATAAAATAAAATAAAATAAAATAATAAAATAAAATAATAAAATAAAATAAAATAAAATAAAATAAAATAAAATAAAATAATAAAATAAAATAATAAAATAAAATAAAATAAAATAAAATAAAATAAAATAAAATAATAAAATAAAATAAAATAAAATAAAATAAAATAAAATAAATAAAATAAAAAATAAAATAAAATAAAATAAAATAAAATAATATAAAATAAAATAAAATAAAATAAAATAAAAATAAATAAATAAAATAATAATAAAATAAAATACATCTCTTTCTCAGCTTTTCCAGACACTTTGCAGTTGGACTCCCAGCCCGAGAGACTGACTGTTAGGCAGCCGGCTCGCTTGCTGTGTTCCATGAGTCACATCTACCCTCACGGCGCCCTGACACTGAGCTGGTTCCGGGGAGATGAGCAACTGGAGGCTTCCAAGGAGACGGAAGAGGAAGAGATGAGAGACTCAGAAGAGGAACAGCTGTTTGTCTACCGCTCGGAACTGGAGCTCCCGAGGGTGGCGGAAGGAATCGCTTACAAATGCAAAGCAACGTTGGAGGTCGAAGGAGAAATCTTCATCCGAGAGAAGGTTGCTATCGCTGTCGCCAGCCCCAAATGTAAGTTTCACAGGCAGTCCACTCTTTTCCTGGACTTTGAAATAGGGCCTGTGCCCTATCAGGATTACGGGAATATAGTATAGTTTAGCATAGCATAGCATAGCATAGCTTAGCATAGCATAGCATAGAATAGAATAGAATAGAATAGAATAGAATAGAATAGAAACATAGAAGACTGACGGCAGAAAAAGACCTCATGGTCCATCTAGTCTGCCCTTATACTATTTTCTGTATTTTATCTTAGGATGGATATATGTTTATCCCAGGCATGTTTAAATTCAGTTATTGTGGATTTATCTACCACGTCTGCTGGAAGTTTGTTCCAAGGATCTACTACTCTTTCAGTAAAATAATATTTTCTCATGTTGCTTTTGATCTTTCCCCCAACTAACTTCAGATTGTGTCCCCTTGTTCTTGTGTTCACTTTCCTATTAAAAACACTTCCCTCCTAGACCTTATTTAACCCTTTAATATATTTAAATGTTTCGATCATGTCCCCCCTTTTCCTTCTGTCCTCCAGACTATACAGATTGAGTTCATGAAGTCTTTCCTGATACGTTTTATGCTTAAGACCTTCCACCATTCTTGTAGCCCGTCTTAATAAATAATAAAAAGAAGGACTGCGGGGACATAATAGCAGTGTTCCAATATCTCAGGGTTTGCACAAAGAAGAACCTATTCTCCAAAGCACCTGAGGGTAGAACAAGAAGCAATTGATGGAAACTAAACAATGAGAGAAGTAATTTAGAACTAAGGAGACATTCCCTGACAGAACAATTGATCAGTGGAACGACTTGCCTCCAGAAGTTATGAATGCCCCAACACTGGAAGCTTTTAAGCAGATGTTGGATGACCATCTGTCAGAGTTGATCCCGCCCAACTCTGTTATTATTATTATAACTAAATAAATAAACAAATAAATACCATTTATACTTCAGTTCAACAGTGAATTAGCAGATACCGAACCCACTAAGTCTGTTGCTGTTATTGTTTTGATGATGATGGTGGTGATGAATAGAATAGAATGGAATGGAATGGAATGGAATGGAATAGAATAGAATAGAATAGAATAGAATAGAATAGAATAAATAGAATAATAGAGTTGGAAGGGACCTTGGAGGTCTTCTAGTCCAACCCCCTGTTTAGGCAGGAAACCCTACACTACTTCAGACAGATGGTTATCCAACATCTTTTTTTAAACTTCCAATGTTGGAGCATTCACCACTTCTGGAGGCAAGTTATTCCACTGGCTAATTGTTCTCACTGTCAGGAAATTTCTCCATGGTTCTAAGTTACTTCTCTCCTTGTTTAGTTTCCACCCATTGCTTCTTGTCCAACCCTCGGGTGCTTGTCTTGAAACAATTTCTCTAAACGATTCTAAATACTTGGTTTACAGCTACGCAGGAGCCTCTCCGTGCTACTGAGAGCATCGCCCTTAACCCCACATCTGTAAGGGAAAGTCAAACATCTGCTCTGGAGCTACTCACCACAGCTGATTGGAAGTCCTCAGCTGGGACAACTTCTAGCCTTCTCCATCTTGTTTCAACCGAGCATCGCATCCCTAGGACCTCTGTGGTTACCCCAACAGCCGACCCCACCCTGGAATCTCTAACAGAAGATCACAATTCCATCACTGTGGTCAGCAGCTCCACTGGATCTTCTTCTCCAACAGGTAACCTCTCCAAAATTTGAGGCATGGTCCTGTCAGACTTGAGTTCAGGAGCTTACTGGTTAGATACTTCAGCAGAAGAGCCCTTCACTCCTCCACTCCAAACAGAACACCCTACGAAACTAGACTCACAATCCTGGGCCTAGAAAGTTTAGAACTAAGACGCCTTAAACAAGATCTAAGTATTGCCCACAAGATCATATGCTGCAACGTCCTGCCTGTCGGCGACTACTTCAGCTTCAACCACAACAACACAAGAGCACACCACAGATTTAAACTTAATATTAACCGCTCCAAACTTGACTGTAAAAAATATGACTTCAGTAACCGAGTTGTCGAAGCGTGGAACTCATTACCGGACTCCATAGGGTCATCCCCAAACCCCCAACACTTTACCCTGCTTAGACTATCCACGGTTGACCTATCCAGGTTCCTAAGAGGTCAGTAAGGGGCGAGTTCAAGTGCACTAGAGTGCCTTCCGTCCCCTGTCCTATTGCTCTCCTATATCTTCTATACCTTTCTTCTATTCCTATATCTCTTCTATTCTTTCATTGATATGTTCTATTCCTATACCTTCTTTTCTATTCTTTCTTAGATATATTTTACTATGAGTATCTCCTCTATAACCTTCATCATGTATTTTACTATGTGTATATAGATATATATATACCCATTAAAACTCTCATTGTGTATTGGACAAAATAAATAAATAAAATAAATAAATAGATGTAGGAAAATTAGCAGGAACTGGAGACTTTGAAGAACGAAGGCAATGCAGCAGGAATTCTTTTGAAGACATTTTACTCTTCTTTGTATCAAAGCTATATTCTCTATTTTCTATGTACAGAACACAATATTATCTTATTATACAACACCACCAACTACAGACCACTAGCCACTACGAATCACTACAGACCAACCACAACGAACCACCCAAAACTAACCACTGGCCACACCTATGCAAAGGTGCATTACTGTTTATACAAATGTAAACCAATCAGGTTGTAGCTTAATCATCGCGACTCAGCAGTTTTTCCACTTTGCATAATTACAGCCTTTCAACTGTAAATGGAATATTACTTCGGGACAGTATTAATCCTGACAGGTCCATCCCCCTGCGCAATTCCATCTTCAGATCTCACTAGCTTTAGATCTTTCAGCCAAACTCAAACTTTGCTTGCCCCTTTCTTTCCTTTTTTTTTTTCTGCTTTAATTTTTTTTAAATTTTGGGGAAACTAAAGCTTCCCCACGTTTTTTTGAATGTTCGATCAGAGAATTTTGCTTCTTTCACATAGTATTAATTCTTTTATTTGACATGTTGCTTTGCTTGAATTTTTATTATTTCTTCGCTGTTCTTTCTTTAACCAGTCGTAAAATTTTCCCCATATTTTATAATAATCTGAATCTTCCTTTCCCTCTAATTTTTTGGACAGCCTGTCCATCTCCGCACAGTCCAATATTTTTTTAATTACTATATTTTCTTCTGGTGCTTTATCTATTTGCCATTGTTGGGCATATGCTATCCTAGCAGCTGTTAATATGTGTATCTTACCTCTTTTTTAATTTTTTTTATTAAGAATACCCAATAAATATAATTCTGGTTTTTTTCCAAATTCTTCTTTTATTATTTCTTTTAGCCATTTATTTCTTATTATTTCTTTCTTTGGTTTCTCTTCAGATCATATAAATCTTTCGCCTTTTAACTTCCTATTTTCATTTAATCTATCATGACTTCGTCCCTCCAACATTTCAACTAATTAACCACTATAAATATTTTCGGGTCTTTTCCCATGTAAAGTTGATAGAATCCTGGCGACATTTCAACGAGGTCCCACTCGTCATCTTCAGGCTGGTGCTTTTGGCTTTATATAGTTACATATTTTTGCTGTTAAGTGAAAAGGAAGGGAGCCTAGTATAGATATATATTTGGCCTTGTTATGGCCTCATCAGCTAGACATACCCTTACTGGGATTTGAACCTGTAGCGTTCTGCATGCAAGGCAGGATATTAACCTCTCAGCTACAGGGGGGAAGAGCCATATGGTTGTTTTACCAGGGAAGAACCATATGGTTGTTTTTATGTCGAAATAACCCTGCTATTCAAGCAACTTTGTTTTCCTTTTGCCATTCCAAGGGAGATAAAACTGTTTTTTATAGTCAACAAACTATAATTTGCATGGCTGCATATTTTTGCTGATAAGTGAAAAGGAAGGGAGCCTAGTATAGATCTATTTTGGCCTAGTTATGGCCTCATCAGCTAGACATACCCTTATGGGATTTGAATCTATTGCATGCTGAGATAACTTCCCCAGGCCTATACTGTTTATGTATGGTATGTTGTGTGCATGTTTTTAAAATTATGGGTTTTTAGCTTTCTAATTATTGAATTTGTATTATATATTGTTTTCTGTTGCTGTGAGCCGCCCCGAGTCTGCGGAGAGGGGCAGCATACAAATTTAATAAATAAATAAAATAAATAAATAAATGCTGCAGGCAAGGCAAGATATTAACCTCTGAGCAAAAGGAAAGCAAAGTTGTTTCCTCCCATATATGGGAATACCAGGGTGATTTTGACATAAAAACAACTACACACACACATACACACATTTTCTTATCTATTAAAAAACATTCAAAGACTTTTAAATTCCTATTTTTTTTAAACTATCATAAATGCATCACTCCAACAATTAAACCAATTAACAAACAAAAATAAATTTTATATATTTAAAATAATATAAATCTTAAAGTGCCTTAAATTTGTGTTACATAATTATCTGATGCTACCACCATTTCTCTTTTCGTCATCAATTTCTTAACAGACCCAGAATTAACTGAAAAGCCTCTTGCCACAACAGAAGGAATCACAGAAAAACCAACCACGACCGACGGTTTCTCGACAGAAGGGACCACCCGAAAACCAAAGGACCCCTGCCGACCCACGATCGTGCCGGTGCCCGCCCAAGGGGTCATGGGAGGCGCCCTCCGCATCACGTGCCAGACGGCAAAGTGCAGTCCAGACATTGAAATCCAGTGGGTGGAAACACCGATGGCCCAGTCGCGGGTACCGTCTGGAGGAAGCCGAGGGCCGGTCGACCCTGATGGTCGAGAGCGTCAGCTTGGAGCACCAGGGGGTCTATCGATGCGTTGCGATTGCCAGCCCACCCCAAATAGCAACCTTGCGGGTTGTGGTGTCTGCTGGTGAGTGAGATGGAAGTTGTGCGTATGAAATTGTACGAAATAACTTGTGGCTGGCACCCTTACGATTTATATTAGCATTGATTGTTTCCTGATTGTTTATTTTATACTTACTTACTAATAATAGTAATAATAATAATAATTATTATTATTATTATTATTTATTATTAGATTTGTATGCCGCTACTCTCCGCAGACTCGGGGCGGCTCACAACAATAATAATGACAATATACAATGTAACAAATCTAATATTAAAAGAAAGTATTTAAAAATACTTACTTATATACTTATATACTTACTTACTTACTTACTTACTTACTTACTTACTTACTTACTTACTTGCTTATTTGTTAAATGGGTGCAAGATAATAGGTACAGGATAAACATAAACAAAAGCAAGTAGGTATAGGTAAATTTGGACAATAGAATAGTAAGACAGGAACAGTAGGCACAATGGTACACTTTGCACGCCCTTTACAGACCTTTTAGGAATGGGGTGAGGTAGACTGTTAAGAGTTGTACCTCATGACTCTTATGTACACTGAGAGCAAATACACTGATGACAAATACTGGCCAATCTCACTTGGCCAGAATTCAATTCTATAATTCTATAATTAATTCTATAATTCTATAATTAATTCTATAATTCTATAATTAATTCTATAATTCTATAATTAATTCTATAATTCTATAATTAATTCTATAATTCTATAATCCATATTCTATTCTATTCTATATATTATATATTATATTCTATATTCCATATTCTGTATTATATTATATTATATTCTCTATATTCTATACTCTATATTCTATATTCTATATTCTGTTCTGTTCTATAGAATATTTTTTAATGCTGTTAAAAAAGCAACCTGTTAAGCAAGGTGTTAAAAAAATCTTTACAAACAATACCATTTACATTTTTTTAAAAAGAATGAACTTATATGAATAAAGAAGGGATCAAATTACCATAATTTGTGGAGAACTGTAATGAAGAGGCAAAGGTCTTTAATATTTGTAACCCTGATATTTCTACATCTGGCTCACCTTAGCCCCTTGCTCACCTACAGACAGGGAAAGGAAGGGTGGGAAATACTAGCGATAACAATAACAATAGCACTTAGACTTATTTATTTATTTATCTATTTATTTTGTCAAACAATTATAGGGTGGTAATTTGTACAAATAAAACATTATATAAGTAATGATAAAAAGTAACAAAAGAAGACAATAGGACAGGGACAATAGGCACAGTGGTGCGCTTATGCAAGCCCCTTATATACTTATATACCGCTTCACAGTGCTTTGCAGCCCTCTCTAAGCTGTTTACCTATTGCCTCCAACAATCTGGGTCCTCATTTTACCCACTTCGGAAGGATGGAAGGCTGAGTCAACCTTGAGCCCGTCAGGATCGAACTCCAGACTGTGGGAAGAGTTTGCCTTCCATACTCTAACCCCTGTGCCACCAGGGCTCTGTGAAGTGGGTTAATAGAAGATGGATGCACCTTTTCTGCTTAGGGCACTAAATACATGGTTTGTGTCCCTTTCCTTTCACAGACGTGGTCAACACAGATGCCCTTTTCACCATCGGCGCCACCGGATCCCTCTTCGGACTGATCTTCACAGGCTACATCGCCTATCGATGGCAGCAACGGCAGAGATGGTGAACAAGCGAAAGGCCCAAAAAATTTCTATCGATCTCTTTGGCTTCTAGGCTTCTGGCCAGACCGTAAACACTATTCTCCGGTCTTCAAGGGCTATCAGGCAACTAGAGGGACTCCCCTTCCGGATACGTGGTCAGGATTTTCTGCACTGGTCAAGATCCTAGAGGTGGAAATGAAGAGCCCGTTTCCAAGGTCATTCGCCCTCGTCAATGGGGCAGCGAGCATCCGTTGCAGAACCGGTGGTCGAATCCTTCTTCAGTTTGGATGTCAACTCAGTGGAACTGTAGGTTTGAGTGCAATTGTTTACATCAGGCGCAGACTATCAGATCCATTCGTGAAAAGTCTAAGCCAGCAACTCTATTGACGTCCACCTATATTACAAGAATCCCCCCAGATAAGTTTCCACACGACTAGGGGGGGAATTTGGAATACTGTGTTCAGTTCTGGAGACCTCACCTACATAAAGATATTGACAAAATTGAACGGGTCCAAAGACGGGCTACAAGAATGGTGGAAAGTCTGAAGCATCAAACCTATCAGGAAAGACTTAATGAACTCAATCTGTACAGTCTGGAAGACAGAAGGAAAAGGGGAAACATGATCGAAACATTTAAATATGTGTTAAATATGTTAAATAAGGTTCCGGAGGGAAGTGTTTTTAATAGGAAAGTGAACACAAGAACACGGGGACACAATCTGAAGTTAGTTGGGGGAAAGATCAAAAGCAATATGAGAAAATATTATTTTACTGAAAGAGTAGTAGATCCTTGGAACAAACTTCCAGCAGATGTGATTGGTAAATCCACAGTAACTGAATTTAAACATGCCTGGGATAAACATATATCCATCCTAAGATAAAATACAGAAAATAGTATAAGGGCAGACTAGATGGATCATTAAGTCTTTTTCTGCCGTCAGTCTTCTATGTTTCTGTTTCTAATCAAACTTATGCATTTTGTGACTGCAAGGACTCAAGGCTGGGTCCTTCCTTGATCCTTCCTTCCTCTCCACTTGGCTGGGAGTTTCCCAACAGTTTAGGATGGACGCCAGCCAGATTGGCTGCCACAGTTTTGAACATTGAAGGGAGAATAAATAAAATGATTGTGTTTTCCCCCCTCTTTCTTTTCTCTGCACATCCCGAACCTATAAGCACTGGTTCTCTAATATGTACTTTCCAGTAAAGGGCTACAAAAAATTTTACTACCACACTGTGGGTGTGTCTTATTTTGTGGGTGTGGCTTGCCGGCCAGGTGACCAGGTGGGAATGGCTTGACGATCATGTGACAGGGAGGTGGTTTAAAGGTCATGTGACTGGCTTAAAGGTGGCCAACTTGACATCACTCAGGTCAAGGGTTTGGGTTAGGGTGCCTGGCCTCTCCTCGCCTCCAAGAGATACAATTTCCCTCTCTATTTACTATTGCCGAACATCCAAAATATACTATTTAATTCTATGTATATATGCCATAGGTGTGCATACATATTACACACAGGCACACAAAAATATACATTACTATATAAACTGGATGTGTATGCACACACACATGCACGAACAGCTCTTCTAAAATTATACACCTTCAACCTTACTTACTGTGATAGGAAAAACATATCCAGAGCCCAGAAGGGGAAAAAAGAAAAAAAAATCATTTTTTTCCTAACGTTTCTGCACCCGTAGGAACCCATCACTGGTACTTTATGAAAACTTCAGGGGTTGGTTTTTTCCCCCACATCTATAAATGGAGGCAAAGGTAGCACCTTCAGGAGAGGAAAAGGTTGAGGTTAAAAAGGAAGTGATTCCTAGTACCCTTAATGTTTTGCCAAAGAGAAAAAGTACTAGAGGAAGGAAGTCTAGGTTGCCAGTGTTGTATAAAAAATGACTAAATGTTGAAAAATGTTTGTAAAATGTAGTAGGAGTTATATATTGACAACCCAAAGGGGAGAATGTTAGTACTGTACTGTGAATATAACTAGTTGGGTTTTCCAATATGTAACTTAAGCCAGCAATGTATGGTTAAAGGAGTTAGCACACGACTGCTTTAAGAGCTGGTGTTGCAATCAGCTATAAGAGGGAGTCAGCATCATATCTTTTTCTCGGAGTCTAAAGCTTTGAGACTCTCTTCCTGATATCTCTCTGATTCTGTGCTGGTTTGTCTATATGACTATTCTATTGTAAAGGCTGTGTATAGTAAGAACCCTGTGTTCTAATGTTGGTCTGTATATTTATTGAATAAGACTTGCATTTTATATGTATAGAATATTGATTGCTGTATTTGTGAACAACTAGGACTGTTACTGACTACAATATTTGCCTAGTGTAAATACAGTGTTCCCTCGCTTTTCGCGGGGGATGCGTTCCGAGACTGCCCGCGAAAGTCGAATTTCCGCGAAGTAGAGATGCGGAAGTAAATACATTATTTTTGGCTATGAACAGTATCACAAACCTTCCCTTAACACTCTAAACCCTTATATTGCAATTTTCCATTCCCTTAGCAACCATTTAGATTATTACTCACCATGTTTATTTATTAAAGTTTATTAAAAAAAATATTTATTAAAGGCAGACGAAAGTTTGGCGATGACATATGACGTCATCGGGTGGGAAAAACTGTGGTATAGGGAAAAAACCCGCAAAGTATTTTTTAATTAATATTTTTGAAAAATCGTGGTATAGACTTTCCGCGAAGTTTGAACCCGCGAAAATCGAGGGAGTACTGTAATATTTATGCAGTCAATGTATTTGAAAAGTGTTTGGAGACTGCAAATAGTCCAGAATGCAGCTGTGAGAGGTGTCATGGGGATGCCTCGGTATGCCCATATAACACCTTTGCTCTGTGAGCTGCACTGATTTCCAATTCAAGGTGTTGGTTATTACCTATAAAGCCCTATATGGCTCAGGGCCAGACTATTTATGGGACTGCCTCTTGCCACTTACATCCCAAAGACAAATAAGAACACACAGAGTTGGCCTCCTCCGGGTCCCATCGACAAAGCAATGCAGGTTGGCAGAACCACGGAGGGCCTTCTTGGTGGCTGCCCCAGCTCTATGGAACCAACTACCCCCCGATGTCTGTACTGCTCCCACCCTACTGGCCTTCCGTAAGGCCACAAAGACCTGGCTTTGCCGGCAGGCCTGGAGGGCCATAAACTAACAACTGGCAGGGCCACACTGTGCGAATGGTATGTATGCATGGGATTATGACTGTTTTATAATTAATGGGTTTCTTTTTCACACGGGGTTTTATAGTTTTAGATTATATTCTGACTTCTTTTTATTGTTCTGTACCTATTTGTATTTCTATTTATATTAGTGTTGTAAGCCGCCCTGAGTCCTTCGGGATTGGACGGCATAGAAGTCAAACAAACAAACAAATAAACAAACAAACAAACAAATAAATAAATGTGGTCTGGTTATTTGAAGTACTGCTTATATCTCTGGGATATTAGCTGGAGATCCTCCACCTCCAAGTTTTTCTCTGTGCAGAATTCTCTCTACCGTACATTGATTTTTCGGCCCTGTTTCCTCCCAGGAGATTCCTAGAGAGGCCCCATGGAGGCTTCTCCCCGCCGTTTCCGGCTGGGGAATTCTGGGAGTTGAAGTCCAAATATCTTCAAAGTGGCCAAGGTTGGGAAACACTGGTTTAAAAAAACAAAATATATAAAAAAGAAACATATTTATTTATTTATTTTGTCCAATACACAATACAGTGATCCCTCGGTTAGCGCGGGGGTTACGTTCCAAGACCTCCCGCGCTAACCGATTTCCGCGTTATACTGGATGCGGAAGTAAAAACACCATCTGCGCATGCGCGCCCTTTGTTCCATGGCCGCACATGCGCAGAAGGTGGAGCGACGCAAGTTCGGAGGCTGGCAATGCAATGGTGATTTTTCCGAGCTCCTCGCCACTACCCACAGGGCAGCGCTGGCGGCAATGGCAATGGCAACCCTCCCTCCTTCCCTCCTTCCCTTCTCTCCCTCCCTCCTTCCCTCCTTCCTTCCTCTCACCGGCTTTCTTGGGGCAGCGCTGGCGGCAATGGCAATGGCATGTCCAAAATGTCAATTTTCTCTTTAATTGTGAGTATCCTCCTGGTCTTTTTAGCGTCGCCGCCTCCACTCCGTGTGCAACGTTTAGGAGGCATCTTCCAACAAGTCTGAACAAGTTCCAACAGTTGCAAAGCTTTTTTTTGCGTTTGCAACGATTGGTCGAGATTTTGGCCAATCAGCAATCAGTATGACGTCATCGGGCGGGAAAAACCGTGGTGTAGGAAAAAAAACGCGGACTTATTTTTTAATTAATATTTTTTGAAAAACCGCGTTGCAGCGTTTCGCGCTAGTCGAGAACGCGCAAATCGAGGGATCACTGTAATACACAATGAAGGTTATAGAGGATATAGTAGAGAAGAAATACGAGATATAGGAGAGACTATAGAACAGGGGACGGAAGGCACTCTAGTGCGCTTATGTACACCCCTTACTGACCTCTTAAGAATCTGGAGAGGTCAACCGTGGATAGTCTAAGGGTAAAATGTTGGGGGTTAGGGGTTGATACTACGGAGTCTGGTAATGAGTTCCACGCTTCAACAACCCAATTACTAAAGTCATATTTTTTACAGTCAAGTTTGGAGCGGTTAATGCTAAGCTTGAATCTGTCGTGTGCTCTTGTGTTGTTGTGGCTGAAGCTGAAATAGTCTTTGACAGGCAGGACATTGCAACATATGATCTTGTGGGCAATACTTAGATCATGTTTAAGGCATCGTAGTTCTAAGCTTTCAAAACCCAGGATTGTAAGTCTAGTTTCGTAGGGTATTCTGTTTGAAGTGGAAGAATGAAGGGCTTATAATATAATATTATTATATTATAAAAAAGAAACATATCTATGTTTCTATGCTTCTATTTAATAATTCACATTTTAGTAGCTGCAAGGATAGCTTTCACACAAAAATGGAAAGAAAAGGAAATTCCAAAAGACGAAGAGGTCTTTAGGAAGATTATGGAATATGCAGAATTAGATATGATGACGAGACGGTTGAATAACCAAGTAGAAACAGAATTTTATAAAACATGGCAGAAGGTTTACAACTGGTGGAATACAAAAGAAGATTTTTAAAGATATCAAAATAAAGTGTTAAATAGTTAAATTTACTAGACAGAATATATTATATAGATATATTTTATAGATAAGTTCATGTGTTGTTTGTATGTATGTGTTGTTTGCTTTTTAAATATGATAGGGTTTTTATGTGCTTTTTTAATATTAGATTTGTTTTCGCTAGAATATTGTTTTTATTATTGTTGTGAGCTGCCCTGAGTCTTCGGAGACGGGCGGCATACAAATTAAATAAATGAATGAATGAATGAATGAATGAATGAATGAATGAATGAATGAATAAATAAATAAATAAATAAATAAATAAATAAAATTTTCCCGAATTGGTTTAAACCACAATCATATAATTGGTGGAAAGTATCAAAAAGTTAAATTTTTTATGATAGTATATATTATATAGAGATATTTTATTGATGTTTACTTTTCTGCATTGATCTAAATTATAATTAGTTTTCTTTCTGTATTAAGAAGACTTCTATGCTGAGCGTAGCACTTGTAGCTCCTTTTTGTGTTAAATGTAGTGTCTTGTCAATTTAAAGTTTGTTCGTTTTGTTATGTCTTTTATTTTGAATATTAATAAAAATATTGTTTTTAAATAAAAAACAAAATGGTGGCTGGGTGGAGCCTCACATTGCCACCTTTACTGGTTCTCTGAACCAATGGGAGTTTCCGATATTGGTATGCCCAAACCAGGCTGGACCAGTAACATTTCACCCCTGCCCTGAAGGTAACAGATTGGCCCTTAGAACAGGGGTGGGCTCATACTTATCTCACTGCTGGTTTGCTTCCTCCCACAGTGTGGGTGTGCCTCATGGGTGCCTCAGATTGGGGGGAGGGGAGCCAAAAACAAGATGGCGACCAGTGTTCCCTCTAATTTTTGGGGGGGGTGGGCGGAAAGGTATAGTGTCTGAGCGGCAGTCCCTTTGGGACTGGGCGGCACAGAAATAATAAGTAAGTAAGTAAGTAAGTAAATAAACAAACAAACAAATAAATAAATAAATAAACAAATAAACAAACAAACAAGCAAATAAAAAACCCACCCTGTTTTTCCTCAGAGAATATCAAAATAAAATACTGTACTGTGTGTCTATAACAGTGAGCTCATAATAGGGCAACTCTATCAATATCAAAATGCCACTTAAATAGTTGAGCTAGTTTCAAACTAGATTTTGATTTTCTTTCTCTCTTCCTTACTCCCATTCTTTTTCTTTCTCTTTTCCTTCCTCTCTTTTTTCTATCTGTTTCTCTCTCTTCCTCTCTCTCTCCTTCCCTCTCACTCTTTCCCTCTCGGCTTCTGGGCAGGTTTGGAAAACTCTGAGTTGATGATGATTTTTAAGTGAGCGATTGCTCACTGCTCAGCTTAGAGGGAACTATGATGGCGACCACATGCACAGTGCTGAAAATTTGGCTTCTATACATGCTCAAAAGAAGAAGAAAAAAGAAAAACTTTCAAAAATTTAAAAAAAATTTAAAAAAATTTAAAAGAATTCAAAAAAGATTCAAAAAAATAAAAATAAATAAAAAAGTTCAAAACAATAATAAAGAATTTTTAAAAATCAAAGAATAAAAAAAAAATACAGGATGACAGTGCCCACCGATCAGCACTGACCTAACTTGTTCCATGACAACATCATGACATCACCAGTGGGTCATTACCAGTTTTGGAGAACTGCTCCGAACCAGGAGGAATCCACCTTTGCATCAGAACATTCTAGATTTTCAGTCGGACTTGGGAAGACTTTTGGAGACCAGTGAATATAACCCTGGTGTATCTTGGGTAACCAAACGCGGATGGCCATCAGAGAGCAAAGAGTTACAAGTTTCCGCATCGCTTGGTGTTTCCATTAAATTGCGTGTAGACAATCAAGAATTTGCAGGACAGATTCCAAAAAAACCCGCCAAGAGACACACCAGGGCTTTTAACAAAAGTGGGTTTTTTAAAGTTTAATAGAAATTGCCCATAAATATTTACAAGTACGGAAGAGCATGACCCCAGTCACTTCGGTAAGTCCTAACTGAAGTTTTCATATTCCTGAACTTGAGTCACAAGGAATCTAGGAAAAAGGGCACTTTTATCTATTATCACGGTGATCTTAATAGTCCTTTCCCCGACTCGTCCATCCTGGTTCGGGAATAATTAGCAAGGGGAAATCAATGTTAGTATTTGCTCTCAATGGAGAGGAAGAGAGTAAGCAAGCACACAATGAGGAACAGACACGGAAAGGAATGCCTTGGCACTAGCAAGCTCCCTGGCCCGGCCCTTCTAAGAAATTAAAGCATATGAAGAGCGGTTGTGTGTGTGTAAAAATGAAGATAACAGACCAATTTTAGCAGAGGGACAGGAAAAGATCGAGGAGGGGTCCTTGGTGCTCTCTGAGCTTCGTGGTTTCCTCGCCGACATCTCATTACCCTACTAGGTAACATCATCTGAAGTAGACCCAGAGACAGGGTTTTGAGCAATCGGTACTTTTATTCAGCTCAGAGAACAAGTGACAGCTCAGCAAGGTAAAGTGACAATTCAGCGAGTACCGACTGACCCTGCCTGGAGAAACCGCTCCTTTTATATATTTGCGGTTCCCGCCAAAGCTAGAGCCGGCCGCGTCTGAGCCAATCAGGAGCGACTTCCTGCTTGGGCTCAGACAGCGCTGAAAGAGGAACAAACTATTTACAGAGTTACAAGGTAGCCATTACAGGATACAACACCCCTCCCCTCATAGTTGGACACATCCATCAAGAAAGCCATGTGACAAAGTCGTCCAATCGGTGGGGCCTCTGAGGAGCTCGCGCTGACCTGCGCAGTTCAATTTCTCCTTCGCCACTGACTGTGGAGGATGGCTCGCCGCTGTTCTCCCGGTGTGGCGGACTTGGCCTGGCGGGCCCAACGAAGGCTTTGGAGGACGAGGATGGTTCGGCGTCGCTGGATGGTTCCCCCTGGCCCGATAAGTCTCTTTGCGTGTCTCTTATTTCGGGCAATGTACAAAGGTCTGTTGAAGGGGGAGAGTCCATGTCAGCGGTTTGTGGCAATTGATTTTCTGTTCGCTTCCGAATGTGGTCTATGTGTCGTTTCCACAAACGACCATCCTCTAGTTTAACAACATAGGTCTTAGGTGCATTTTGCTTAACAATAATTCCCTTCATCCAGTTTACATTTCCATCAAAACTTTTTACATATACATTTTGTCCCAAATACATTTCTCTTTCAGGTTTTGTACACATTTGGTTATTATTAACACAGAACCTTGGGTTTAACCTGTCTAGTGGTGACCTCAACTTCCTTCCCATCAATAACTCTGCAGGGCTTACATGTGTGTGCGAGTTAGGGGTAATGTGTTGGGTGAGTAAGATTGGTCCAAGTTCTGTTGCACATCCCCAGGGCCTGACCTGCGCAATGCCTCCTTTGCCACCCGTACGTAACGTTCTGCCAATCCGTTAGCCCAGGGCGAATAAGGCGAGATGAGGGCATGCCTGACCCCTAGGCCATCTAAGAACAATTCGAATTGCCTGGCTGTTAGCTGTGGCCCATTGTCAGACACTAAGAGATCTGGGCAACCATGGGATGCAAACAGTCTGCTCAATACTTTGATAGTGGCACTTGTGGTTATGTTGTTCATTGCTATTATTTCCAACCATTTGGAGAAGGCATCAACCACTATTAAAAAATACTGAGACCCCACTGGGCCAGCAAAATCAATGTGGATTCTAGACCAAGGACCAGCAGGCTGTTCCCACTCAGCCGGAGTTGTTTTGGGGGGACTGGGCCGTGACTCTTGGCACGGATCACACTTTGAAACCCAACTTTCAATATCAGCATCCAGCCCTGGCCACCATAAATGCCCCCTTGCCAGGCTCTTCATCCTGACAATCCCAGGATGACCCACATGTAACATTTTGAGTACCTTTCCCCTTAGGCTTTTGGGGATGATCACTCTATCCCCCCACAGCAAACAACCTTTTACATATGATAACTCAAGTCTTTTGTTTTTAAAATCACACAATTCAGGTTTCACAACATCATTTTGCCATCCCTTTAGAACACAGTTCACCACTTGTTTAAGGATTTGATCTTGCTGCGTGTGTGCAGCTACCTCTTTTGCTGTGGTTAGTGGGTTTTCCTCGAGTTCTATCATTAACACATCTGTGGAAGGAACAGGGTCTTCCACTAAGTCTGTTATGGGGCATCTGCTGAGACCGTCTGCATGATTGATTTCCTTCCCCCCCTTGTGGGTGAGCTCATACTGATACCCTGAGAGGAAAAGGGCCCATCTGATTAGTCTTGGAGACATAAAAGGTGGAGTGGGCTTGTTGGGGGCTAGCAGGCCTAGTAGGGGTTTGTGGTCAGTGACTAGCTCAAAGCTTCTTCCAAAAATGTAATTGTGAAACTTCTTTACCCCTGCCACTAATGCTAGAGCCTCCTTGTCTAACTGGCTATAATTCCTTTCTGTGCTGGTCATGGTTCTTGAAAAAAATGCTATTGGGGCCTCTGTCTTATTAGGTAGAACGTGAGCTAGGACTCCTCCTATGCCGTACAGCGAAGCGTCGCACGTGAGCCTAATGGGTAGTGAAGCACTATATTGGACTACTACACTTTTAGAAGTTAATAAATTTTTTATTTGAGAAAAAGCTTCACGTTCAGTTTTCCCCCATGTCCAGCGGGCTTCCTTCTGGAGTAAACGATGGAGAGGCTCTGCTACTGTTGCCTTCTGTTTTAAAAAAACGGAATAAAAATTAAGGAGGCCCAAAAATGCCTGCAACTCATTCTTATCTCGTGGCTCTGGGGCTTCTCTAATTGCTCTCAGCTTCTCTGTTGTGGGGTGGATACCTTCCTTATCTATTTTATATCCTAGGAATTCTATACTGTTGGTTCCCCAGACACATTTATCAGGCTTGATTCTTAAACCTTTGTCCTGTAACCTCTTAAGTACTTCCCTTATTCTTTTGTTTACTTGTTCCTGGTTTTCCCCTGCAATTAAGATGTCATCAAAGTATGGAATGGCCCCATTTACCCCTGACAATAGGCGTTCCATAATGCTCTGGAATATTCCTGGGGCTATGCTTACCCCAAACTGTAACCTCGTGCATTTGAAAGCCCCCCTGTGCGTTACAATTGTTTGAGCGTTTGCTGTTTGTTCATCGACCGGAAGTTGCTGGTAAGCTTGCGCCAGGTCGATCTTTGCGAACCTTTTCCCCTCCCCCAGGGAGTGTAGCAGTTGTTGCACAACCGGGATGGGGTAGGGGTGGTGTTGGAGTGCCTTGTTCAGGGTCGATTTGTAATCAGCGCAAACTCTTAAAGAGCCATCTGGCTTCAGAGGGGTAACTATGGGAGTTTCCCATGGCCCCTGTTCCACAGGGACCAAAATACCTTGGCTAATGAGTTTGTCCAGCTGTATGTCTAGTTTGGGGAGGAGCGGCAGGGGGACCCTGCGAGGTTTTAGTCTGATCGGTGGGACCTTGGGGTCAATAGAGAAAGATATAGGGGGCCCCTTATACAATCCCAGTGTGGGGCTGAACACTTCAGGGAACTCTTTCACAAAGTTAGGCATATCATAACAGTTTACATTACACACACCCGAAATCTCGATCCCCAGTGGTTCCATCCATGCTAAACCCAGAAGAGAGTGCTTGGCCCCTGTTACAATAAGCATGGGAAGGGTACATTTAACATTCTTGAATGCGATAGGTACATTTGCTGTTCCCAAGACCGAGATTACTCCCCCCTGAAAGTCTCTAATCACCAAAGAGGTTTGATTTAGGTCAGCCTTAGATACATTAGGCATATACAGTTTAAATTTTTCCCAGGGCATGATGGTATATCTAGAGCCCGTATCCAGCTCCATTGAGCAAGGTTGGTTATTGAGTAACAGTGATATAACAATTTTAGCCCCTTTTTTGGTTGCCGTGTTATTCACGGAAAATTGAGAGTTACCTCTATAGTAGTCGCGGTTAGCGGTTGAGTAGTTCCTTTGACCCGCGTTGCGGAATGGTCTCCTTTCTCGCGCTTGGGGGGTCTGGTTTTGAGGTCGCTGGTATTGCGGTGTGGCAAATGTTTCCTCTGGCGCTGTTGCTCTGCATGCGATGGCGATGTGGCCTCTCCGGTTGCAACGGCGGCATGTAGCGTCTCGGAAGGGGCATCGATGGCGCTGGTGATTTCCCCGGCAGCCCGCGCAGGGGGCTGGGTGAGTAGCTCTCAGGTGTCTCGGCTGGTCTTGCACCAGGAGGCAGTTGTCTCCGCTGGGAATTTGTTGGCTGTTGTCTGTTTCCACGGCGCTGGGAGACGCGGAGTCGATTTTTTGCAATGAGTTCTCGCCTTCCGTGCTCTTTCAATTCTCTCGCTGCTGCGTCGGCTGCTTCTGCGGTTTGCGCCAGTTTAATTACGGTTTGTAGGCTCGGCTCTTCTTCGATGAGGAGTTTATTTCTCACCGTGCTGTTTTTCATGCCGAAAACCAAGGCGTCGGTGAGGCGAGCTTCCGGGTCTTTAAACTTGCATTGAGCAAGTACCGTTCGAAGCCGCGTTGTAAACTGGCTGATCGACTCGGTTTCCCTCTGAGCCATCATGTGGAATTGATGCCGAAAAACCATGGCTGGTTTGGTCGGCTTGAAATGGCTCGCCAGTTTTTGTTGTAGGACGTCCCACGCTGTGGCTCTTGCTTGTTCCGGTTCGGTGAGAGTTTGGGCAAGTCTACGGATTTCTGCGCCGCAGTAGTTAAGGAAAATAGCCCGTCTGCGATCGGCTTCGGCGTCCTGCATTCCCGCCGCCTCGAGGAAGATCTCGAAGGTGGCCATGTACTCGTCCCATGTCGATTTCTCGGGATCGAAGAGTTCCGGAGCCTGGCCGATCTGGATTTTGTCCATGTTGCACGCGAAGTTTCTTCCGTCCGTTCGTCGCCAGTGAAGTAGACCCAGAGACAGGGTTTTGAGCAATCGGTACTTTTATTCAGCTCAGAGAACAAGTGACAGCTCAGCAAGGTAAAGTGACAATTCAGCGAGTACCGACTGACCCTGCCTGGAGAAACCGCTCCTTTTATATATTTGCGGTTCCCGCCAAAGCTAGAGCCGGCCGCGTCTGAGCCAATCAGGAGCGACTTCCTGCTTGGGCTCAGACAGCGCTGAAAGAGGAACAAACTATTTACAGAGTTACAAGGTAGCCATTACAGGATACAACATCATCCATAACACGGAGCTACTTCATTTTTGTCTGCTGGCTCTACAAATCTCATATGCAACATAAGAACCTAAGAAGAGCCATGCTGAATCGGGCCAAAGTCCAGCATTCTGTGTCACATAGTGCCCCCCCCAATTGTCCATGGGGATCTTGAGCAGAGAGTGAAGGCAAAACTCTCTCTTTCCTTTGACCCCCAACAAATGGGACCCAAGGGAATCCTGCCTGCCTGAACCAACATAGAGGTGGCACTTAGACATCCGTTTCAATGACCACCGATACACTTGGCATCCATGAATCTGTCTAATCCTGCCTTGAAGCTATCAAGGCTGACAGCTGTCAGGACGTCTTCTGGAAGTGAATTCCATAAACCAATGACCCTCTGGGTGAAGAAATATTTCCCCTTATTTGTCCTCACTGTCTTACCTATGAGCTTTAGGGAGGGCCCCCTCGTCCTAGTATTGTGTGATAGAGAAAAGGATTTTTCTCTATCCATCTTTTCTATCCCATGCAGGATTTTATACACTTCGATCAAGTCACCCCTTAAACGCCGTCGTTCAAGGCTGAAGAGACCAAGCTGTTGCAACCTGGTTTCATAAGGAAGGGGCTTCATTTCCTTGATCGTTCTTGTTGTCCTTTTTTACACCTTTTCCAGTTCCGTTATATCCTTCTTGAGGTGCGGTGACCAGAACTGTACACAGTACTCCAAGTGTGGTCTCACCATCGATTTGTACAGAGGCAATACAGCACCTGCTGACCTATTTTCGATTCCCTTCCTAATCATGCCAAGCATGGAATTTGCTTTTTTGACTGCTGCTGTGCAAGATTTTCTCCACGAAAAGAAGGGCATTTGCACATCTCGCAAAGTCTTTGGGCACCCTGAGAAAGGGAGGGGAGGGTCAGTTTCTGGATCCCACCCTCTCACCCACCGTCTGGCCCTAAGAATGCAACCTGCGGACATGCTTTCAGGAGATTGGACTTGTGATTGAAGGACTTGGGGCAGTGCTTGCAACGGAAGGCGGGGTACTCTTGATGGGTGCGCTGGTGCTGCAGGAAGGTGGAACGGTGCATGAAGGTTTTGGGACAGTGGCCGCAACGGTGGGGACGATCGCCCATGTGAATCCACTCGTGTTCTCTGACCGAGGCTTCCCACTTGAAGCACCGGCTGCAGTGGGAGCAGGCGAAGGGCTTTTCCTGTGTGTGGATCCGCAGGTGTTTCGCCAGGCAGGAGGTGCTCTTGAAGCACTTGGGGCACAAATTTATTTATTTATTCAATTTTTATGCCACCCTTCTCCTTAGACTCAGGGCGACTTACAACATGTTACCAATAGTACTTTTTAACAGGGCCAGCCTATTGCCCCCACAATCCGGGTCCTCATTATACCCACCTCGGAAGGATGGAAGGCTGAGTCAACCTTGAGCCGGTGATGAGATTTGAACCGCTGACCTTCAGATCTACAGTCAGTTTCAGTGGCCTGCAGTACAGCACTCTACCTGCTGTGCTAACCCGGCACAAATGGCAGGGGAAGGGAGCTTCGTCCGAATGGCAGGGGAAGGGAGTTTCCCGCAGATCCGGCAGCAGAAGGGCCGCGCGGCTGAATGTACCCGGAAATTGGACTGGCATTTCATGTCCTTCCTTCAGATGTCACAATGGTGGAGCTCCAGGTCAACCACTTGGGGACGCTTCCTCTTTGGCTTCCAAACAACTTTCTTCCTCCTCTTCCGCAGCCTGGTTTTGGGAGGGCTCATCCGGGGGTCCATGAATTGCCTGGAGAAACAGAACAAAGGCCCACAGCACACCGTTAAAAGCCTTTTTCGGAGATTTCTTACAGCCAAAACCTTTTGTGGACTGGATTCACATTATTTATTATTTGGACTTATCAAGGACATGTTCATTGAAAATGAGGAAGTGAATAAGGGTAGTTCTCAACATACAAGCATTCATTTAGTGACCATCCGAAGTTACACTCAGCAACTGGCATGTATTCACGATGGTTGTGGAATGCCAGGATCATGCGGTCGCCATTTATTTATTTATTTATTTATTTATTTATTCTTTCATTCATTCATTCATTCATTCATTAGATTTCTATGCTGACTGAGGAATTCTGGGAGTTAAAGTCCACAATTTATAAATAAGTAAGAGATATCTTAAGGATACACAATAATTGATTCTGCTGTACAGTGGTACCTCTACTTAAGAACTTAATTCGTTCCATGACCAGGTTCCGAAGTAGAAGCATTCTCAAGCTTGGGTTCTTAAGTAGAAAATGGTTCTGAAGTAGAGGCAAAAAAATCTTGAGTACCCAGTTCTTATCTAGAAAAGTTCTTAAGTAGAGGCATTCTTAAGTTTTATTTATTTATTAGATTTGTATGCCGCCCCTCTCCGAAATAGTGGTATCAGAACTGCAGAAAAAAAATTGCTGCCAACCTGCCTTCCATTGAGGACCTGTATACTGCACGAGTCAAAAAGAGGGCGGGGAAAAATATTTACTGACCCCTCACATCCTGGACACAAACTGTTTCAACTCCTACCCTCAAAACGTCACTACAGAGCACTGCACACCAAGACAACTAGACACAAGAACAGTTTTTTTCCGAACGCCATCACTCTACTAAACAAATAATTCCCTCAACACTGTCAGACTTTCTACTAAATCTGCACTTCTATTCTACTAGTTTTTCTCATCATTCCTATCACCCATTTCCTCCCATGTTGACTGTATGACTGTAACCTGTTGCTTGTATCCTAAGATTTTTATTAATATTGCTTCTTCATTGCATATTTGACCCCTATGACAATCATTAAATGTTGTACCACATGATTCTTGACAAATGTATATTTTATTTTCTGTACGCTGAGAGCATATGCACCAAGACAAATTCCTTGTGTGTCCAATCACACTTGGCCAATAAAAAATTCTATTCTATTCTATCACTGTATTTCTATTAGCTACTGATTAAATCGGGTTCACAACACCCGAGCTGCAGCCTGTTCACAACCCGCCTGTGGAAGCGGTGGGCAAGTATACACTCAGTTCTACTTACAAGCACAGCGGGCAACACCATTTGTGCAAACGGCGGGCTCACATTCACACCACTCTGCAAATGGAGATGTGCACGCACAACTTTCATTACATCAAACAGGAAACCACACATGTCTGAAGAATCCATTTTTATAGCCACAAGAAAGTCCCTAAAAGTTTGCATTTCATGTGTGACATTTCATAATGTCTTTTACTGAAAATACGCGCCCTAGATTGGACCACTCAAAAACGACGTTTATGTCATTTAGGGCAATTTCATGATGAAAGCAGACACTCGGCGTTGGAAAGAAAGGGGGGTTTCCTTCCCAGGCTTGAAAATATTTTCCCTCTGGACTTAAACTGTTTCCAACCTAGTAAGACTCATTTTATAGAATTTTCAGCTGAAGCTTTAATATAATCATCGCAGCACGAATTCTCTCAGGAACTTAAAAATCTGCACACAGAGATCATTCATTTCATTTACACACATTGCAATGTTTCTAGAATTGTTTCGGGTTGTAGCAGAGAAGGACTCTGGAACAGATAACGAGCAATCTTTGTTACTTGTGGGTTTAGTATCTGATAATTCACTGATGCACTGAATAGTTAGTTAGTTAGTTAGTTAGTTAGTTAGTTAGTTAGTTAGTTAGTTAGTTAGTTAGTTAGTTAGTTAGTATGCCACCCAACTCCCAAAGGCAGTGATGGCGAACCTTTTTTTCCTTGGGTACCGAAAGAGCATGCATGGGACCTCACTTACAAAAAGATATAGACAAAATTGAACGGGTCCAAAGACGGGCTACAAGAATGGTGGAAGGTCTTAAGCATAAAACTGTATTTGTTTGCTGGGAGTCACTCCGAGTGCTCGGAGAGGGGCGGCATACAAATCTAATAAATAATAATAATAAATAATAATAAATCAATAATAATAATAATAATAATAATAATAATAATATCAATTATGGTCGGATCTTGATGATATATCATCTGATCAACGGCCCCAGGTCTGCTGGAAAAGTCAGGTTTTACAGCTTTCTGGAAGGCCAATAGGGTAAGGGTACTACGGATCTCAGGAGATAGCTGGTTCCAGAGAGCCAGAGCCACCACAGAGAAGGCTCTCCCCTGCGGCCCTGCCAGCCGACACTGTTTAGCTGATGGGAGCTGGAGAAGGCCAACCCTGTGGGCCCTTCTCGGTCTCTGGGAGCTGTGTGCTAGAAGGCAATCCCAAAGATTGTCTGGCCGTAAGACAGACTATCTATCTATCTATCTATCTATCTATCTATCTATCTATCTATCTATCTATCTATCTACCATCTATCTATCTATCTATCTATCTATCTATCTATCATCTACCTATCTATCTATCTATCTATCTATCATCTTATTTATTTTATTATTTGTTAATCAGATTTGTATGCCGCCCCTCTCCGCAGACTCGGGGCGGCTCACAGCAATAATAATACAATGTAAACAAATCTAATATTTAAGTTACCGTAATTTTAAAAAACCCCAATTTACAAAAGAATCATACATACTAACATACCATACATAAATTTTATAAGCCTAGGGGGAGGGAAAAATGTCAATTCCCCCATGCCTGATGACAGAGGTGGGTTTTAAGGAGCTTACGAAAGGCTAGGAGGGTGGGGGCAACTCTGATATCTGGGGGGAGTTGGTTCCAAAGGGTCGGGGCCGCCACAGAGAAGGCTCTTTCCCTGGGTCCCGCCAAACGACATTGTTTAGTTGACGGGACCCGGAGAAGGCCAACTCTGTGGGACCTAACTGGTCGCTGGGATTCGTGCAGAAGGCGGTCCCGGAGATATTCTGGCCCGGTGCCATGAAGGGCATCTATCTATCTATCTATCTATCTATCTATCTATCTATCTATCTATCTATCTATCTATAATCTATCTATCCATCCATCCATCCATCCATCTATCTATAATCTATCTATCTATCATCTATCTATCTATCTATCTATAATCTATCTATGTATCTATAATCTATCTATCTATAATCTATCTATCTATCTATCTATAATCTATCTATCTATCTATCTATAATCTATCTATCTATCTATCTATAATCTATCTATCTATCTATCTATCTATCTATCTATCTATCTATCTAGCTAGCTAGCTATCTATTAGATTTGTATGCCGCCCCTCTCCGTAGACTCGGATAACACAATATATAACAAATCTAACAATTAAAAGTCACTAAAAACCCCTTATTAAAAAGAAAACACACACACAAACATACCATGCATAGACTATCTGGTTTAGGGCCAGATAATCTGATTAGTAAACTCTAAATCAGTGATGGCGAACCTTTTTTGGCTCAATTGCTAAAAGGGTGTGTACATACATACAACCCTGGTGCTGCCCCCCCCCCAATGCACATAGCCCTCCGTTTTGCCCCCTCCCTTCATGTAATCACAAAAGCCTCACTAAAATCTCCGTACTTCTGATAGGCCAGTTGGGTTGTTTTCTGCTCTCCCCAGGGTTCTGGAGGAGAGGGGGACAATGCCCCAGCTACCAGTCGGGTCCCACAGAGTCAGCCTTCTCCAGGCCAACTAGACAATTGCTAGACAGTAGCAATGAAAACAAGCCTGTAAGCAGGGAAGAGCCAGGAAGATCTTTGGGGCTGGGGGGAAAACGTTTCGAAAAAGTTATAAGACCCACCCAAATTTTCAGTCTCTTTTAGGGGAGGGGGAGGCGCATATTATAATCCGAAAAATATGGTATACAGTGTTCCCTCGATTTTCGCGGGTTCGAACTTCGCGGAAAGTCTATACCACGGTTTTTCAAAAATATTAATTAAAAAATACTTTGCAGGTTTTTTCCCTATACCACGGTTTTTCCTGCCCGATGACGTCATATGTCATCGCCAAACTTTCGTCTGCCTTTAATAAATATTTTTTTAAATAAACTTTAATAAATAAACAAGGTGTGTAATAATCTGAATTGCTAAGGGAATGGAAAATTGCAATTTAGGGGTTTAAAGTGTTAAAGGAAGGCTTGTGATACTGTTCATAGCCAAAAATTGTGTATTTACTTCCGCATCTCTACTTCGCGGAAATTCGACTTTCGCGGGCGGTCTCAAAACGCATCCCCCGTGAAAAGCGAGGGAACACTGTATTACAGTTCTCCCCCCCTTCCAAGCAGACGTAACCGTTCCAATTCTTATTTGAAATTTTAACCTTTATCGTTAGCAATTTTTCATAGAAACATAGAAGTCTGACGGCAGAAAAAGACCTAATGGTCCATCCAGTCTGCCCTTATACTATTTTCTGTATTTTATCTTCAAAGGCGATATTAGTGTTTTTAACATGGTAGCCTAGGACTCTTTTCTAACTGAAGTAAAAGCATGTTTATCTTCTTAGCCAAGGACGTTTCTTTTGGTTGATATGTTTTTATCAGTCATTGAACATATTCAAGGACTGCCTTCAGAAAGCCCTTGAATGCACTTGTAAGGCTAAAAGCTACAAATAGGGGAAATGGGGAATTCCCATAAAGTTGGACCTTGTGGAATGTTATCCAGAGTCAGCATTTCCTGTTGTTCTAATCTCACATATACTCAACATTTCATTGTGTGATCACCGTGCTGTCTGACGCATTAAAGAGGTAGACCTCGACCTACAACCATTTAATTTAGTGACTGTTTCAAAGTTACAATGGGATGGGGGGGGGATGACTTAACAACCGTGTTTCACATGACCATCGCAACATCCCCAGGGTCGTGTGATCAAAATTTGGGCGCTTGACATGTATTTATAAAGGTTGCTGTGTCCCGGGCAATCCTCCTTTTGGGACTACCTGACAAGCAAAAGCAAGGGGGAAACCAGATTCACTTAACACCCATCTGACTAATTCAACAACTGCAGTGATTTCGTTAACGACAGTGGTCAAAAAAGGTTGTAAAATGGGATAAAATTCATTTAACAACGGTTAACAAACCTAATCCTGATACTCTCTCCTCTCTGTATCTCTCTCCCCCTCTCTCCATCTCTCTCTCACTCCTCTCACTCCACCCTCTCTCTTCCCTCTGTCTCTCTCTCTCTATTTCTATATCTCTTTCCTATCTGTATCTCTTCATTAAAGTTTTAAGTCTTAAACTATAAGCACATTGAATAAAACTTTATATCATACTTAATAATGATATTATTTATTGATAAAATTAAATTCCTTACAATTTACCTTACATATCAGTAAAATTAAATCATGACAATGACTGTCAAAATACTAATGTGAACAATGGCCTTGCATCTCCTTGGAAAGTTTGGGTAAGTTTCGTTTGTGTTCTGCCGGGCTCTCTGATAGGAGCCTCCTGAAAATTCAAGAGTACAAATTTCAGACACACACACGTTTGAAAAGTCAAAGCAATGTTCTTTATTACAAAATTCAAAATAAACTAAGCACTCTTTTTGTATTGCAAAGAGCACTCTTCCCAAAACAACCGGGTAGTCTGTACAATGTCCCTTAAGCAGTCATTAAGTACTTAGCTTGCAGCTGTGAAGAAACGTCACAGCCCTTCTTCTTCCACGAAGTGAAACACACACACTTTGCTCTGCTTTGGTTTCAAATTCATGAAAAATCAACAAAGTCCAAACAGCAAGGCAGTTCTGAAGCACAACGATCAGATAATCTTCCACAATGGCCAAACCCACCCACGCGCTGCTATTTATATCAGCAGCACTAATTACTGGAGCCCCACCCAAACACAGGTGGTCTCTTATCTCCTGTAATATGCCCTCCATTGGTCTCTTCTACGCATAACTCTGCGCCTGCGTGGGTCCAAAACCTCCGCATCCGAATCAACTAAAGATAATGAAGATTGGCTTCCTGGGCTGTGTGCCAAGCCCCCCTATTCCAAGTCACTCCCACCTTCTTCTTCGTCCGAGGAAACTGCACTACCTGCCTCTGTCGGCAATAAAACAGGCCTATGACATGTTGAAGTTTCCCCTGCATCCACCTCCACATCCCCTGGGGCAGGAGCTGGGCCAGAGCCAACCACAACAGTTTGTGTGTTGTTTTTAATTTTAGGCATGATTGCAGGTTCTCATCAATAAGATGACTTCTCAATTTACTCTTGATAAGGTTCATGCTTGAAAGTAATTGTTCATGTAAATGTGTAGATCCGAATAAGGAAAGAACAGCAAACACTAGTTTTTTCAGTTGATTATGAGTCAGGAATACTCTTCCAGGTGTTAAAAATCAACATATCTTCCTTCTCCAGGTCTTTAGAGATGTGAACTAAGTTCACATTTGTTTTTCTCTAATATTCCTATATCAGCATAAAGACGTTCAAATTTTGAGCTCCACAATTCTTTGTTTTTTAAATCCAGCAATTGCATTTCAAAGTCGTCAATATTAAAGGGAGATAAATTTAATTCTGTTACAGTAGCACTAAGAGGTTTTTTAACAAAGGCTAACCTCTCTTTGCTGTTTCTGATTTCCTGAAACCTGTTGAGAAAAGCTTTCCTCATATTTAAAAGTGTTGTTTTGAAATAGCAAATGTCAATATCAGAATTATTTTCTTGGCGATGTTTCAGCAGGTTTGGAAAGTGATCCAAAGTTTCTCTTTCAAAATCCTGAACAAAAAGAGATAATTTGTTTACACTTGAAATAACTTTTAACATTAAAAAAAATGTGTTTCCTTTCCCCTGTAGTTTACGATCAAGCTGATTTAGATAGGAGGTAATGTCTACCATGAAATAAAATTTTTGGATCTACTGATCATTTTAGTTCTGGATAGTGAACCCCCTTCTCAAGGAGAAATGCATTTCTGTTAATAAGGAAATGAAACTTTTCAATAGGTTTCCTCTTGATAACCAACATACCTTGTTATGGAGCAGAAGATCTGTGTACTCACTCTCCATTTCAACCAAAAATTCCTTAAATTGGCAATGATTAAGAGCTTTAGCTATAATGGAGTTGATAATCTTAATCACCAGTTGCATAACTTTGCAAATTTCTTCTGGGAATGTCTGCGCACAAAGTGCTTCTTGATGAACAATGCAATGTGTTAAGTATCTCATGATTTTTTCTTTCAAAATAGCAACAAACCCGTTTCTTACCCCAATCATACTTTTCACGCCTGCACTTGCGCAGAAGTAAAAGAACACATCCTAGATCTGAATGAAAGAAATATTCTCATTGAATATTTCATTTGCATAACTATTGCATTTGCACAACAGCATGCAAAATTGACTGCCAATCAGTGTTACTTTCTAAGTGGAGAGTTTGATTTCACAGAAGTTTGATTTACTTGGAGTTATATTGTGTTGCTTAAGTGTTCCCTTTATTTTTTGAGCAGTGTATGTCACACACACACATATGTACACACATACATATATCTGTATTCATATATAATGCATACACACACATTTTTCCCCGCACATCTGGACTCCCCTGCCCTGTCCATTTCTCCCGGCTGGGAGGAGACGGTTGCAACGAAATCCACAAACTAGAAAAAAATGGAGTAGATTACTACACATGTAGATGGATAAACAGTTGGCTGACCAACCGCACCCAACGAGTTGTCCTCAACGGCACCAAATCCACATGGAAAAAAGTAGACAGTGGAGTACCATAGGGCTCTGTCCTGGGTCCTGTACTCTTTAACATCTTCATCAACGACCTGGACGAGGGAATAAAAGGGGAACTAATAAAATTTGCAGATGACACCAAGCTGGCGGGGGTAGCCAACACCCTTGAGGACAGGCTCAGAGTACAAGAAGATCTAGACAGACTATCACAGTGGGCCCATACCAACAAAATGAGGTTCAACACCGACAAATGCAGAGTCCTCCACCTCGGCAAAAAGAACCCTAGACATACATACAGCCTGGGAGATACCCCACTCAGCAGTAGTGACTGCGAAAGAGATCTTGGAGTCTTGGTGAACAATCAACTAAACATGAGTCAGCAATGTGCAGCAGCAGCCAAAAAAGCCAACTCAATCCTAAGCTGCATCAACAGAGGAATACGCTCCAAGACCAGGGAAGTACTAATACCACTCTACTATGCCCTGGTCAGACCCCACCTGGAGTACTGCATCCAATTTTGGTCACCTCACTACAAAAAAGACATCGAAACTCTGGAGAAGGTGCAAAAAAGAGCAACCAAAATGATTAGGGGACTCGAAACCAAGACTTACGAAGAGAGATTGAGAGAACTGGGCATGGACAGCCTAGAAAAAAGAAGGTCTAGAGGGGACATGATAGCAGTTTACAGATACTTGAGGGGTTGCCACGGTGAGGAGGGGGTCTCTTTATTCCCCAGGGCACCAGAGGGCCGGACGAGGAACAATGGTTGGAAGCTGACCAAGGAGAGATTCAACCTGGAAATAAGGAAGAACTTCCTGACAGTCAGAGGGATCAACCAATGGAACTGCCTGCCAGGGGAGGTGGTGAACTCCCCAACTCTGGACACCTTCAAGAGGAGATTGGACTTCCATTTGGCTGGGGTGCTGTAGGGTTTCCTGCTCAGGCAGGGGGTTGGAGTCGATGACCTAACGGTCCCTTTCAACTCTATTAATAAAATAAAATAAAAATAAAAAATAAAAAAATCTTCAACCCCAGCGACCTCATTTACTGTCCGGTATCCAGGAGCCGCTTTCCCCCGCTTCTTAACTCTCGCGAGATGTCCTTCGCCAAGGCAAGCCGACACGGGAAGAAGGTCCACGTGGAGACTGTGAAGTTATATTGCCTTCCCCACCAACCCGACGAAACTTCCGGCTTTAGAGACGTTAAAGGCTAGAGCAAGTTTTCCTAGAGACGGAAATGCATCTATCTTTCCGGCATAGGCGGAAACGGGATGCTGTCTACTTGGGTTTATGGGTATGGAGGACCCCTCTAGCCTCTTTTGCTCTGTGGCTACTCTTTTATCTCTATGGCTGAAATGCACGGTACGTTTTCAGAATGAAGTACACTAGCGTCTCACTATTAAGTGGGGAATGACACTAAAGGTGGGCACGCGCCCTTCTTTCCTCCCGTTGGAAACTGACCCCCCTTTTGCTGCTTTTAAAGCCCTTTACGAGACAAATTCTTGTCTCGGCGCAGAGTCATGACCTCACACCGGTCTCTGATTGGCCACTAGGAAAAACTATAGAGGGCGTTTCCGGAGGAAGAGAAGGAGCGTCGAAAGAGTGGGCCCTTATCTAAGATGGCGGCCGAACGGACCTCAATCGAGATGGCAGCCCGTAAGAAAAAAAATGCCCTGAACCAAGATGGCGGCCAATGAAAAGAGACGCTCATCCCCAGCGCCTGCGGTAGTGGCGGCGGTAGCTGGGACCGATCAGGGCCGGTCCGCCTTGTCAGCCAATGGCACCACCGAGGGCGAGGCGGATTTCCTCCTGCAGGCCGGCGTGACCGACATGGTGCGAGAGGCTCTCCTAAAAGTTCTCGAAGCCCGGCCGGAGAAGCCCGTCGATTTCCTGGCCGGCTACTTCGAGAAGCTGACACAGAGTAGCCCAGAGGCGGCGACCGAGGCCTTGTCGGACGGCGGGGATCCCCAGCGGCAGCTGCGTCTCGACCGGGCTTTGTGGTACCTGGGCCTGGCCCACCATTCCCACAGGTGGGGGCGAAGAATCCCGCTTGCGAGGGACGGAACTACGATCCCCACAATGCAACGGGTCGAGCCGCGGGCGGTTCTAAGGGACTCCGCTCGCGGGGCTTGTTGGGAAATGTAGTTTTTCTTCTTACAGCGGAGGTGGGGGAACACAGCCATGGCAATAATGTGCAGTATTTCTTTTTCTGGGCCACCTCAGGAACTTTGATTGCATTTTAATTGTCGGTTTGGGCTGACGTGGGGCCTTCGGAGGCCCTTCTGGAGCCTGGTAGACTCCAAACTTCGGATGCTGTAACCAATTTTGGCCCATTAAAATAAACTAAGACTAAAACTAGTCACTCTGCTGTTTGATGAAGAGAGCTGCTTCTGACAAAAAGCTGGTGCCTTTACAATAAAATTTGTTACTTAGAAAAGATGCTACCAGACCCCTCCTGATTTTTTATTTTTTAATATATTTTTTGCTACCACCTTTCTTCCCACGAGGCATAATGATTCACCCGTTTCACAATTATAGTGCATGTGTTATCAAACAAAATTCGTGATGATTTAGAACTTTAAAATAATTTCTAGTGTAATGCACGATTAATCATAAGAATTGCAGGATAATTGGCTAAAATTATTCCATGGTAATAAGTGGGGAGGCAGGAAGCCTAGTCTGTGACTAAGGGCATTTTACTTCAAAATTCCGTATGCTAAATATTTTTTGAGTATAAAGAGGGGAAACATTACATCTATGACTGAAGACTTAGGTGGTTTTCAAGTTGAGACTCAAATTCTTTAATTAAAAAGCGTGACAAAAAGTGGAGAACTTGTTCATTAACAAAGAAAATTTACCGAATAAATTATCTTGCTTTGGCAACTTATAGGAAAAAACTGAAGATTAGAGTTGGAAGAAGTTCAGTAGGTTCAGAAATATTCTCCTTTATCTCACCCTTTTTATAAACAGCAGTATCCCTCAATGAAATACTGTATCTCATGAACCATGACCACAGAAGATCTATGAATAATATTAATTTTCATTGACAGCTGCCTCTCCAATTGAAATGATTACAGTGCTTTCTTTAATCCTCTGCTTTTTATTTGATTTACTTTTCGCCATAGCCAACTCACAAAGATGCCTACTCCAAGTATAGTTTTTTTCTTGGCACAAAGCAAAATTAATGTCTTTTCCCAGGGCAATCTCCTATTTTTTATGTGTAGAAGAAACAGAATAATTCTACCATAGGTTAGCCTCCAGAAATTGTGAATGTGCCAACACTGGAAATTCTAAAGAAGATGTTGGATAACCATTTGTCTGAAGTAGTGTAGGGCAGTGTTTCCCAACCTTGGCAACTTGAAGATATTTGGACTTCAACTCCCAGAATTCTGGGAGTTGAAGTCCAGATATCTTCAAATTGCCAAGGTTGGGAAACACTGGTGTAGGGTTTCTTGCCTAAGCAGGGGGTTGGACTAGAAGACCTCCAAGGTCCCTTCCAACTCTGTTACTATTATTATTAATGTCGACTTACAACCGTTCATTTAATTCCCAGTTTCTGAGGTCATGCGATCCCCTTTTGTGACCTGGCAAGCAAAGTCAATAGAGAAGCCAGATTTACTTAACAACCATGTTGACTAACTAAACAAATGCAACGATTTACTTAACAAGAAAACTTGTAAAATGGGATAGACTCACTTAACAAATGATTCACTTAGCAATAGATGTTGGGCTCGATTCTGGTTGTAGCTTGAGGACTACCTGTAGTCATGCTGGCCGCATGAGCATGGAAAAATGACACCAGACTAGAAAGTGGGAAAGTGAGCTCTAGTCCTACTTTAGCTATGCAAGCTGGCTTGGTGACTTTGGCCAATCACTATGAGACAGGGAGTTCTAGTCCCACCTTAATTGTGAAAGCCGGCTGGGTGACTTTGGGCCAATCATCAGGAGACACAGGATTCTAATCCTGCCTTAGTTATGAAAGCTGGCTGGGTGACTTTGGGCCAATCACCAGGAGACAGGAAGTTCTAGTCCCGCCTTAGTCACGAAGGCTAGCGGAGTGCCTTCATTCTCTCGGGGAAACCCACCTCACAGGATTGTTGTGGGGAAAGTAGGAGGAGGGAAGTATGTTGTAAATATTCCCCACATAGGATAGGATAGAATATGGAATAGGACAGGACGGGATGAATTAGAATAGAATAGAAAATAGGATAGGGTAGAATAGGATTATGAATTAGATGAATATAGAATAGAATAATGAATTGGATGAATATAGAATTGAATAGTATTATGAATTGGATGGATATAGAATAAAATAGAATAATGAATTGGATGAATATAGAATAGAATTGCATAAAAATGAATTGAACAGAATTGAATAGAATTATGACTTGGATGAATATAGAATAGGATTGGATTGGATAGAATTAAATAATGAATTGGATGAATATAGAATTGAATTGGATAGAATTGAATAGCATTATAAATTGGATAAATATAGAATAGAATGGAATTATGACTTGGATGAAACATAGAAACATAGAAGTCTGACGGCAGAAAAAGACCTCATGGTCCATCTAGTCTGCCCTTATACTATTTTCTGTATTTTATCTTAGGATGGATATATGTTTATCCCAGGCATGTTTAAATTCAGTTACTGTGGATTTATCTACCACATCTGCTGGAAGTTTGTTCCAAGGATCTACTACTCTTTCAGTAAAATAATATTTTCTCATGTTGCTTTTGATCTTTCCCCCAACTAACTTCAGATTGTGTCCCCTTGTTCTTGTGTTCACTTTCCTATTAAAAACACTTCCCTCCTGGACCTTATTTAACCCTTTAATATATTTAAATGTTTCGATCATGTCCCCCCTTTTCCTATAATGAATATAGAATAGAATAAAACACAATGGAATGGAATGGAATTATGACTTGGATGAATGTAGAATAGAATAATGAATTGAATTAATATAGAATTGAATTAGAATTGAACAGAATAGAATAGAATAATGAATTGGATGAATATAGAATAGAATTGAATTATGAATTGGATGAATATAGAATTGAATAGAATTATGACTTGGATGAATATAGAATAGAATAGAACAAAATCAAATCAAATTAAATATCCAAGTTTGGGGCCATCCCCCAGTTCCAAGTGCCTTCCTGTCAGCAACCCGTGTCCAAAACCTCACACACATACACACACACACACCATCTAAAAATGAATAGAGAGTGTTTTAGGGCTTTGCTGCTCCAAGGGCTTCCATGCCACCCCCTAACATTGTTGATTTCCGCCCCTCCCCTCCTCTTCCATTAGGACGGCCTTTAACAACAATGTCCACTCCGCCTTTGATGCCCTGAGCGCTGTGGGCAAGGGCAAGAAACCCGGCGTGGACGGGAAGACCTACAGCGAGCTGCTGCGGCTGCTATGCCAAGAGAAGGGCACCTCCGAGGAGACCCTGCAGCCCCTCCTGCAGAAGGTCTCGTGCCGAGACCACGAAGCGGTGCCCTTCAACGTCTTCCGTTACGGCGTCCTCACCTGCCTGATCCTCCTCGAGTTCCTGGCCAAGGCCGACGGTCTCTACGATGCCCTGGACGACGGCTCAGAGGCCGCCGACAAACGGGTCTGCACGGCTGTGCTGGGCACCCTGGAAGATGCTCTCCACGTCACCGAGGCCTCGCCTCCCATCCGTTGCTTGGAAGCCGGGTCCAAGCTCAGGCCAGACTGCTTGGCGATGGCGATGGACCGGGCGCTGTTGGAGAGGAAAGCCAGCGCGGCCATGAAGAAGGACGAGTTCCTCAAGAGGGCTTCCTCCATCTTCGTTACAAAAGTCAAGTCCGTTCACTGAATACACACACACACACATGGTAGGGAGAGGTGTGGTTTTCTCTGGCTTTCCTGAGCACCAGAAATCTGCTACAGGGTGCAAATGGACACGGACTTGGGGCACAGGCAAGGCGGGTGCACCAAAATTGGTTTGCTTTCTCCCGCTCAGCTCCCCTTTAAAAGACAAGAGTCGGCGAACTATGGCTCCTTTGGGACCTGTGGACTTCAACTCCCAGAATTCCTGGGACACCCAAGCTGGCTCAGGAATTCTGGGAGTTGAAGTCCAACGGTCCTAAAATCGCCATAGTTGCTCACCCCTGCTGGCCCGCCCTCTTATTGTTTCCTTATTTATTATTGGTTTGTTTATTGATTGGATTTCCTTGAAGAGCTCAAGGCTGGAGATGGAACCCTCCCTCCTATATTTTCCCACAATGACAATTTTATATTATTGTTTCTTATTTATTTACCTGTTTACTGATTGGATACCTTTCCAGAGCTTAAGCCAATAGATGGAGCCCTCCTTCCTATATTTTCCCACAATGACAATTTTATATTATTGTTTCTTATTTATTTACCTGTTTACTGATTGGATACCTTTCCAGAGCTTAAGCCAATAGATGGAGCCCTCCCTCATATATTTTCCCAAAGTGACAATTTTATATTATTGTTTCTTATTTATTTACCTGTTTACTGATTGGATATCTTTCCAGAGCTCAAGGCAATAGATGGAGCCCTCCCTCCTATATTTTCCCACAATGACAATTATATATTATTGTTTCTTATTTATTTACCTGTTTACTGATTGGATATCCTTCCAGAGCTCAAGGCAATAGATGGAGCCCTCCCTCCTATATTTTCCCAAAGTGACCATTTTATATTATTGTTTCTTATTTATTTACCTGTTTACTGATTGGATACCTTTCCAGAGCTTAAGCCAATAGATGGAGCCCTCCCTCATATATTTTCCCAAAGTGACAATTTTATATTATTGTTTCTTATTTATTTACCTGTTTACTGATTGGATACCTTTCCAGAGCTTAAGCCAATAGATGGAGCCCTCCCTCATATATTTTCCCAAAGTGACAATTTTATATTATTGTTTCTTATTTATTTACCTGTTTACTGATTGGATATCCTTCCAGAGCTCAAGGCAATAGATGGAGCCCTCCCTCCTATATTTTCCCACAATGACAATTATATATTATTGTTTCTTATTTATTTACCTGTTTACTTATTGGATATCCTTCCAGAGCTCAAGGCAATAGATGGAGCCCTCCCTCCTATATTTTCCCAAAGTGACAATTTTATATTATTGTTTCTTATTTATTTACCTGTTTACTGATTGGATATCCTTCCAGAGCTGGTATAGGGCCATGATGGTGAACCTGTGGCATGCATGGAGCCATATCTGAGGGTACATGAGGCTTTAGTGCGCATGTGTGCAATGGCCAGCTGATTTTTGGCCTTCGGGAGGGCGGGAGAGAAGTTGTGTTCACCTTCCCCAGTCTTCAGGAAAGCCTCCAGAACCTGTGCATGGGGGGGGGGAAAACCCAGATCCAATGGGCCTAACTGGAAGTACAGAAACGAACTTCCAGTCGGACCATTGGGCTGTTTTTCACCCTTCAGGAGGCTCTTCTGAAGCCCAGGGAGGGCGGAAAACGGCCCAGCGGACATACCAGAAGTCCAGAGGCTTTAGTGAGCCCTGCACGCATGCATAGGGGGAACATACGGACGGGCGCAGGGGAGTGCATTACATTATGGGCATGCACACCTGCACTATTGCTAATGTGCACGCCCTTTTGGCACCCAAGCAAAAAAAACAACGATTCACCATCACTGGTATACGATCTCCTGCTCAAGCAACATGATGGACAGAGGTCTCCAACCTTGGCCACTTTATGACTTGTGGACTTCAGCTCCGCTGAGGAATTCTGGGAGCTGAAGTCCACAAGTCTTAAAAGTGGCCAAGGTTGGAGATCCCTGGACTAGAAGATCTTCAAGGTCCCTTCCAGCTCTGTTATTCTGTTTAAGTTCCAGCCAAACCGGGGCACTGTCTAGTTATAAACATCTCCAAACCATCCTCCTCCAAACCTCCAGGCAGCTCCTGAAGTGGTTCTATCTCATTATGAACCTGGCTTGGTTACCAGTGTGTTTCTGGCTGTGACTGAAGGGGCTGGTCATAACTTCAAAAGTCCTAAATGGCTTACAGGCTAGTAATTTGGGAAACTATCTCTGGTAGTGTTTGCCGGGGTCTTACAAACTGAAAGCAGTTTCCAAATGTTTCAGGCTCTTTCTAGCAAACAATGACATTTATCCAGTGTCTTTTCTGTTATGGCCCCCGGGATGAGTTTATCCCCGAGATTCAGCCATGTGTTTTTTTCCCAGAAAATGTGGGGGGGGGGGGGGGGAATCATCTCTCCCAGGCCTTGAGCTAGAACGACTGGCAGTTGTTGGTATATACCAGAGGTCTTCAAACTTGGCAACTTTAAGACATGTGGACTTCAACTCCCAGAATTCTCAACATAGCTGGCTGGAGAATTCTGGGAGTTGAAGTCCACAGGTCTTAAAGTTGCCAAGTTTGAAGACAGCAGGATCTATTCCTGCCAAGTTTGAAGACAGCTGGTGTATATTCTTGTATTGTCGACCAATTTTGTCCTCCTTTTCTTTTTTTCTAGTGTGTTTGGCTTGGTGTTTTTTGCTTTGTATCATTCCTATTTATATACACTTTTTAAAATCCTGTTCATTGTATGGGAGTCACCCGGAATCATTATGGAATCGGGCAGCATCAAATTGAATAAAAGAAATAAATCTGTATCATAGACACAAACGCAGAATCCTGAGTTTTAACCTCTTCACCAACATCAGCCCTTCCCAAATTCTTGGGCCGAGAGGAAGGTGCTGCCCCCGTGTCAGCAGAATGGGTTTCTGTGGCTGGGGGGGGGCTCAGACCCAAGACTTGTCTCTCCAACTTTCCTACTGTGTCTGATTGGTTCTTAGGGTTAGAGGGAGGGATTTAGCCCAAAGTCAGCCAATGAGCATCTGCAGCTAAGGGAAGACTAGAACCCAGATCTTTCCATTCCTAGTCTAAGCCGTTGAATAAATTTTTTTAAATGGCAAAAGTCAAGTTGGTTGAAAAAAATTATGGAGACACTTGAAAGGCCACAATAGGAATTCACTGGAAAAGTCTAGTTTTTTTCCTCGTCTAGATTTTTCCAAGCTTCAAGAATATTGGTTATGACCTATAAAGCCCTTCATGGCATTGGGCCAGAATATCTCCAGGGCCGTCTTCTGCCGCACGAATCCCAGTGACCGGTTAGGTCCCACAGAGTTGGCCTTCTCCGGGTCCCGTCGACGAAACAATGTCGTCTAGCGGGACCCAGGGGAAGAGCCTTCTCTGTGGCGTCCCCGACCCTCTAGAACCAACTCCCCCCAGATATTAGAGTTGCCCCCACCCTCCTTGCCTTTCGTAAGGTCCTTAAAACCCACCTCTGTCATCAGGCATGGGGGAATTGAGATATTCCCTTCCCCCCTAGGCTTACAAAATGTATGCATGGTATGTTTGTATGTATGATTGGTTTCTTAAATTGGGGTTTTTAAACTACTTTTAATATTAGATTTGTTTATATTGTTTTTTACTGTTGTTAGCCGGCCCGAGTCTACGGAGAGGGGCGGCATACAAATCTAATTAATAATAATAATAATAATAATAATAATAATAATAATAATAATAATAATATTTCAGTGTGTACAGAAGCAGAATTATTTATTCTCTTTGGTATTTTTCCCCCCAAGATTATATTCGGCTTAAAGTTCCTGCTTAATCAAGAATTTGGAGTTCGGGAGCATTTGTGACTCATTCTTGGTTCATCCTTTGACCAGAGACCTTTTACATTCTGACATCTAGGTCAAGCACAGTTTTTATCTCGTCCAAACAGTCAGTGTCTCAGTCAGATAAGATCCTGGGTTTTTCCTCCAACTTTTTCTCAGCATTCCTTACTCCTCTGAAGCCTGTTTAATCTTTTTCTTGTGAAAAAGTTTGTAGACTACCTGGCAACAGGTAAAGTGCCCATCGGCAGAACTCTAAAGCAGGTGACGTGAAAACGAATGAGACTGAAACGGAAGAAGGAATTAGCGAATTCAGCTTTGTTGAATAATCATCTTTTTACTCACTGGGTGCCTTTAGATCTAGATTACGATCTGGACTACTGTTGAGCTTAAGACATTGTGTAACACATACACCCAAGTGGGATAATACAGTTGTTAAATTATTATAGAATAGAATAAAATACTTTATTTGCCAAGTGTCCAAAATTGGACACACAAGGAATTTGTCTTCAGTGCATAAGCTCTCGGTATACAAAAATACATTCATCAAGAATCATAATTTACAAAACCTTTGGGATACAGCTAAAGCAGCGATAAGGGGAATCGCAATCTCATATATGGCCAAAAAAGAATAAAAATTGATAACATTGATCACACCAACACTCTGCAGTCTGCATTGGTTGCCGATCAATTTCCGGGCACAATTCAAAGTGCTGGTTATGACCTATAAAGCCCTTCATGGCATCGGACCAGAATATCTCCGAGACCGCCTTCTGCTGCACGAATCCCAGCGACCGATTAGGTCCCACAGAGTCGGCCTTCTCTGGGTCCCGTCAACTAAACAATGTCGGTTGGCAAGCCCTAGGGGAAGAGCCTTCTCTGTGGCGGCCCAGACTCTCTGGAACCAGCTCCCCCCAGAGATTAGAACTGCCCCTACCCTCCTTGCCTTTCGTAAACTTCTCAAAACCCACCTTTGTTGTCAGGCATGGGGGAATTGAAACCTCCCCCGGGCCTATATAATTTATGTATGGTATGTTTGTAGGTATGTCTGCTTAAAAATTGGGTTTTTTAACTATTTTAAATTTTAAATTGTATATTATTAGATTTGTTATGAATTGTTTTATTGTGTTGTGAGCCGCCCCGAGTCCACGGAAAGGGGCGGCATACAAATCTAATTAATAATAATAATAATAATAATAATAATAATAATAATAATAATCTGGAAGCGGAATATAAAATACTAGAAGAAAAATTGCAAAAACAACCGCAGAATAAAGATTTAAAACAAAAGATGTCTTGGATCAAACATCAAATAAACTTGTTAGATAAAGAGAAACTAGCTCAACAAATTAAAAGTATTAAACAATATAACTTTGAAAACGCCAGCAAACGGCTAGCTAATAAACTCAAAAAACAAAAAGAAAAGAAACTAAGAATCATAAGATACAACACTTAATGATAGCCACAGGATTACTAAATAAGCAATCAAAGTCACTACGAAAGTAGAATAGAATTTTTTACTGACCAAGTGTGATTGGACACACGAGGAATTTGTCTTTGGTGTCTGCAAGGATTATAAATCCTTCCATTCCTTCCATTCAACCTGGAAATAAGGAAGAACTTTCTGACGGTGAGAGCGATCAACCAGTGGAACAGAAGTTGCCTGTGGAGGGGGTGAGAGCTCCAACACTTGGGTCTTTCAAGATGAGATTACACGGCCATTTGTCCGAAATGGTGTAGGGACTCCTGCTTGAGTGAGGGGTTGGACTAGATCAGTGTTTCCCAACCTTTTTTGAGCCGCGGCACATTATTCACATTTACAAAATCCTGGGGAACATTGAGCGGGGGGGGGGGGGGCTAAAAAAAGTTTGGACAAAAAATATCTCTCTTCCTCCCTTTCGCTCTATTTTTCTCTCTTTCTCTCTCTCTCTCCCTTCCCTCCTCTTTCTTTCCCCTCTCTCCATCTCTTTGTTTCTCCCTTCCTTCCTCTCTTTTTTGCCCTCCTTCTCTCTCCCTCCTTCCCTCTCTCTGTCTTTCCCTCACCCTCCTTCCCCCCTCTTTCTCTCTCTCTTGCTTTCTCTCTCTTGCTGTCTTTCTCTCTTTCTCTCTTCCCCCTCTCTCTCCCTCTCTCTTTCTCTCTCTTGCTATCTCTCTTTCTCTCTCTCTCTTTTGCTTTCTCTCTTTCTCTCCCCCCTCTCTCCCTCTCTCTTGCTATCTCTCTTTCTCTCTCTCTTTTGCTTTCTCTCTTTCTCTCCCCCCTCTCTCCCTCTCTTTCTCTCTCTCCCTCTCTTGCTATCTCTTTCTCTCTCTCCCCCCTCTCTCCCTCCCTCTCTCCCCCCTCTTGCTATCTCTTTCTCTCTCTTTCTATCCCCCCCTCTCTTCCTCTCTCTACCTCTCTTGCTATCTCTTTCTCTCTCTTTCTCTCCCCCCCTCTCTCTCTCTCTCCCTCTCTTGCTATATCTTTCTCTCCCCCCCTCTCTTCCTCTCTCTTTCTCTCTCTCCCTCTCTTGCTTTCTCTTTCTCTCCCCCTCTCTCCCTCTCTCTCCCAGTAGCCGTGAGGCGACGGCAGGGTGATCAGCTGTGAGCTCCAGAACGGAGGCACAGATGGCGGTGGCTAGACGCCGTACATTTCTGGCGTTGCGCTGGGCACGGACGTGGGGCTTGAGCCTCCGTCCTGGTCCAGCCAGCAGGCAAGTGCCAGCCACGCAATTCCAGCATTTCCATCCGCCGCCGTCGGTGCCTCTGTTCCGGAGCTCCGCCTCACAGCTGATCACCCTGACGTCGCCCCACGGCTACTGGGAGAAAGAGAGAGGCAGAGAGGGGGGAGAGAAAGAGAAAGCAAGAGAGGGGGAGAGAGAGAGGGACCACCCTGCCACCGCCCCACGGCATGGCTCCTGCCCGCTGCCGCTGCCGCCGCCATCCTCCCGCTGCGCGCCGCCCTCTCCCGCTGCCGCTGCCCTCCCACCAAGCCCCAAAGCTCACCTGCTGACAGGGAAGCTCCAGCCGGGCGGGGCGCCGCAGCTGCTGGAAAACTTGGAAGGCGCAAAGAAGCAAGCTCAGCTTCCGGTCTCACAACTTTTTTCTCTTCGCAAAAAGTTGCGAGATCAGAAGCTGAGCTTATTTCTTCGCGGCACACCTGACCATGTCTCGCGGCACACCAGTGTGCCGTGGCACACCGGTTGGGAAACACTGTAGTGACTAGATGACCTACAAGGTCCCTTCCAACTCTAGAATCTAATTTATTTATTTATTTATTGGATTTTTATGCCACCCCTCTCCGGAGACTCGGGGCGGCTAACAGCAATAATAAGACAGTGTACAATAATAATCCAATACTAAAAACGATTAAAAATCATTAATATAAAAACCAAACATACATACAGACATACCATGCATAAAATTGTAAAGGCCTAGGGGGAAAGAGGATCTCAATTCCCCCATGCCTGGCGGCAGAGGTGGGTTTTAAGTAGCTTACGAAAGGCAAGGAGGGTGGGGGCAATTCTAATTTCTGGGGGGAGTTGGTTCCAGAGGGCTGGGGCCACCACAGAGAAGGCTCTTCCCCTGGGTCCCGCCGAGCGGCATTGTTTAGTTGATGGGACCCGGAGAAGACCCACTCTGTGGGACCTAACTGGTCGCTGGGATTCGTGTAATCTAATCTAATCTTCACCATCCAGTCAGAGCTGAAGAAGCTTCCTGGATGAGAAGTGAAATGCCTTTAAAGAAAAAAAACAAGAAAATCCAGTTCATTCTTTCTTTTCCTTCCTTCCTTTCTATTTCTATGTCACCCAGCTGATGATACATTGGGGGACTTAGAATATAGAATATCAGGGTTGGGAGTCTGGATCTTGGAAGTCTTCTATAGCATTTAGCAATAGCATTTAGACTTATATACCGCTTCATAGTGCTTTTACAACCCTCTCTAGAAACATAGAAACATAGAAGATTGACAGCAGAAAAAGACCTCGCGGTCCATCTTGTACTATTTCCTGTATTTTATTTTAGATTGGATCTATGTTTATCCCAGGCATGTTTAAAGCCACACCGAGTTCACGGAGAGGGGCGGCATGTAAATCTAATAAATTATTATTATTATTATTATTATTATTATTATTATTATTAAATTCAGTTACTGTGGATTTACCAACATCTGCTGGAAGTTTGTTTCAAGCATCTACTACTCTTTCAGGAAAATAATATTTTCTCATGTTTCTTCTGATCTTTCCCCCAACTACTCTCAGATTGTGCCCCCTTGTTCTTGTGCTCACTTTCCTATTAAAAACACTTCCCGCCTGAACCTTATTGCACCCTTTAACATATTTAAATGTTTCGATCATGTCCCCCCTTTCCCTTCTGTCCTCCAGACTAGACATATTGAGTTCTTTAAGCCTTTCCTGATACGTTTTATGCTTAAGACCTTCCACCATTTTTGTAGCCCGTCTTTGGACCGTTCAATTTTATCCATATCTTTTTTGTAGGTGAGGTCTCCAGAACTGAACACAGTATTATTCCAAATGTGGTCTCACCAGCGCTTTATACAACAGGATCCCAATCTCCCTCTTCCTGCTTGTTATACCTCTAGCTATGCAGCCAAGCATCCTACTTGCTTTCCCTACCGCCTGGCTGCACTGTTCACCCATTTGGAGAGTGTCAGAAATCACTACCCCTAAATCCTTTTCTTCTGAAGTTTTTGCTAATGCAAAACTGCCAATATGGATCAATATTAAAAAAAAAAAATAGTACAATTTAAAATCATTGCAGCGATTTAGCCAATCATTTATGTTGCCTCTTGAAAAAGCACCTTTGGGACAACCATGATCTGGAGGACTAAGAATCTCTACAGTTAAGAGAATGACAAAGCTTTTTGTCTCACAAGCTGTAGACCTAAACTATGTCTGAATAAGCGACCCGGGTTAGGAAAATGCGGTAAAAGTCAGCCGATCTTTCTTTCTTTCTTTCTTTCTTTCTTTCTCTTTCTTTCTTATTTATTTATTAGATTTGTATGCCGTCCCTCTCCGTAGATTCCGTAGATCTTCCCTGAAAAATGCATCAATGCCAGAAAGCACAGGGGCCAGGGTTTTCTTTTTTTAAAAAGGGAATACAGTATTGCATTTTTCTTTCTAAGGCTCCTCAGTTGCTCAGCCTTTTTTGTGATTGATTGATTGATTGATTGATTGGAATTTGCATGCCGCCCAACTCCCGAGGGGCTCTGGGCGGCTGTCACAACCCAAAAAAAAGTAAATACTACTACTACTACTAATAATAATAATAATAATAATAATAATAATAACAACAACAATAACAATAACAATAATAGATTTGTATGTCGCCCCTCTCCCCAGACTCGGATGTAACATTTAATGTAACATTAGAACCCCTTAAAAAACAATCTAAAACAATTTAAAACCAACAATTAAAAACAGTTGAAACTGCAAAACCATAATTGCAAAACCATAGAAATGCAAACAATCCTATAAATGCAAAACCATATAAATAAAGCAGATCAGCTGTTCTCAGCTTGGGTGACCATTGCCAATAAGCCTCTGTATGACACAACGCATCCTTGTGATACACTTATTGCACACGCGGGACACGTGTCCGGTGCTGGGGGAAAAAAGTCTAAACAACTTGGACTGCCAATTTCCCGGTTGAGCCAACTTTCTCACCAGGGCTTGCGCATGCTCCGCTTCTTGCCCCGCTCGCTGTCGGGAGTTGTAGTCCGGCCTCACGTGGGCCGGAGTGAGGCTTACGTGAAAGGCGCTGATCTCGAGTTTGGCTGGGAGATGTAGTCCTTCTCCACGCCCTCCGGACCGCCCTTTTCCGGAAATCCGTCTCCCATTGGTGGAGGAAGGCGTGTGTCCGGAGGCGGTTTTCTCTACTTTGCTCCCTCCCATTAAGAACTACGCGTCCCAGGGAGCACCGCGCGCGCGCCGCCTCTCTCTGTTGTTGTGCCGCCGCCTCTCAGTGGTGCGGTTCGTTCGTGGCGCTCTTTCGGGTCCGCAGCGCTTCCGTTCTTTCTCCTTTCCTGTGGCCCGGCCCGGCGCTGCTTATTCCAGCCCGCTTCCCCCCTCCCCCTTCGCGGCCGGCGCGCTCACGCGAGTCCCCGGCTTCGCTCGAGGCCTACGTCCTTTTATCGCCTCCTCTGCCAAGCCGGTGACATGGCGCGGTTGTCTGTGCCCAGCTCGCAGAAGGCCCTGCTGCTGGAGCTAAAAGGGCTTCAGGAGGAACCCGTGGAGGGCTTCCGAGTCAGCCTGGTGGACGAGGGGGACCTCTACAACTGGGAGGTGGCCATCTTCGGGCCTCCCAATACGCATTACGAGGGGGGCTATTTCAAGGTAAGGGAAGGGGGCTGCTGCCTCTGTGTGTGTTTGTGTGACTGTTTTGGCACCTTCCTCTCCCTGGTGGTCTTTATGGGGGAGGCTGGATTACAGTTCCCATCATCCCCAGCCAGGTAAGGATAAACCAGGTAAGAGACCAGACACTTTACTTTGGGATGGTTAGAGATTGTGTTGGATCCCGATGGGTAAAACTTCTCCCAACAGGGCCAAGAAGAAAGAAAGTGAATCATCCTGAAAGCCCCAAATGGGGAACCAGGAAACAGCTGCCTTCTTCACAAAGCATCTCGTGGTTGGTAAATCCACAGTAACTGAACTTAAACATGCCTGGAATAAACATATATCCATATAGAAACATAGAAGATTGACGGCAGAAAAAGACCTCCTGGTCCATCTAGTCTGCCCTTATACTATTTCCTGTATTTTATCTTAGGATGGATATATGTTTATCACAGGCATGTTTAGATTCAGTTACTGTGGTTTTACCAACCATGTCTGCTGGAAGTTTGTTCCAACATCTACTACTCTTTCAGTAAAATAATATTTTCTCATGTTGCTTCTGATCGTTCCCCCAAGTTAACTAACCTCAGATTGTGCCCCCTTGTTCTTGTGTTCACTTTCCTATTAAAAACACTTCCTTCCTGAACCTTATTTAAGCCTTTAACATATTTAAATGTTTTGATCATGTCCCCTCCTTTTCCTTTTGCCCCACATACTATACAGATTGAGTCCATCCTAAAATAAAATACAGGAAATAGTATAAGGGCAGACTAGATGGACCACGAGGTCTTTTTCTGCCGTCAATCTTCTATCTTTCTATCTCCCAAGTGCTCCAGTTTAAAAAAAAAAGGCAAAAAAAAACCAACAAAGGTTTTTTTTTCAAAAGTTGTGGGGGAGAAACCCCCAACTAGGGAAAGTTGAGTGGAAATCTCAGTGTGGACCCTTTCCAGCTTGGGATACCTGCCCTCTTCCTGGATCCCATCTGAGCATATGGGGGAAATAATAAGAGAGACTTTCTTCCCAGTAGACACACACGTACCAGGCGACAGACGCTATAAATCCCTATCTGAGAAGTAAACAAACCACCGCAGTCCTGGCTGGGTTCCTGGTGAGGAAGTGCCACCAAACTGGGTAGATCAAACCCCAGTTCTGAGAAATCCAGCTTCTCGGAATAAATCCCCCCCGGGCTCTGAGATCTGATTACTTCTGCTAAACATTCGGATGGTTTTGCTGTGGCTATTGCTCATTTTTTAGGCTGGGATTAAATTGATCCTGAAAAGTGCTTTTTCAGTGGCAGGAGTATTTTTTTTCCTTTTTTTAAATTGTGTTGGCCAGAATGACTGTATAAATCTTTGGGAGGTTTTTTTTTTTTTGGCCTCTTCCTCTTTTTTACAGATTATTATTATGTTTTTGCTAGCTATGGCTCTTTTTTATGTGGGATTAAACTGTGATCAGGACCATACCATTACAGCACTTTTCAGATGTTACAAGGGCTTTTGGTGTGTTGTGTTGGGCAGAATTACTGCACAAGCCCTTTGTTCGTTTTCCTCTCTCTTTTCCGGATTTGTACTTCTGTTTAAAGGAGTCATGGTTGTAAAGAATAGCATGAGCAAATAAGCAAGTGTGTGTGTGTGTGTGTGTGTGTGTGTGTGTGTCTGTGTCTTCATATCACCATTTCCTGTTTACCCGGCTGCTTTCCAGATGTGTGGGTTATAATAGTTACAGAAATGAGAATTGATAATCCAACATTGAGGAAATAATGTTGAGGCAATCTGAAAAGCTCCCCTGTTTTAAACTTCTCTCTCTTCCCCTTTCTGTATAACAATTTCAATTACTGGAAGAGTCATTTTGGATCATTGCAGCTTCTCTAGAAATTGAGTAGGATAAATAATAACCTTTTCATTTCTTACATACTCCCAAGTTTTATTTCTCCTCAAAGCACAATTCCTCAACCATTCTTCAATAACAGGATCAGAAATTCTGGTTTATTGAAGTTTGGCGACATGTTCTCCTCAACTAATAAATAGTTATTGATTTTTTTTAAAAAAAATTAACATATGTCTTCAAAGGAATGAATTGGTGAATTCATCATTGTGAATTTATTTATTTATTTTTATTTCTTTATTATTTAGATTTGTATGCCGCCCCTCTCCGCAGACTCGGGGCGGCTCACAACAAAGTGAAAAACAATTTACAACAAATCTAAATTACTGTTTAAAAATATTTTAAAAACCCAATTTCTAAACAAACATACATCCAGACATACCATTCATAAATTGTATATGCCCGGGGGAGATGTCTCAGTTCCCCCATGCCTGACGACAAAGGTGGGTCTTAAGGAGCTTACGGAAGGCAAGGAGAGTAGGGGCAGTTCTAATCTCCAGGGGGGAGTTGGTTCCAGAGGGCCGGGGCCGCCACAGAGAAGGCTCTTCCCCTGGGGTCCGCCAACCGACATTGTTTAGTTGACGGGACCCGGAGGAGGCCCACTCTGTGGGACCTAATCGGTCGCTGGGATTCGTGCGGCAGCAGGCGGTCTCGGAGATATTCTGGTCCAGTGCCATGAAGGGCTTTAAAGGTCATAACCAACACTTTGAATTGTGACCGGAAATTGATCGGCAACCAATGCAAGACTGTGGAGTGTTGGTGTAACATGGGCATACCTAGGGAAGCCCATGACTGCTCTCGCAGCTGCATTCTGCACGATCTGGAGTTTCCGAGCACTTTTCAAAGGTAGCCCCATGTAGAGAGCGTTACAGTAGTCGAACCTTGAGGTGATGAGGGCATGAGTGACTGTGAGCAGTGAGTCCTGGTCCAAATAGGGCCACAACTGGTGCACCAGGCGAACCTGGGCAAACGCCCCCCTCGCCACATTGATGGGACTTTTTCTTGTACGTCTTTAATATGGATATTTATTGTTTTTAGATCTTGTTTATGGTTTTTATTGTTAGCCATCTCGATTGTGGGCTTGCTCTGAAACCTGTTTTCGGTATTTTTCTTGCACGGTGTATAAAATTTCAATCCTTTGTTTCCCACAAAGCAGTATCAGGTGTCCCTGCCATTTATGCATAATTTGGAATTCCTTTGGACAAAGGAACCCGAATGACAGGAACTGATTACTTCAAATTAAGTTTTTAAAAAGCAATTAAAAGCTGCCTTGTTAGCAACCACATTAAGATAGATTTTAATGGCTGAAAGAATTGTTAATTCTGCACGCCTTTTAAGGGGTGTCATGGTTCATTCTGCTTGCTGTTTGCATTCTTTAAAGATTGGGGTCAGTTGATCAAAGGAGAGAGGTTTCTGTCTCAGTAGGGCAATAAATAGAAATTACAATGAGAAGAACGCCTGGTGTCTGGTTCATTTTCTTGGCTCCCCATCTGTCTTTTTCTGGGCTCTATCTCATTCCTCGACTTACAACAGTTTGTTTTGTAACCGTTCAAAGTTACAGCAGTACAGTGTTCCCTCGATTTCCGCGGGAGATGTGTTCTGAGACCGCCCGCGAAAGTCAAATTTCCGCGAAGTAGACATGCGGAAGCAAATACACCATTTTTTGCTATGGACAGTATCACAAGCCTTCCCTTAACACTTAAAACCCCTAAGTTCTGGAGATCTCACCTACAAAAAGATATTGACAAAATTGAACGGGTCCAAAGACGGTCTACAAGACTGGTGGAAGGTCTTAAGCATAAAACGTATCAGGAAAGACTTAATGAACTCAATCTGTATAGTCTGGAGGACGGAAGGAAAAGGGGGGACTTGATCGAAACATTTAAATATATTAAAGGGTTAAATAAGGTCCAGGAGGGAAGTGTTTTTAATAGGAAAGTGAACACAAGAACAAGGGGACACAATCTGAAGTTAGTTGGGGGAAAGATCAAAAGCAACATGAGAAAATATTATTTTACTGAAAGAGTAGTAGATCCTTGGAACAAACTTCCAGCAGATGTGGTAGATAAATCCACAGTAACTGAATTTAAACCTGCCTGGGATAAACATATATTAATCCTAAGATAAAATACAGAAAATAGTATAAGGGCAGACTAGATGGACCAGGAGGTCTTTTTCTGCCGTCAGACTTCTATGTTTCTAAATTACCATTTCCCATTCCCTTAACAACTATTTACTCACCATTATTACTGGTACTCACCATTGAATAAGACACAGTGATCCTGATATTTATAAACATAATTATTTATTCACAGTAATTTTTTTTTTTTGCAATAACAACGCTGATTGGCCAAGATTTTGGCCAATCAGCAATGGCAGACAAAAGTTTGGCGATGGCGTATAAAGTCATCGGGCGGGAAAAACCGCGGTATAGGAAAAAAAAACTGCGAAGAATTTTTTAATTAATATTTTTTTGAAAAACCGTGGTACAGTGATCCCTCGAGTATCGCGAGGGTTACGTTCCAAGACCCCTCGCGATACTCAATTTTTTGCGATATAGTGGTGCGGAAGTAAAAACACCATCTGCGCATGCGCACCCTTTTTCCATGGCCGCGCATGCGCAGATGGTGGAGTTTGCCTGGGCAGCGGGGAAGACCCAGGGAAGGTTTCTTCGGCCGCCCAGCAGCTGATCTGCTCGGCAGCGCCGCAGCAGCGAGGAGCCGAAGATCGGGGTTTCCCCGCCGCTCCTCGCTGCTGCCGAGCAGATCAGCTACTGGGCGGCCGAAGAAACCTTCCCTGGGTCTTCCCCGCCGCCCACGCAAAGGGGAAACCCCGATCTTCGGCTCCTCGCTGCTGCCCGCCCGCCGCTCGAGAGCAAGAGGGGGAGAGAGAGAGAAAGAGAGAGAAGGAAAGAAAGAGATGAGAGAGGGAGGAAGAGAGTGTGAGAGAGGAAGAAGCAAGATAGAGAAAGAAAGAGAGAGAGAAAGATGAGAAAGGAAGAGAGTGACGTCATCGGGTGGGAAAAATCGCGATATAGCGTTTCGCGAAGATCGAGATCGCGAAAATCGAGGGATCACTGTATAGGCTATTCGCGAAGTTCGAACCCATGAAAATCGAGCGAACACTGTACTGCAAAATGTGTCTTATGACGGGTTTTTTTACGCCTGTAACCAGGGGTGGGCAGCAGGCAGTATGGGGTGGAACGCAGTCCCACCGGCGGAAAGCCGCCCCAAGTCTACGGAGAGGGGCGACATACAAATCTAATAAATAAATGAAGCTGTGTGCCCAGCTCCAGCTGACTATCCCCCTCCCATCCTCTTCCTCCTCCTCAGAAAGCAGCAGGGACACCAGCACCGGCAGGTGTTGCGGGAGGCCCATTTCTTCTCCCCTCTTTTCTCAACAGCTAATGGCGCCCATTCACCTAACTACCAAGCCTGAGGCAGGGCGCAACCCAGGAAGGAGAGCGCGGGAAACACAAAGCAAATTGTCACCCCAGCGAGCGACACTGGTGAGGTTGTAAGTTGAGGACTTAACAGTTAACTTGAACGATGATGATCGTTCAAGCCACTCCCACCTGGTCACATGACCGGCAAGACACTCCTACCCAGTCACATGACCACCAAGCCACACCCGCAGTGTGGCAGTAAAAATTTTGGCTGCCCATTACTGCCTATAACCACTTTTTACGCTTATAACCACTATACTCTGAAGAGTGTTCGGAAACATCAGATCGTGCAGAATGCAGCTGCGAGAGCAATCATGGGCTTCCCTAGGTATGCCCATGTTACACCAACACTCCACAGTCTGCATTGGTTGCCGACCAGTTTCCGGTCACAATTCAAAGTGTTGGTTATGACCTATAAGGCCCTTCATGGCATTGGACCAGAATATCTCCGGGACCGCTTTCTGACGCACGAATCCCAGCGACCGGTTAGGTCCCACAGAGTTGGCCTTCTCCAAGTCCTGTCGACGAAACAATGTCATCTGGTGGGACCCAGGGGAAGTGCCTTCTTTGTGGCGGCCCCGACCCTCTGGAATCAACTCCCCCCCGGACTGCCCCCACCCTCCTTGCCTTTCATAAACTCCTCAAAACCCACCTCTGCCGTCAGGCATGGGGAAATTGATTCCCCTGGGCTGTTTCCACTTTATGTATGGTCTGCATGAGATGTATGATTGTTTAAACATAGAAACATAGAAGTCTGACGGCAGAAAAAGACCTCATGGTCCATCTAGTCTGCCCTTATACTATTTTCTGTATTTTATCTTAGGATGGATATATGTTTATCCCAGGCATGTTTAAATTCAGTTACTGTGGATTTATCTACCACATCTGCTGGAAGTTGTTTTTATGTTAAGGGTTTTAAACTGTTTTTTAAATATTGGATTTGTACTGTTTTTTTTCCCTTGTGAGCCGTTCTGAGTCCTCGGAGTGAGGCGGCATACAAATCTAATTAATATAATAATAATAATAATAGTAATAGTAATAGTAATAATATACGGTTGCTACCCGGTCTGGGACACACTGTGCTCCAGTAGCGAAAATGGAGCTGCACGCACAGCTCTGTATGCGCATGTGTGCATCCCAGCAAGATTTTGCTTCTGAGCATGCGCAGCAAGCAAAATCCTGTGAGGGGACATGCGCGCATGTGCGATTTTGGCAATTTTTTGCTTCTGCACATGCGCAGAAGCAAAAAAATAACCAAAATCTCTCTTGCACGTCTTCTTGCGAGATTTTTCTTTCTGCACATGCGCGGAAGCAAAATCGTGCTGGGATATATGCGCAGGCATGTTGGCAACCTGAAGCTGCGCACGCATCGCACCGGTAGTGGCGGTAAGTAGCAACCTCCGCCTGCCTACGACCATTGCAGCATCCTTGTGGTCCCATGATCAAAATTCAGGTGCTTGGCGCATTGCAGTTCATATTTATGACGGTCCCAGTTTCCCAGATTCATAGGATCAGCTTTTTAAAAAATTAAATATTTTTATTATTTTTCAAAAGACAAACATTACGAACACAACACATAGCATAAAAAGGAGCTACATTTGCTCCGCTCAAAATAAAAGTCTTCCTTGTACAAAAGGAAAAACTTATTATTGTCTAGATCAATTCAGAGAATTATAAAAAATACCTATTACAATTCGCTATTTGAAAACAAATCTAGTGATATATTGAAATGTATATATTTTCTAACATCGTTATCTCATTGAATATATATAGATACATTCTATTATAAAACATCACTACATAACTTGTTCTTTTTAATAAATTTAACTTTTTGACTTAATAGTTGAACATTCTTAGACATTTTTTTTATCCCACCAGATATATACTATCTGCCAAATATTATAGAATTCCGATTCTTCTTGATTATTTAACCGCCTCGTCATCATATCAAGCTCTGCACATTCTATAATTTTCCTGAGTACTTCTTCTTTCTTTCGGTGTCTCCATTTCTTTCTATCTTTGTGCAAAAACTATCCTAGCAGCTACTAATATATGAATTATTAAGTAACATATTTCTTTTTTATATTTATTATTTGAAATACCTAATAAAAAAACAAGATATATGATCAGCTTTTTGGGGACCTTCTCCCAAGCAAAGTCAATGGGGAAGCCAGATTCCCTTAATAGCCGTGTTACTAACTAAACAACCACAATGATTCACTGGGCAACTGTGGCAAGAAAGATTGTAAAACAGGGCAAATTTCACTTGAAGAAATGTCTCGCTTAGCAATATAAATTTGGGGCTCAATTATGGTCCTGAAGTGAAGACTAAGTCCAGTCCTACATCAGCCAAAAATAATTAGGTGCTACCAGTGCTGTGGCACTTTAGCTGGTAACAGTAGAAATAATTTGGTATCTAGGGCAGCGTTTCCCAAACCCAAATGGTATTTCTGGAGAACAGTTTCAGGTCATTCTTTGTCAAGTGGACCAAGTGTCCACCTGATTGATTTTTGCAGCCTTGTTTGAAAAGAAACCATCACAAAAACCAGATATATGATAAGGGGAAACATGCTCTTTCTAATGAAATAAAAATGAAGATGATTGAAGGTGAGAAAACAGAGCTCTCTTTCCTCACTTTCAATCTTCATTAGAAAGAACTAGCTTTTTTTCTATCGCTCTCTTTTTTCTCACCTTCAATCATCTTCATTTTTATTTCATTAGAAAGAGCATGTTTTTTTCTATCATTTATGTGGTTTTTGTGATGGTTTCTTTTCGAATAAGGCTTCAATTGCACCTGGTCCGCTTGACAAAAAATGGCCCTTTCCTTGAATCCCAACTTTTGACTAGAAAGGATTTGTAGAATGGGAGGATGGGAGGGAATAATGAAATGGCTGTGGCAAACGGAAACGATGACGGTACCTTGGGTTTAATCCCAAAACAACAGGAGCACCATTTGGAACACTGTCAGCAGAGTTGGCCTTCTCCGGGTCCCGTCGACTAAACAATGTCATTTGGCGGGACCCAGGGGAAGAGCCTTCTCTGAGGCGGCCCCGGCCCTCTGGAACCAACTCCCCCCAGAGATCAGAATTGCCCCCACCCTCCTTGCCTTTCGTAAACTTCTCAAAACCCATCTCTGCCGTCAGGCATGGGGGAATTGAAATATCTTCCCCGGGCCTATATAATTTATGTACGGTGTGTTGTGTGCATGTTTTTTAAATTATGGGTTTTTAACTTCGTATTATTAGATTTGTATTGTACATTGTTTCTATCACTGCTGTGAGCTGCCCCGAGTCTAGGGAGAGGGGCGGCATACAAATTTAATTAATTAATTAATTAATTAATTAATTAATTAACAAAGTCAGTCCGTTGCAAAAATCATTATAATTTGGAACATCCTGAAACGATACCCTTAGCACCACTCGACGGGAACATGTGCCTGTCCTAGGTCCCTTGGGAAGGACTTGATAGGTGAAGAAGAATGTCACATCCAGTTCAAACGTCTGGCAGAGAAGAGATTGGACAACAATTGTCTGAGGATGATAAAGGGACTGGAAACGAAAACATACTGGAGCCAGGGTGGCGCAGCAGGTAGAGTGCTGTACTGCAGGCCGCTGAAGCTGACTGTAGATCTGCAGGTCAGCGGTTCAAATCTCATCCCCAGCTCAAGGTTGACTCAGCCTTCCATCCTTCTGAGGTGGGTAAAATGAGGACCCGGATTGTGGAGGCTGTGTTAAAAAGTGCTATTGCTAACATGTTGTAAGCCGCCCTGAGTCTAAGGAGAAGGGTGGCATAAAAATCACATACATACATACATACATACATACATACATACATACATACATACATACATACTAAAAGCGGTTGCAGAAACTGGGCATGGCCAGTCTGATGAAGAGAAGGACCAGGGGAGACATGATAGCAGCGTTCCAATACTTGAGGAGCTGCCACAGAGAGGAAGAGGTCAAGCTGTTTTCCAAAGTACTTGAAGGGGACAGACAAGGAGCGATGGATGGAAGCTGACGAAGGAGAGATTCAACCTGGAAATAAGGAAGAACCTTCTTACGATCAACCAGTGGAACAGCTTGCCTACAGAGGTCATGAGAGCTGTAACACCTGAGACCTTCAAAAGGAGATTGGACTGCCGTTTATTTATTTATTTATTTATTTATTTATTATTAGAGTTGAAAGGGACCTTACAGGTCATCGGGTCCAACCCCCTGCTTAAGCAGAACATCCTACATTTGCCCAAAATGGTGTAGGAACTCCTGCTTGAGCGGGGGCTGGACTACATAATGATGGTGAACCTATGGCACGGGTGCCACGCGGAGCCATATCTGCTGGCACGCGAGCCGTTGCCCTAGCTCAGCTCCAATGTGCGTGTGTGTGCCAGCCACCTAATTTTTGGCTCGCACGGAGGCTCTGGGAAGGCGGTTTTTTGCTTCCAGAGACCTTCCAGGGGGATGGGGGAGGGCGTTTTTACTCTCCCCCAGCTCCAGGGAAGCCTTTGGAGCCTGGAGAGGGCAAAACACTAGCCTCCTGGGCCCGCTAGAAGTTGGGAAACAGGCCATTTCTGGCCTCCAGAAGGCCCCCAGGGGGGAGAGGAAGCTGTTTTCGCCCTCCCCAAGCATTGAATTATGCGTGTGGACACTCACACATGCACAATAACACACACACACACTCTTTTGGCCCCCAAGGAAAAAAAGATTCCCCATCACTGGACTAGATGATCTACAAGGTCCCTTCCAACTCTAATAATAATATAATCTTGTCTGAAATGGCATCGGACCAGATTATCTCCGGGACCGCCTTCTGCCGCACGAATCCCAGCGACTGATTAGGTCCCACAGAGTTGGCCTTCTCTGGGTCCCGTCGACTAAACAGTGTCATTTGGCGGGGCCCAGGGGAAGAGCCTTCTCTGTGGTGGCCCCGACCCTCTGGAACCAGCTCCCCCCTGAGATTAGAACTGCCCCCACCCTCCTGGCCTTTCGTAAGCTCCTTAAAACCCACCTCTGCCGTCAGGCATGGGGGAACTGAGATAACTTCCCCAGGCCTATACTGTTTATGTATGGTATGTTGTGTGTATGTTTTCTTAAATCATGGGTTTTTAGTTTTAATTATTAGATTTGTAGTGTACATTGTTTTTTCTATTACTGTTGTGAGCCGCCCCGAATCTACGGAGAGGGACAGCATACAAATTTTATAAATAAATAAATAAGGCAGGGGTCTCCAACCTTGGCAAATTTAAAACTTTAAAGCTCAGGAATTCTGACAGTTGGTCCACAAGTTTTAAAAGTTGCCAAAGTTGGAGACACCCGGCATAGGGTTCCCCCCGCCTTTTTTATTTTTGAGCATGGGGTTGGAGTAGAACAGTGGTTCCCAATGTGGGGCCCATGCCCCACAAGGGAGCAATTTTATTTTCAATTGGAACCTTGTTTAAACCTAGTTAATGGCCTTTTAGGCTTCCTCTGCATGAGTAGTTTACTTTTTGAATAATAAGAATTATATATTATTGGGGGGGAAGGCCTCAGGATTTTAAAGATGCTTAGGTGAGGCATGGCCCAAAAAAAGATTGGGAACCACTGGATTAGAAGTTCTCCGAGGTCCCTCCCAACTTTGTTATTCTGACTGACAAATCTAAATTATTATTATTATTATTATTATTATTATTATTATTATTGTTTATTAGATTTGTATGCCGCCCCTCTCCGAAGACTCGGGGCGGTTCACAACAGTAATACAAAAACAATATAACAGTGAAACAAATCTAATATTAAAATAAAACATATCTAAAACCCCAACAATTTAAAACCATGCAACACATACATACCAAACATAAAATATAAAAGCCTGGGGGAGGATGTCTCAGTTCCCCCATGCCTGGCGATAAAGGTGGGCCTTGAGTAATTTGCGAAAGACAAGGAGGGTGGGGGCCGTTCTAATCTCTCGGGGGAGTTGATTCCAGAGGGCCGGGGCCACCACAGAGAAGGCTCTTCCCCTGGGGCCCACCAAACGACATTGTTTGGTCGACGGGACCCAGAGAAGGACAACTCTGTGGGACCTTATCGGCTGCCGGGATTCGTGCGGTAGAAGGCGGTTCCAGAGGTATTCTGGCCCAATGCCATGTAGGGCTTTAAGGGTCATTACCAACACTTTGAATTGTGACTAGAAACCGATCGGCAGCCAGTGCAGGCCATGGAGTGTTGCAGAAACATGGGCGAATCTAGGAAGCCCCCACGATGGCTCTCGCAGCCACGTTCTGCACGATCTGAAGTGTCCGAACATTTTTCAAAGGTAGCCCCATGTAGAGAGCGTTGCAGTAATGTAAATAATACAACAGCCCGAAAAACATTGCACCGTGTGCTCTGATACTAAACTACAGTATGTTGAGGTATAGCCGACGTGTCAAAAGGGCGTTAAGTTGGTGAACATGCACCGGCAATCCATATCAAGGGATCTTTGGTTTCATTACTGTACTAACTTGAGCCTTAGTGGCACAATGATTAGAGTTCAGTACTGCAAACGGTTTCTGTTGACTGCTGGCTGCAGTTCACCAGTTCAGGTCTCACCAGGCTCAAGGTTGACTCAGCCTTCCATGCTTCCGTGGTGGGTAAAATGAGGACCCAGATTGTTCGGGATGATATGCTGACTCTGTAAACCACTTAGAGAGCGCTGTGAAGCAGTATACAGTGGTACCTCTACCTAAGAATGCCTCTACTTGCGAAGCTTTCTAGATAAGAACCTGGTGTTCAAGATTTTTTTGCCTCTTCTCAAGAACCATTTTCCACTTACAAACCCAAGGCTCCAAAACTGTAACCGGAAAAGGCGAGGAGACACCTCCGTGGAGCCTCTTTAGGAATCTCCTGGGAGGAAACAGGACTGGAAAAGGCAGGGAGAAGCCTCCATGGGGCCTCTGTAAAGAATCTCCTGGGAGGAAACAGGGCCGAAAAAGGCTGGGAGAAGCCTCCATGGGGCCTCTCTAGGAATCTCCTGGGAGGAAACAGGGCCGGAAAAGGCGGGGAGAAGCTTCCATGGGGCCGCTTTAGGAATCTCCTGGGAGGAAATAGGGCCGGAAAAGGCGGGGAGAAGGCTCCGTGGGGCCTCTCTAGGAATCTCCTGGAAGGAAACATGGCCGGAAAAGGCGGGGAGAAGCCTCCATGGGGCCTCTCTAAGGAATCTCCTGGGAGGAAACAGGGCCGGAAAAGGCGGGGAGAAGCCTCCATGGGGCCTCTCTAGGAATCTCCTGGGAGGAAACAGGGCCGGAAAAGGCGGGGAGAAGCTTCCATGGGGCCGCTTTAGGAATCTCCTGGGAGGAAATAGGGCCGGAAAAGGCGGGGAGAAGCCTCCGTGGGGCCTCTCTAGGAATCTCCTGGGAGGAAACAGGGCTGGAAAAGGCTGGGAGAAGGCTCCGTGGGGCCTCTCTAGGAATCTCCTGGAAGGAAACATGGCCGGAAAAGGCGGGGAGAAGCCTCCATGGGGCCTCTCTAAGGAATCTCCTGGGAGGAAACAGGGCCAGAAAAGGCGGGGAGAAGCCTCTGTGGGATCTCTCTAGGAATCTCCTGGGAGGAAACAGGGCCGGAAAAGGCTGGGAGAAACTTCCATGGGGCCTCTTTAGGAATCTCCTAGGAGGAAACAGGGCTGGAAAACGCTGGGAGAAGCCTCCATGGGGCCTATCTAGGAATCTCCTGGGAGGAAATAGGGCTGGAAAACGCTGGGAGAAGCCTCCATGGGGCCTCTTTAGGAATCTCCTAGGAGGAAACAGGGCTGGAAAACGCTGGGAGAAGCCTCCATGGGGCCTCTCTAGGAATCTCCTGGGAGGAAACAGGGCTGGAAAAGGCTGGGAGAAGGCTCCATGGGGCCTCTCTAGGAATCTCCTGGGAGGAAACATGGTCTCCACTCTCCCTGTGGTTTCCCCAATGCTTTTACATTGATTGCTATGAGAAAAATTGCTTCTTCTTACAAACGTTTCTATTTAAGAACCTGGTCACGGAACATATTAAGTTCATAAGTAGAGATACCACTGTATAAGTCTAAGTGCTATTCCTAATTTGGTAAGAAGACTAAAGTGATGAATAAGTGAAAATTTATGTCCTCGGTAAACAAGAAGTTATGGATAAATGTAGGGGAAGTGCAATACAGAATCTTCCGTTGAACGAAATCTGACTTACTGAAATTTTCTGGGTTTGAAGGCTTGTGTTGCAATTCCCTGCTTCCTGCCACGGGCTCACTTCCTTGCTCCCAGGCCTAGGTGGAGTTGTGGATGAGTCACAAACCCCCGAAGTCAATTGTGAGCAACTTTATAAAGGCAGATGCTGTTTTCCCTCAACTGCCTCAGCTGAAGCCTTGGGGCACACAGTCACCTGTGGAGATCCCATGGTTTTCCCAGTGGCCTCTCCCACTTGGCTGGGCAAGGAAGGTGTATTTTGCCCACCTGTATATTTTTTAGCCTTTTGAGTTGTTTCACCTGCATTAAAGAGCGTTTAGAGAGCCCTGTGAAGTGGGCCTGGGACACTAACATTTGCAGGAAGGAATCTGAGCCATAAATTTGCCTGAGATCCTCTAAACCAGTGTTTCCCAACTTTGGCAACTTGAAGATATTTGGACTTCAACTCCCAGAATTCCCCAGCCAACATCTGCTGGCTGGGGAATTCTGGGAGTTGAAGTCTAAATGTCTTCAAGTTGCCAAGGTTGGGAAACACTGCTCTAAATGTTCCGACGTTTTCTGCAGATCAATGGCTTTATTGTGACCAATATAAACAACCCCAAAGATGTAGAAAATGTGGGTGTGGATGATTGTTTTTAAGTGTCAGGGTTTTAGATTCATTTTAGGTTTGGGATTTTTGTGTTTATCATGTTGCGAGCCGCCCTGAGTCTACAGAAAAAGGCGGCATAATTAATAATAATAATAATAATAATAATAATAATAATAATAATAATAAAAGGCCGCTTTACTGGGATCGGCAAACATAATTCGCCGCTACATCACTCAGTCTTAGGTGCTTGGGAAGCGCCCGACTGGTGATGAAATACGAAATCTGTTGTATTCCTGATCAGTTGGAGGATGATGAAGATATTGAGGACTCGAATTCAGATAGTGTTTATGAAGTAGGGTGGGGTCCGAGGTTACAGGTAGTAGAGCAGGTGGGAGGCCAGCCACAGGATGGGGCTATGAGTTCAGGATCTAGTGAGGGAGAATCAGACGCTCGCTGGGTTAACCCTAAATTCAGAAGGGTCCAGAAACGTAGAGAGCAAAGGTCTGGAAGAAGATATTAAGGAGAGGAATGGGTTAAATATTGTAGTGATTTATTTGGCACGTCAAGGGGTCAGTGGAGAAGAAGTGTGGAGTTTCAACGTGGCCGAAAAGAATAATGGATGTGTTTTTACCACGCTAAAGTAAGCCAAAGTATTTTGTATTGTATTCAGTCAGTGCTGCTGTTTTTTCAAAGTTATTTGGTTAGGAAAATAAATCTTGTTTAAGTGAAGCAGGAAAAGGAATGTGAGAAATGCGGCTAAGAGAGAGATAACGGACCGAGTGCTGTATGGAATGTGTTGAAGTACAGGAGAGCAGAGAAATAAACGGAGTTGCTTTATTCATGAAATGATGCATTTAATAAGAGTTATTTGTAATTACTAAATTTCTACCAGAAACCAGAACAAAATCCAGCATAGTGATCTCGTTTGCTGTGTTGTATTGACATAATAATTATTATTATTATTATCATTATTATTATTATTATTAATTAGATTTGTATGCCGCCCCTCTCCGAGGACTCAGAGCGGCCTACGGCAACAATACACCATGTACAAATCTAATGTTAAAAAACAATTTAAAACCCTTATCATAAAAGAAAAACAATCACACAACCTAACAGACCATGCATAAAACCATAATAGCTAGGTGTATATCAGTTTCCCCATGCCTGGCAACATAGGTGGGTCTTCAGGAGCTTTCGAAAGGCAAGGAGGGCAATAATAAATGGCAAGGAAGTCCAAATAATAAATGAATAAATAAATGAAAACTAGCAAGATGACCGTGGGACAGTCATCAGGAGGCAGGGAATTCTAGCCCTGCCTTAGGCATGAAAGCCATCTGGGTGACTTTTGGCCAATTATCAGGTGATGGGGAGTTCTAATCCTGCCTTAGGCACAAAGGCCGGCTGGGTAGCCTTGAGCCAGTTAGTCTCCTAATGACGTGTATAACAACTGCGACTAGAATATCTTATTCCCAATTGTGGAAAAATGAAAAGATCTCATCGGAAAACAACATTTTCAATAAAATATATAAACGTGTAGAGATGGGCACCATGGAAATCTAGGGAACAAATCACAAACAATCTGACAAGATATGGAACAATTGGTATAAATCACGGGTCTCAAACCCAGGCTACTTTAAGGCTTGTGGACTTCAACTCCCAGAATTCCTCAGCCAGCAAAGCTCAACACCTTACCTCAGCAAAGCTGGCTGAGGAATTCTGGGGGTTGAAGTCCACAAGTCTTAAAGTGGCCCGGGTTTGAGACCTCTGGTATAAATGGATCCAAGATAGAAATAAGGTAGAATGATACAAGGTGTTAGTGTACACAAAAATAGATATACACGTAATATTGATATAGACAATGTCCAAAAGAACAAAAAAAAACAGATGGATAAGCAGAGGAAACTATACTGCTCAAAAAAATAAAGGGAACACTTAAACAACACAATATAACTCCCAAGTAAATCAAACTTCTGTGAAATCAAACTGTCCACTTAGGAAGCAACACTGATTGACAATCAATTTCACATGCTGTTGTGCACATTCAAATTTGTACAGAACAAAGTATTGAATGAGAATATTTCATTCATTCAGATCTAGGATGGGTTCTTTGAGTGTTCCCTTTATTTTTTTGAGCAGTATAATTTATATGTGTACCTGCTTCTCTACCCACTAGGTTTACTGACCTCTATATATTTATAAATGTATATAATTACTACATATCTGTCTTATTTTCTTTACCTATTTTGAAATGAACACATTGCATAAAGATTCGTAAGCAAGAAATGCAATGGAAACGGACTATGATCTGTAAAGGACTATTGAGATGTCTATCAATTTTTTATTCTGTAAAATAAATAAACAAACTTTTTTTTAAAAAAGTTCACAAGCCTTGCCCCCCTTTCCCCCCCCCCCAGCAACAAACTTGTCACATTGCCCACTCAGGTTGTGCCAGCGTGGTGACTCCTCCTTCTGCTTCCGCCCAGGTGATGGACACAGGATGGTCTTGAACCTCTCGAAAGAAAGCTTTGTGGCTGCATCTAATCACCCCTCCCAAGTTCCTATTAACCACAGGCCTTCTATAGATAGTGTGGCAAGCCGTTGATTTATCCCCAACTTCTGCATCAGCTTGACAAAGAGGGGTTTTTTTGTGTTTTATGATTTATCAGGAAGCCTAGGTCAGACCACCCCACACTTCTGAAAATGAGAGGAGGAATTATAGGAATGGACACAATGGCCTGCAACTTCCTGTTAACAACAGCGTTAAATCTTCAGAGTAAAAGATCCAGTTGGCCGTTGCGCAACAGTTACTGGGAAGCAAGACAGGTTCTTGTTGTCTTCTCCAGAAGTTCTTTAGAAATGGACAAAATGTTGTTTTCCTCCTAGGTCTCTGGCAATATATTTTTTTTTTACCAACTGTCAATTTTATTTTATTTTTTGTATTCTGACCCGCTCAGAGTGCTGTAAGAGTCTTATGGAGCGGTAGAGAAACATAGAAGATTGACGGCAGAAAAAGACCTCGTGGTCCATCTACTCTGCCCTTATACTATTTCCTGTATTTTATTTTAGGGTGGATATGTGTTTATCCCAGGCATGTTTCAATTCAGTTAGATTGTCTACAGTTGACCTCTCCCCATTTCTAAGAGGTCTGTAAGGGCCGTGCATAAGCGCACCATGGTGCCTACCGTCCCTGTCCTATTGTCCTCTTCGTCTCAGAGCCAGTCGTGAAGGCAGCATGAGGCTCCTCCCACCTGCCCAGACGCCACCATTTGGGTTCTTTTACCCTCTGCACATGCGCAAAGCATTATGTGCATGCGCAGAGGGTAAAATAACCAAAATGGCGGCAGGTGGGCAGAGCCTTGTGCTGCCTTTGCGATGGCCAACTGGCACAAGCGATCCGGGAGTATTTCACCCCTCAGTAGTAGTAGTAATAATGAGTAGAATAGTATTCACTGTGAGAGGGACCTTGGACTCCTAGCCATTTATATATGAGCCAGCCATGTGCAGCAGCTGCCAAAAAAGCCAACACAGTTCCAGGCTGCATCAACAGAGAGATTATTATTATTATTATTATTATTATTATTATTATTATTATTATTTATTAGATTTGTATGCCGGCCCTCTCTGAAGACTCAGTAGAGATAGAATCAAGATCACATGAAGTGTGAAAGCCATTTGGAGAGAGCACCCATATCATGCTCTCCAAATTCCCAGTACTGTACAGTGTTCCCTCGGTTTTCGTGGGTTCGAACTTCGCGAATAGCCTATACCACGGTTTTTTAAAAAATACTTCGCGGGTTTTTTTCTATACCACGGTTTTTCCCGCCCGATGACGTCATACGTCCTCGCCAAACTTTCGTCTGCCATTGCTGATTTGCTGAAATCTCGGCCAATCAGCATTGTTATCGCAAAAAAAATAATTATTGTTAATAAATAATTATGTTTATAAATATCAGGATCACCAAGTGTCTTATTCCATGGTGAGCACCAGTAATAATGGTGAGTAAATTGTTGTTAAGGGAATGGGAAATGGTAACTTAGGGGTTTAAAGTGTTAAAGGGTGGCTGTTAGTAGCCAAAAATTGTGTATCTCTACTTTGCGGAAATTTGACTTTCGCGGGCGGTCTCGGAACGCATCCCTCGTGAAAATCGAGGGAACACTGTATACTCAAAAGCCCCAAAGGTAATTTAGCCGTTCTCTGAAATAAACTTGCTGCTGGCTGGGATGCGGGGGGAAAAAAAGCCCGTAAAACTTTCAGAAAATACATACAGTGGTACCTCGTGATACGAACCCCTCGTGATACGAACCTGGGGTTCAGAAAAATTTTGCCTCTTCTTACGAACTTTTTTCGGCTTACGAACCTACCGCAGATTGCAAAATGGTGCTCCGCTGGCGGCGCCGCCTGGCTGTCATCTTTTAAAACAGCCGGGGGGGCTTCTCGGCGTTCTCCCGAACGCCGAACCCGGAAGTTCGGGTTCGGGTTCCGGAGGCTGCCAACAAGCGCCTGGCTGTTTCAGAAGGTTACAGCTGGGCGGTGGCGGGCGGTGGCGGACGGCGGAGCACCGTTTTTTCCATCGGCGGCGGCATTTTCGGCCGATCTGGAGGCTGGAAAGGAGGTGGGGAATCCCAATAGGGAATTCCATGGGCGGAGCTTTGACATCACGAAGACGTCCTTCCTGGAGGCCGAAACGTGGAACACCGAGAAGCCCCCCGGCTGTTTTAAAAGGTGACAGCCAGGCGGCAGCGTCCAGCAGGGCGCCATTTTGTGATTTTTTTTTTTCCCCTTTGCACGCATTAATCGCTTTTACATTGTTTCCTATGGGAAGCAATGTTTCGTCTTATGAACCTTTTGCCTTACGAACCTACTTCCGGAACCAATTAAGTTCGTAAGATGAGGTACTACTGTATTTGGGAACCAGCTCTTGTAGGTTTGGGATGTGCAGGAAAAAAAGGGGGTGTCATTTTATTTACTTTCCCTTCAGGGTTCAAAACTGCAGCAGCCAATCTGACTGGCATCCCTATAGGTTTCCATCCTAAACGTGGGAAACTCCCAGCCAATTAGGCAGGAAGGATCAAGCGGGCACCCAGCCTTGAGTCTTTGCAGTCAAAAAATGCATACGTTTGATGTCTTCCTTAGTCGCATGGAAACTTATCTGGGGGGATTCTTTTTTATATGGCAATTCTCCGTACTGAAGGAGTGGGTCCAGCAGTCACATGGGTTTGCTCTGTCCAATCCGGTGGAACTGAGCCTAGTATTAAAAAAGAGTGCTGGATCCGCCCCTTCCCCAGAATTCGCTCAGTTCGCATTCCTTCGGATGTGTGTGAATGCTCGTTCCTCCCAAAACACCTTCCCTTCGATCTTTCTTCAAAACCAGTAAGAATTTTCCATTACTGTATTAAGCTTGCCGGCAGGGGATTCCACTCAGCCCTCCTGGGCTTTGAGTTGGGGGAGAAGTTAGCGGCTCAGCCCCCGCGGTTTTTTCCTCCGTGCTGCTGCCGCGGCCGTTATTTTACTATTACGGTCTGGAGGTCCCGCCGAGAGCAAGCCTTCTTTAACTAAAATAAACAAACTATTAAGGGCTAATTACCTCCCGCGGTGTGGGACTTGAATTGTCTCCCGGGCTTAGTGTCTCCGATCATAAATTAACGGAGCGTTTGTTTTTGGCGCCAAAGGCCCTCGCGCCCAGTAATTGCACTTTCGGTTCTGCCCTAAGAGGTCGGCCATTAGTGCTTCCAGCCCGCCGCTTGACCCTTGGAGTCGTCGTTTCGAGTTCCCTCAAACCTATTCTCCACGGAAGTGGCCTCCAACCAGTTGTGCCTTGGTTTTTCTTAAAGTTAGTTTGTGAGGCCTGCCACGCTGCACTTAGGGACACGAACTCTCTGGTACCGTCCAGGATTGCCCCTTAAGGCGCAGCAGCTCCTGGGCCTGGGAGCAGGGTCACCTCTCCTCTTGGGAAAGCTCACAAAAAATTTCTTCTCCCCCCTATTTTATTGGCTCAAGCCTTGTCCTCTGTAATTTGTTTCAGACTATGGCTTCTTTTCCCAAGAGAGGCACTACTAAGGGTCCCAAAGAGGTTAGGCCTACTGATAATTCTACTGAAGTTCCCCAGGCCTCTTCCTCCTCTTCCTCAGGCGCCCATTCCTTAGCCGGGCCCACCAGGGCTGAGAAGAGAAGGGACCCAGCCCTACAAAAATTACATGATAAATCAGCCAAACGTTTTAAAGTGCAGGCCCAAGTGCATACCAATACACCCCTCCCGGAGGCCTCTAACCTGCCTCCCTCTGGGGTTCCTGTGATATCTCTGGATGAGCCAAACCTAAATCCACCCCAACTTAACCTATGGGGTTTAGGTCCAGAGGAGCCAGATATTACTGAGGATCCTTCCCAGCCTGAATCGGCTCAGGCCTTCAGGGATCCTCCTTCTTTCCCGGCTGATGTTTCTTCCTTGCCTCCGGAGTTTCAGTCTATCTTGACTATTTTGACTAACACCATGGACGCTAAACTCTCATCTTTCAATGTGTCTTCTTTGTCTCACCCCCTCCCACGCTCCTCCCGTCCCGTGAGTTCTGCTCCTTTTTACAGAGCCCCAATCATGGAGGTCTCTGACTCCTCTCAGGAAGAGGATGAGGACGTGGATGCAGCAGAGGATGATGACCCCTTTCAAGGGCTGTCGGAAGACGAGGAATCCCAGATCAAGATTCCAGCCCCAGCTGCTATCTTCCCTTCTCAGCTTTTCAAATCTCTCCTGCTTAAAGCAAGAGTATCCACGGGGCTAGCCGGACAGGAAAAACAGGCTACTACTCCTTCAGACCCTCCGGAGGAAAATCTTCCTTACTTCATGGAAGAACAGGAAGACAATGAGGTAATTCCTATGCCCAAATTATTTAAGGATGCCTTGCTCAAACAGTGGGACCACCCAACTGCTCGCCTCACTCCCACTTCCAAGGACAAGAAGCTTTACAAGCTTTCTCCCTCCTATGAGGAGCTCCTAACATGTCCTAGGCCAGATGAGCCAGTGAAAACGCTCCACTCAACGGCCGCCATGCCTGGCGAAGCAGAGGAGGTCCTCCGGCCGGAGGACAAACGCCTTGAGCAGATGCTCAAAAGAAGCCTCTTCGCAGATTCATGGGCCATTAAGAGTGCTGCAGCGGCATCCTTCTTCTCTAGAGCTATGCTCTTGTGGCTCCGTCAGCTCCAATCTCACCTGCCTCCAGATGATCTAAGGGGCCAACAGGATTTCAACAAAGTCTTCGCAGCTGCCCAATACGTAGCAGATGCTACCTTCCAATCTTCAAGATTTGCAGCCAGGTCAGTAGCAGCCTCAACAACGGCCAGAAGACTTCTGTGGCTCCGCCCTTGGCAGGCGGGAGTAAGACAAAAGTGGCAGCTAGCCATGGGTCCGCTGAAACGCAACTTGCTCTTCGGAGACCTCCTGGATCCTCTCCTTACAGAGACCACAGACAAGAAAAAGGTCTTAGGACCCACCACCAAGAAGGCTCCTAAGCCGCAGCCTTTTCGGCGCACAGGACGGCAACAGGATCAAGGCTTCACCCTTCAAAGGAGTCCAGGTCAGTCTTCCCCTCGGTTTCGACCCCAATCTAGAACCACCAGGGGCAGAGGTTCCCGTTATCAGAGAGGACCCTCCTCTACCAGGGCTTCCAGAAGAGCCAGATGGTAAGTCCTCCTTTTTCCCCATAGGCGGTCGCCTAGCCTGGTTCTCTTCCGCCTGACACCGTTCTTGTAAGGACCCCTGGGTCATTGACCCGGTGAACAGGGGCCTAAGATTAGAGTTCATTTCTTCTCCCCCTAACCGCTTGTTTCTTGTTCTTCTCCCAGCCTCCCTTCAGATCGTTTCCGAATGGAGGAGGCTATTTCCCACTTGTTGGCTATTAGAGCCATTCAACCGGTCCCCTCTCTCCAGAGAGGTTCTGGCTTCTTTTCCATCCTCCTCATGGTCCCTAAGGCCTCTGGAGGCCGGAGAGCCATTTTGGACCTAAAGAAATTGAACCGGTTCATAAAATATAGGAAATTCAAATGCATTCCTTATCTTCCATCCTAGCAGCCCTTCATCGGGGAGACTTTATGGTGTCTCTGGATATCACGGAGGCCTACCTCCATATTCCCATTGCCAAGGCCCATAGGAAATTTTTTGCGCTTCGCCCTTCAAGGCAGGCACTTCCAGTATAGGGCTATGCCATTGGGACTCTCCTCAGCTCCCAGAGTCCTCACTAAACTCTTGGGATCCTTGACGGCTCTTTTCCGAGCCTTTCCCATTCATATCTTAGGTTATTTAGATGACATTTTAATTCATGGGAATTCCAGAACTGGAATGGCTGCAGACCTCTCCCTTACCATGTCGGTTCTACAGAATCATGGTTCCTCCATAAACTTCAAAAAGAGCCTCCTGGTTCCTTCCACTTCCATTCTGCATCTGGGAACTATCATTAATTCTGAGATAGCCCAGGTTTTCCTCTCCACTGAGAGAAAACGTAGTTTTTTTGGATCTCATTGCTCGCATTATGCCCCAACAATCTGCCTCCAGTACCACCCTATCTTCCCCTTTGGGTAGAATGGTGTCATGTATTGGTATTGTCCCTTGGGCCCGCCTTCACGCCAGGGAACTACAGTGGCTTCTGTTACCGTTTCAGAGATCGGGCCACAGCAACTCAAATCGCCGCATTTCCATTCCTCTGCGGTTCGCAGATCCCTCAAGTGGTGGTCGTCTCCAGCCCTAGCAAAGGGATCTCTCTTCCGGTGCCCCGACCAGTTTGTAGTCACCACAGATGCCAGCCTCTCGGGCTGGGGAGCCCACGCCCAAGGTTTTTTAGCTCAGGGCACATGGTCACCGGAGGAGGTTTCCAGGCCCATCAATTGACTAGAATTAAGAGCCGTGTCTCTAGCTCTAAAACAATTCCAATCTCACATCTCCAATCAGCATGTGTTGGTCCTCACGGACAATATAGCCACCAAAAGCCATATTTGCAGACAGGGAGGCACAAGATCCAAGGCCCTCAGGAGGGGGCCCTGAAGTTAGGTCTCTGGGCAGAGAAACATCTCCAGTCGCTTCTAGCCGATCACATCTCGGGGAGCCTCTACGTCCAAGCGGACTGGCTCTCGAGAGCGACCATAGACCCAGGCGAGTGGAATCTCCATCAGTCACGGTTCCACCAAATCTGCCTCATGTTCGGCCACCCAGGGTTAGATCTGTTTGCGACCAAAGCCAATGCCCAGCTCCCTCGCTTCATCTCCAGGTTCCCGTCTCCGGGAGCAGAGGCAATAAATGCTCTCAGGAGTCCTTGGCCTCCGGGTCTACTGTATGCCTTCCCTCCATTTTCATTCTGTCAGACGTGATCCACAAAATTCTTCTGGAAAAAGCCGGGTAATCCTGATAGCCCCTCACTGGCCTCGCAGGCCATGGTTCTCAGACCTCCAACAACTGTCCATCCAGGACCCCTGGCGACTCCCCGTTTCGGAGGAGATGTTGCGGCAAGGGGCCTCCTTCCATCCGGACCCGGAGTGGTTCCACCTCACCGCCTGGCTATTATCCGGAGGGACCTAGACCTGCGAGGGTATGACCCGGACACAGTGGGAATCATCCTGTAGTCCAGAAGGGGGTCTACCAATCGGATCTACGACCATTCTTGGTCCAAATTCCATCAATGGTGCTCACAGGAGGGCTTATCTCCCCTGTGTCTTCCCATACACAGGATAATCGCCTTCCTCATGAAAGGTTTCCACCAAGGCCTCTCTACCAGCACCATCCGGCGTCACCTGGCAGCCATTTCTTCCGCCCTGGCGGGGCCTCGCAGGCAGCCCCTCCGCTCCTGCCCGAAAATCCAAGAATTCCTAAGAGGAGTGGCCAACCTCAGGCCTTCCAAGATCCACAGATATCCTACCTGGGACTTGCCACGGGTTCTCCCCTCCCTTACTCAGGCACCTTACGAACCCCTGAAGTCTGCGTCCCTCAGGTACCTACCCTTCAAGGTAGCATTCCTGGTGGCGATTACATCCGCCCGACGCATATCTGAGTTGGCAGCCCTTTCTACCAGACAGGACTTCTGTCAGTTCCACCAGGACAAGGTGGTTCTGCGACTGGACCCCACCTTTCTCCCAAAGGTCAGTTCCATGTTCCACAGATCTCAGGATATCGCCTTACCTTCCTTCTGTCTCCAACGAGAGCATCCCCTGGCAATTAGTTGGCACACTCTGGTTTTCACTAGGGCGCTAAAGTTCTATATCCAACGCACAGGACCCATAGGAAGGTCAGAAGCACTCTTCGTGGCTTACCACCCCAGATCCCGGGGATCTAGAGTGTCTTCCACAGTAATAGGCCGTTGGATTAGAGGGACCATCTCTAAGGCCTACGAGACAGCTTCCCTTTCCATTCCAAGGAACATTACAGCGCACTCCACCAGAAGTGCTGCCACTTCTGCCGCTTGGGCAACTCAGGCTCCGTTGGAAGAAGTCTGCAAAGCAGCCACTTGGGCCTCACCAAATTCCTTCATAAAGCACTACAAAATTGATTCATACGCATCAGCGGACGCTGCCTTCGGCAGAAGAGTACTCCAATCCGTTATCTCTCACGATAGCCATGTACTCCCACCCTAGGGACCTATCTATTGGGTATGTCCCATGTGACTGCTGGACCCACTCCTTCAGTACGGAGAATAGGCGTTGATATGCTTACCTGAACGCCTCTTCTCGTACGGTGAGTGGGTACAGCAGTCACTTCCCTCCCTTTGTGTGGTCTTCTTCACTTTCTATTCTAACTTCTTTTAACACGGGAGTTGAACTTTAAAGAGCTTCACTACTGAGCCTAGTCTACGGATTCGCGAATTCTGGGGAAGGGGCGTTCAGGTAAGCATATCAACGCCTATTTTAAAATTATTTTTCCATTAGTCCGTAGATTAATCCATATACCTTTAGAGGTTACAGTATTTGCTTATACTTAATAGTAAATAATATTGTTTGTAAATATTTTTTTAATACCTTGCTTTTTTAACACCTTGTTTTAGTACCTTGCTCAACAGTAGTAACTGTGAGATGGACCTTGGAGTCCTAGTGGACAACCATTTAAATAGGAGCCAGCCATGTGCAGCAGCTGCCAAAAAAGCCATACACAGTTCTAGGCTGCATTAACAGAGGGATAGAATCAAGATCACGTAAAGTGCTAATAACACGTTATAAGGCCTTGGTAAGGCCACACTTGGATTACTGCATTCAGTTTTGGTCACCACAATGTAAAAAGGATGTTGAGACTCTAGCAAGAGTGCAGAGAAGAGCAACAGAGATGATTAGGGGACTGGAGGCTAAAACATATGACGAATGATTGCAGGAGCTGGGCCTGGCTAGTTTAGTGAAAAGAAGGACCAGGAGGGACATGATAGCAGTCTTCCAATTTCTCAGGGGTTGCCATCACAAAGAAGAGGGAGTCAAACTATTCCCCAAAGCACCTGAGTGTAGAACAAGAAGCAATGGGTGGAAACGAAATAAGGAGAGAAGCAACTTAGAAACATAGAAGACTGACGGCAGAAAAAGACCTAGTCTGCCCTTATACTATTTTCTGTATTTTATCTTAGGGTGGATATATGTTTATCCCAGGCATGTTTAAATTCAGTTACTGTGGATTTATCAACCACGTCTGCTGGAAGTTTGTTCCAAGGATCTACTACTCTTTCAGTCAAATAATATTTTCTCACGTTGCTTCTGATCTTTCCCCCAACTAACCTCATATTGTGTCCCCTTGTTCTTGTGTTCACTTTCCTATTAAAAACACTTCCCTCCTGGACCTTATTTAACCCTTTGACATATTTAAATGTTTCGATCATGTCCCCCCTTTTCCTTCTGTCCTCCAGAACTAAGAGAAATTTCCTGTTAGAAAAATTAAACAGTGGAACAGCTTTCATTGTTGTTGTTGTTGCTGTTGTTGTTGTTGTTGTTATTATTATTATTATTATTTATTAGATTTGTATGCCGCCCCTCTCCGGAGACTCGGAGCGGCTCACAACAACAAAATACAATACAAATCTAATGATTAAAAACAGTTTAAAACCCATAAATATAAAAATCAGTCATGCATCCCAAACAAACCATACATAAAATGGAACGGCCCAGGGGAATCAATTTCCCCAGGCCTGACGGCAGAGGTGGGTTTTAAGGAGCTTGCCTCCAGAAGTTGTGAATGCTCCAACACTGGAGGTTCTTAAGAAGAGATTGGACATCCATTTGTATAGGGGTATAGGGTTTCCTGCCTGAGCAGGGGGTTGGACTAGAAGACCTCTAAAGTCCCTTCCAAGTTCTGTTATTCTATTCTAGCTGAGAAAAGAACCAACTCTAAAAGTTTGGCTGCTTTGTTTGTTTGCCACCGGCAATTAGTTGTGTACATGTTGATAAACCTGGGGCAATTCGACATGAGAGAAGGCGAGAGAACCCCGGGTGGTGCTCGAAATTTTAAAATCCAGAAAATAGGTTAGGAGGAAGTGAGAAAGTGTTGTGTAGATGTTTGCTCTTTGTGTGACTCACTGTGTTTTTGTGTTTCGGATCTCGGTCTTGTGATAAGGTTAAAAACAAGGAGGGCACCTGGCACGTTAATCTACAGTTTGCTCATTTGTGATGTCACGAAATGTTTACAGGTATACCAGCAAATAGTGTAGCTTGCTTTCAGAGCGGTGTATCAAGAGCCCCGGCAACAGATGTTATTCACACAAAATTTTGCTAGTCCTCGACTTACAACAGTTTATTTAGTGACTGTTCACAGTTACAAAGGCACTGAAAAATGTGACTTATGATAATAATAATAATATGATCATTTTATTTATTATTAGAGTTGAAAGGGACCTTACAGGTCATCAAGTTCAACCCCCTGCCTGAGCAGGAAATCCTATAGCACCCCAGCCAAATGGCAGTCCAATCTCCCCTTGAAAATGTCCAAAGTTGGGGAGTCCACAACCTCCACTGGCAGGCCGTTCCACTGGTTGATCGCTCTCACTGTCAGGAAATTCTTATCTCCAGGTTGAATCTCTCCTTGGTCAGTTTCCAACCGTTGTTCCTCGTCCGGCCCTCTGGTGCGCTGGAAAACAGTGTGTCCCCCTCCTCTCTGTGGCAACCCCTCAAGTATCTGTATACAGCTATCATGTCCCCCCTAGCCCTTCTTTTTACTAGACTATCCATGCCCAGTTCCAGCAACCTTTCCTCGTATGGCCTGGTCTCTAGTCCCTTTATCATTTTAGTTGCTCTTTTCTGCACCCTTTCCAGAGTCTCTATGTGTCTTTTGAAGTGTGGTGACCAGAACTGGATGCAATACTCCAGGTGCGGTCTGACCAGGGCCTTATAGAGTGGTATTATTACCTCTCTGGTCTTGGAGTGTTTCCCACTGTTCATGCAGCTTAAGATTGTGTTGGCTTTTTTAGCCGCTGCTGCACATTGCTGGCCCATGTTTAGCTGGTTATCCACCAAGACTCCAAGATCCCTTTCACAGTCACTCATGGTGAGTGTGGTTTTGCCTAATTCGTATGCATATTTTGGGGGTTTTTTTGCCTAAGTGCAGGATTTTACTCTTCTCTACATTGAACTTCATTTTGTTCGTTTCGACCCACTGTACAAGTCTGTCTAGATTTTTCTGAATTCTGTGTCTATCCTCTGGGGTGTTGGCCATTGCAGCATTCCCCATGATTACGTGATCAAAATTCGGATGCTGGCATCTGGCTCCTACTTACAACCTTTACTGTGTCCCAAAGTTGTCAAATCCCGTTTTGCGACCCCAAAGTCGATGGGGAAGCCAAGTTCACTTAACGACCAGGTTGGTAACTTGTCAACTGCAGTGATTCACTTAACAGCCCTAGCAAGAAAGACTGTAAAAGGGGCAGAATTCACCTCTAACCAATCTCTCACTTAATCTCTCACAGAATTTTTGCCTTCCGTTGTGGTCGTAAACCAAGGACCCACCTGTCCCTGTAGTTCAGTTATTCAAAAAGACGGGGCCAGATTTTGTCTGCCTTTCAAGAGCAGGCGAGGTCAGGACACGGCAAAATAAATACTCGTATACACCTCCTGTTTTGATATGGGCTATAATAACAGCATTTTGAAAGCCTGGGGTGTTTTTCCTATTCCCTCCCTCCTTTACGGAGATTCTCAATCATCCAGGTCACAGTTGTTTCCCAAAAAAGCAACTGGACTTCCTTTGTTTTTTTCCTCGAAGACGTTTCGCTTCTCATTTATTTATTCATTCATTCATTCATTCATTCATTCATTCATTCATTGGATTTGTATGCTGCCCCTCTCCGAAGACTCGGGGCGGCTAACAGCAATAACAAGACAGCATACAATAATAATCCAATGCTAAAAACAATTAAAAACCCATTATTATAAAAACCAAACATACATACAGACATACCATGCATAAAATTGTAAGGGCCTAGGGGGAAAGAGTATCTCAATTCCCCCATGCCTGGCGGCAGAGGTGGGTTTCAAGCAGCTTACGAAAGGCAAGGAGGGTGGGAGCAATTCTAATTTCTGGGGGGAGTTGGTTCCAGAGGGCCGGGGCCGCCACAGAGAAGGCTCTTCCCCTGGGTCCCGCCAAGCGGCATTGTTTAGTTGACGGGACCCGGAGAAGACCCACTCTGTGGGACCTAACTGGTCGCTGGGATTCGTGCAGCAGAAGGCGGTCCCTGAGATAATCTTGTCCGGTGCCATGTAGGGCTTTATAGGTCATAACCAACACTTTGAATTGTGACCGGAAACTGATCGGCAACCAATGCAGACTGCGGAGTGTTGGTGTAACATGGGCATATTTGGGAAAGCCGACTCATCTAAGAAACTTCCTCAGTTCTAAAGATGGAATCGAAGCAGCCCCTTGGATGAGAAGCGAAATAATGACTATTTTGGAAAATTAAGTCATAGCAATTAAACCAGGGATTTAAACAGTAAAACAACATGATAGAGAACCCAGAAAATTAGGGTTTTTTTTTTAAACTGGAAGTGGTTTTGTTTTACTTTGGCATATATACGTAGATTAAAGTAGGTTTTTTTAACCTTTAGGAGTGAATTTTATAAATACTGTAATAAAAAAAATTGGAAGAGTTTTTATTGGCAGTCTTTAAATTTGAAAAATTGAACAAGATGTGGATCCCGGAACAACGGATTAAATTGTGTAACCATATATGATGTTCGTAATATATACATTGTTTATGAGAAGGTGGAGAAAAATAAAATAAAAACTTTTTTGGGGGAAAATTGCCTTTGGGGGGAAAAACACCTTTTGGTGCCTCCATTTATTTTTATTTATTTATTTATTCATTTGTCCAATACACAATACATATGGAAGAGAATAGACATGAAGTAATATATATATAAAGATAATATGTAAGAATAGAGGAGAAGATATATGAAAGAAAGAATATATATATGATATATGAGATAAAGAAAAGACAATTGGACCGGGGATGAAAGGCACACTAGTGCACTTATGTACGCCCCTTACTGACCTCTTAGGAACCTGGAGACGTCAATCGTGGATAGTCTAAGGGAGAAATGTTGGGGGTTAGGGGTTGACATTATTGAGTCCGGTAATGAGTTCCACGCTTCGACAACTCGATTGTTAAAGTCATATTATTTACAGTCAAGTTTGGAGCGGTTAATATTAAGTTTGAATCTGTTGCGTGCTCTTGTGTTGTTGCGGTTGAAGCTGAAGTAGTCATTGACCGGTAGGACGTTGCAGCATATGATCTTATACTCAAGAGCAGGGGCGTCAAACTCAACGCCCAGGGGCCAAATCTGACCCACAGGGTGCTTAGATCTGGCCTGTGGGGCTGTCCTGGAAATGGCAAAGGACTGCCTTGCGGTGCCTCTGTGGGCAGCCCTACCGAGCTCCGTTTTTACTGGCAGAGGGGTTTACGGGAGGCCATTCCAGACAAAAACAGACCTCCGGGAGCCCATTTTCTCTGGCAGAACGCTTGGCCGTCCCCCGACATGAGTGATGTTGAGTTGGCCATGCCCATCCTGACCACACCCACCACATCCACCCCTCCTAGATCCAATAGATCCCTGAAATCGAGTTTGACACCCCTGCTCAAGAGAATCAAGGCTGGGCAGTCTTGATTTTTATTTCCCCCCTCAAACTTTCTTGTTTTCCCAGTCTAAACTCGTATTTTACTAACAGTTGCTATATACTGTGTTTTTTGGCATATAAGACGTGCCTTCATATATAATAAATAAGGGGCTGAAAATTTGGGTGTGTTTTATACTCAGGGTGTAGCCTTTTTTTGAAGCTTTTTTTCCCGAGCCCTAATGAAGTGATCTTCCCGGCTTGCAGGATTTTTTCATTGCTACTCTAAAGAAGGTTTTTTCCAGCCTGAAGTCTTTGCAGGCTTGTTTTCATTGCTACTCCAAAGAAGGTTTTTTCCAGCCTGAAGTCTTTGCAGGCTTGTTTTCATTGCTACTCTGAATAAGGCTTTTTTCAGCCCTAAACCCTTGCAGGCTTGTTTTCATTGCTACTCCGAAGAAGGTTTTTTCCAGCCTGAAGTCTTTGCAGGCTTGTTTTCATTGCTACTCTGAATAAGGCTTTTTTCAGCCCTAAACCCTTGCAGGCTTGTTTTCATTGCTACTCCGAAGAAGTTTTTTTTCCTAGCCATAAGTCTTTTGCAGGCTTGTTTTCATTGCTACTCCGAAGAAATTTTTTTCCAGCCTGAAGTCTTTGCAGGGTTGCTTTTAATTGCTACTCTGAATTAGTTTTTTTCCTAGCCATAAGTCTTTTGCAGGCTTGTTTTCATTGCTACTCTGAATAAGGCTTTTTTCAGCCCTAAACCCTTGCAGGCTTGTTTTCATTGCTACTCCGAAGAAGTTTTTTTTCCTAGCCATAAGTCTTTTGCAGGCTTGTTTTCATTGCTACTCCGAAGAAATTTTTTTCCAGCCTGAAGTCTTTGCAGGGTTGCTTTTAATTGCTACTCTGAATTAGTTTTTTTCCTAGCCATAAGTCTTTTGCAGGCTTGTTTTCATTGCTACTCTGAATAAGGCTTTTTTCAGCCCTAAACCCTTGCAGGCTTGTTTTCATTGCTACTCCGAAGAAGTTTTTTTTCCTAGCCATAAGTCTTTGCAGGCTTGTTTTCATTGCTACTCCGAAAGTTTTTTCCCAGCCCTAAGTCTTTGCAGGCTTGTTTTCATTGCTACTCCCTCCGAAAAAGGTTTTCTTCCAGCCCTAACCAGAGGATAAAATAATGTGCTGAAGCTGAACAGACTGAGGATGCTAGCCAGATGAATCCGATAGTTAGATTTTTTCCCCCTATTTTCTTTCCCCTAAACTAAAGTGCATCTTGTACTCTGAAAAATATGGTATTTTCTTCATAATCATCTCTGCTCATTTATACAGTTTTTAAGGAAAATCTGTGCCGCTTCTGTTTCTTCAAACCTAAGGGGATTGATTACTGACTGGTGGCTCTCTTTAATAGCATTAGACCTGACATCTTTTTTTCCACTAATCAATTTATAGTATCATCTGCCAGATCTATTTATACTTCGCCATAGAGTTCCCTATCACAGTAGACTCCATAGGAGCGTGTTTTTCATTGTTCCCTGGCAATATACTACAGTTAATTAAAGTATAGTAGAGAATTTAGTAGACTGATTCTGGGCTGTGAATACATTTTTCCAAAATTAGAATAGAATAGGAATAGCATATAATTCTTTATTGCAGTGATTTTCAACCTTTTTTGAGCTGCGGCACATTTTTTACATATACAAAATCATGGGGCACATTGAGCGGGGGGGAGGGGGGAGCTAAAAAAAGTTTGGAGGAAAAAATTATATATCTCTCTTCCTCCTTTTCGCTCTATTTCTCTCCCTCTTTCTCTCTCTTACTTCCTTCCCCTCTCTGTCCATCCCTCTTTCTTTCTTTCTCTCTTCCTTCCTTCCTCTCTTTTTTGCTCTCTTTCTATCTCTCCCTCCTTCCCTGCCTCTCTTTCTCTCTCTTGTTTCTTTCTCTCTCTCTTTCTCTCTCTCTTGCTTTCTTTCTCTCTCTGTCTTACTTTCTTTCTCTCTCTCTCTTTCTCTCTCTTCCTTCTCTCTGTCCATCCCTCTTTCTCTCTTCCTTCCTTCCTTCCTCTCTTTTTTGCTCTCTTTCTATCTCTCCCTCCTTCCCTGCCTCTCTTTCTCTCTCTTGCTTTCTTTCTCTCGGCACACTGGTTGAAAAACACTGCTTTATTGGCCAAGTGTGATTGGACACACAAGGAATTTGTCTTTGGTGTAGATGCTCTCAGTGTACATTAAAAAAAATACATTTGTCAAGAATCATGAGGTACAACAATTAATGATTGTCATAGAGGTCAAATAAGCAATGAGGAAACAATCAATATTAATATAAATCGTAAGGATACAAGCAACAAGTTACAGTCATATTTATAAGTGGGAGGAGATGGGTGATAGGAATGATAAGAAAAACTAGTAGTAATAATAGTGCAAACTTAGCAAATAGTGGCCTGCACTGGCTGCCGATCAGTTTCCGGTCACAATTCAAAGTGTTGGTAATGACCTTTAAAGCCCTACATGGCATTGGACCAGAATACCTCCGGAACCGCCTTCTACCGCACGAATCCCAGTGGCCGATAAGGTCCCACAGAGTTGGCCTTCTCCGTGTCCCGTCGACCAAACAATGTCGTTTGGCAGGCCCCAGGGGAAGAGCCTTCTCTGTGGCGGCCCCGGCCCTCTGGAATCAATTTCCCCCAGAGATTAGGACTGCCCCCACCCTCCTTGCCTTTTGTAAACTCCTTAAAACCCACCTCTGTCGTCAGGCTTGGGGGAACTGAGACATCTCCCCTTGCCTATGTAGTTTTGTGCATGATATGACTGTGTGTATGTATTTTATATATTGGGGTTTTTTTTTCTTTTTAGGCTTTTTAATGTAAAACTGTTATTTTAGATTTTAATTATTAGATTTGTTACCATGTATTGTTTTTATCACTGTTGTGAGCCACCCCGAGTCTTCGGAGAGGGGCGGCATACAAATCTAATTAATAATAATAATAATAATAATAATAATAATAATAATAATAATAAATAAACAAACAAACAATGAGGAAACCATATTAATATAAAATGTAAGGATGCAAGCAACAAGTTACAGTAATATAGTCATAACTGGGAGGAGATGGGTGATAGGAATGATAAGAAAAACTAGTAGTAATAATAGTGCAAACTTAGCAAATAGTTTGACACTGTTGGGGGAATTATTTATTTAGCAGAGTGAGGGCGTTCAGGAAACAACTGTTCTTGTGTCTAGTTGTCTTGGTGTGTGGTACTCTAAAGCAGTGTTTCCCAACCTTGGCAACTTGAAGATATTTGGACTTCAACTCCCAGAATTCCCCAGCCAGCGAATGCGAAGTCCAGGACGGGAGGAGGGGTCAGTAAATATTTTCACAGCCTTCTTTTTGACTCATGCACTATACTAGCTTCGTGACTCGTGCAATGTAAGGCTTTTTGAAAAGGTATATTTTTCTGCCCGTCTCGAGAATGTACAGTATGTTTCCCTCTCGGCAAATATTTCAATATATCCTTATTGAGAACTGGTTTGGCGTAGTGGTTAAAGCCACTAAGCTAGAAATTGGGAGGTGCAGCATTTTAGCCTTCCCTTAAGGCCCAAGACCAAAACCTTTGGGACAGTCCCTTTCTCGCAGCCGTAGGAAAAAGGCCAGGATAAACTGTTAGAATAGTCATGACTGGGACAGCCATGTTAACAAGGTCAGCCAATGAATAGCCATAGCAACTGAGCCAGCCAATGGGAGCTAACCACTTCTGAGTCTGTGCAGAGAATCGAAACTGAAAGCCTAGGCTTAAGGCTGGGCATAGCTCCAAGTCCACACTCTGTGCACTCTCATTCTGAACTCTGCTGAAATGAAATTACAGTGGTACCTCTACCTACGAATGTCTCTACTTACGAACTTTTCTAAATAAGAACCGGGTGTCCAAGATTTTTTTGCCTCTTCTCAAGAACCATTTTCCACTTACAAACCCAAGCCTCCAAAATTGTAACCGTAAAAGGCAGGGAGAAGCCTCCGTGGGGCTTCTCTGGGAATCTCCTGGGAGGAAACAGGACCAGAAAAGGCGGGGAGAAGCCTCCATGGGGCCTCTCTAGGAATCTCCTGGGAGGAAACAGGGCCTCCACCCTCCCTGTGGTTTCCCCAATCGCATGCATTATTTGCTTTTACATTGATTCCTATGGGAAAAATTGCTTCTTCTTACAAACTTTTCTACTTAAGAACCTGGTCATGGAGCGAATTAAGTTTGTAAGTAGGGGTACCACTGTAACTGTTTTCTGCTGCCTTTAACCACTTGAAGAAGAACTCCACTAATGGTATTGTAAATTCAGCTGGTAACTATGTTTATAAAGAAGTTTATTAATCTGGCTGGATCAGTCATCTGTGTGTGCTTCTGGTTTTGATATTTGCAACAAACTTTAATATGACCCACTTCCAGAAACATTGCTCCCCCAAAAAACCCTGCAGCCTTTGGGTTGTCCTAAATTTACAAAGACTCATTTAGTGACCATTTGAAGCGGAAGCGACACTGGAAAAAAGTGACAAGTTGCGGCCAGCCCTGCGGTGACGAAGCTGTTGAAGACTGTTATTATCTTTGTGTAGTAGTTTCAACTGTACTTTCACTGCTGAGTAACCACAAAGTAAAGGTAGTGCAGATCTTTCTTCAGAACTTAATTGCTACTTTAGGGTGGTTTTTCTTATAAGGAGGTGGGGGGTAATTGCTCTACTTTATTCATCCCTGCTTGAATAGTTATTTTATTTCTTTGCTTCTGTGTTAGGTGTGCGAAATATTTTACTTTTGACCTATTTGCGCTGGAAATGTCAAAAAAATGTCCATTGGACCAGGATTTCCAACCTTGGCAACTTTAAGCCTGGAGGACTTTAACTCCCAGAATTGATTGATTGATTGATTGATTGATTGATTATTTGATTTATATGCCGCCCCTCTCCGGAAACTTGGGGCAGCTAACAGCAATAATAAGACAGCATATAACAATAATCCAATACTAAAAACAATTAAAAGCCCATTATAATAAAAACCAAACAGACATACAGAGATACCATGCATAAAATTGTAAAGGCCTAGGGGGAAAGGGTATCTCAATTCCCCCATGCCTGGCGGCAGAGGTGGGTTTCAAGTAGCTTACGAAAGGCAAGGAGAGTGGGGGCAATTCTAATCTCTGGGGGGGGAGTTGGTTCCAGAGGGCCGGGGCCACCACAGAGAAGGCTCTTCCCCTGGGTCCCGCCAAGTGGCATTGTTTAGTTGACGGGACCCAGAGAAGACCCACTCTGTGGGACCTAACTGGTTGCTGGGATTCGTGCAGCAGAAGGCGGTCCCTGAGATAATCTGGTCCGGTGCCATGAAGGGCTTTATAGGTCATAACCAACACTTTGAATTGTGACCGGAAACTGATCGGCAACCAATGCAGACTGCGGAGTGTTGGTGTGACATGGGCATATTTGGGGAAGCCCATGATTGCTCTCGCAGCTGCATTCTGCACTATCTGAAGTTTCCGAACACTTTTCAAAGGTAGCCCCATGCAGAGAGCGTTACAGTAGTCGAGCGTTGGAGACCCTTGTATTGGACAAAAGAGGTTCTAGTCTAGACAATTTGAGAAGCCTGCAAGCTTTAGCAAAAGTTGAACTGGTTCCAAAACATTTAAAAGCACAACGTGCCTCAAAACCTGAAATGGTGCAGACTGAAATGTTGTTTACCCAAACCTGTTTCTGAGTAGAAACAAGGAACTCTTTAAGTAGCTTCGTATTTATTTATTGTTTTTATCCCTCCCTTATTATTTTTACAAATAGCTCAAGGCGGTAAACATATGCAACACACCTTCCTCCTAGTTTCCCCACATCATCAACAACAATAACCCTATGGGGTAAAGGGTTGGGCTGAGAGAGAGAGACTCGTCCAAAGTCATCCATCTGGCTTTCATGGCTAAGGCAGGACTAGAACTCACCGTCTCCTGGTGATCAGCCCAAAGCCACCCAGTCAGCTTTTGTGCTGAAGACAGCAGGCCAGAACTCACTGTCTCCTGGTGACTGTAACAAAGTCACCCAGCACAGCTTTCATGGCTAAAGCAGGACTAGAACTCCTGGTGATCAGCCCAAAGCCACCCAGTCAGCTGTCGTGCTTAAGATATCAGGACTAGAACTCACTGTCTCCTGGTGATCAGCCCAAAGTCACCCAGCGCAGCTTTCATGGCTAAAGTAAGACTAGAACTCACCATCTCCTGGTGATCAGCCCAAAGCCGCTCAGAGTCCATTTGGAGTGAGCGGCAGATAGATAGATAGATAGATAGATAGATAGATAGATAGATAGATAGATAGATAGATAGATAGATAGATAGATAGATGATAGCCAGACAGACAGACAGACACCTCGTCTTACAAACGCCTCATCACATAAACTTTTTGTGATATGAACCCAGGGTTTACTATTTGTTTGCCTCGTCTTAAGAACCATTTCCATCTTACGAACCCAAGCCCATTCTCTTACTGCGCGTGCGCTCTCTGACGGCCACAGGGATTTCCCTGCCTTGTGACTATCAGCGCTGGGATTTCCCATTTGATTGCTGCCCCCGCCAGGATTCCGTGGAGTCGGCTTAGGAACGTGGAGTCGGCTTAGGAGCCGCCGCCTGCTCAGAGGAGAAGCCGCTGCCGAAGAAGGATCCGAATGCCGGCAGTAATGAGGAAGTCTGCCTTGTAAGGCAGAGAATTAGCAGTTGAGCTATCAGATCTGATCCCTTCCAGCTCTGTACCAGGGAGGGGCTATATGTTTATATGTATGTATGTATGCATGTATGTATGTATGTATGTCAAATGTTTTTTTAGCTGTCGGCTATAAATAAATTAATTGCCTTGATATGGTCCTGGGTTGGGCCTAGAGGCAAAAATCATCATATATACAGTATATGAATATGACGGTCTTGGTATATTCGGGTTTCTTCCCGTGTAGGATTTAGAAATTTCTGGCGACGTTTCGACGAGGTCCCACTCGTCATCTTCACGCTGGTGCTTCTGTCCTTGTTCTAAGGCGAACACTGCGAGACCTGAGCTGCCTTCCTTCTATAAATACTGGTGGCTGGGTGTGGTTTGATGGCTCAGCAATTGCCTGCTGTGTAGAAACTTCCTGGTGAGTCAGTGGGGTAACATCTGGGGTCGTTGATGTAGCTGAGGTATCCTGATTAGTTAAAAACAAAACAAAAACCATTAACTAATCAGCATACCTCAGCTACATCAACGACCCCAGATGTTACCCCACTGACTCACCAGGAAGTTTCTACACAGCAGGCAATTGCTGAGCCATCAAACCACACCCAGCCACCAGTATTTATAGAAGGAAGGCAGCTCAGGTCTCGCAGTGTTAGAACAAGGACAGAAACACCAGCCTGAAGATGATGAGTGGGACCTCGTCGAAAGGTCGCCAGAAATTTCCAAATCCTACACGGGAAGAAACCCGAATATACCAAGACCGTCATACCTGTACCTGTGAAAATCTACGAAAACGTATATATAAATGTGTGTGTGTGTGTGTGTCACATGTTTTTGCTGAATTTGAAAATTAAGGGAGATATATATATATTTATTTATTTCAATAAATCAATAAATCAAAGTCACCCAGTCGGCTTTCATGCCCAAGACAGCAGGACTAAAACTCACCGTCTCCTGGTGGTTAAAGCCACCCAGTCGCCTTTCATGCCTAAGCAGCTGGACTAGAACTCACTGTCCCCCTGTTCCTCAGCCCAAAGTCAGCAAGGCCAGCTTTCGTGGCTAAGGCAGAACTAGACCTCCCAGTCTCCTGGGGATTGGCCCCAAGTCACTCGGCTGCCTTTCTGGCCCAAGTAGTCTTTATTGGAACCGGCCCTGAGTTCACTGATTAGAGACCGGGTGACATTGATTCAGATCCGTGACGTTTCTCCTGTTCTATTCTCAAAGGCCTCCTTGTTGAGCACGGAAGCAAGGAACGAGGCTCCTCCGGGGTGCGACTAGACAAACTGGAAGCTGCTTGAACTAAAAAATAAATAAAAACAAAAGTCACCCCTTTCTAACGTGATGAGTGGCAGGAGAAGCAGTTGGGCAGAAATAGGTCCAACCAGCTCAACAGGCCAAACAGCAAGAGCAAAACTTTGCTTTGCAGGTTTCGACGAAGGTTCAGCTTTCGAGTGCGGTTGTTGGGGAAAGTGACTCATTTTGTGGTCTCTGATGTTTGGCAGATAAGCAAAATGTGTCCTCGGTTGAAACCTTTGCCCTGACTTGATATTTGGCTTTTTTTTAAAAAATTATTTATTATTTGGACTCAGGGCGGCTTACAGCACAAAAAATACAAAATCAACAATAAAACAATAAAAAAATCCTATGCCAAAAGCTACATTTAAGAATCCAAATATTAGTCAATTAACTTAATTTTTTAAACCTGAAACCTACTTATTGGGTATATTTAGACAGAAATTTACCCAACCAGAAAAATATCTCATCCTACAGATTATAACGGCCGCAAGAATCTCATACGCGCACAGTATTGGAAACAAGGGGGAAAAAACCCTCCAATATTAACAACCCTTTCTAAGATTATGGAATGTGCGGAGATGTCAAAAATTACAATGGAGATTCATAATAAAAAAGATTCTGATTACTATAAAATATGGGACAATTGGTATAAATGGACTACTGCAAAAAAAATCTAACTTTCATTTTATAAATTAACCAACTTTACTTATCTCTCAATGTTTTGAACTCAAAACACCATTGATCAATAAAACAATTTCAATACTGACACTTAAAATAAATAAATAAATAAATAAAAATTCGATCAGAACCCGATTCCGACAACATTACTCTTTTTACTTGTTTTTTAAACTCAATTAAACAATGATTTACACTATAATATTACAATTTAATTTTATCTTATTTCATATTAACCGAGTTACACCTTTCTTCTTTTTCAATATTTACAATATTTATCTCCCCCCCCACTTACCCTTTGTTAATTAATAAACTTTATTTTTTTTTTAAAAGAAGAATCCAAATAATTAAAACCTACTCTAGAAAACCCCAAAACATTTAAACCATTCAACCAACATTAGTTTCATCACAATCGTAGTATTTGGCCGGATTAGGTATCAGTCCTCCCCAATCCCAGGCCTGCCGGCAAAGGTGTGTTTTTAAAGCCTTAAAAAAGCCCGGGAGGCTGGGGGCAGTATAAATCTCTGGACGGAGTTGGTTCCAAAGGACTGGAGCCACCACAGAGAAAGCCCTTCCCCTAGGCCCCGCCAGGAGACCTGGAGAAGGCCCACTGTGAGATCTGACTGGCCGCTGGGATACATGAGGCAAGTCCCATAAGTAGTCTGGTCCTAAGCCATGTATGGCTTTAATCCTCCACTTCCAATCCACAGTTGGAATCAGGACTTTCCTGCCTTAGGCATCAAAGCCTACTGTTGGGTGACTTTGGGCCAATAGCCAGGAGACTGGGACTTTGGGCCAGCTCTCTCTCCTTTCTCTCTCCCTCGGGCTTGTTGGAGAAAACAGGAGGAAGAACGAATATTTAGAGAAGGTTTGCTACCTTAAGGTATTTGTAAAAATAAAAATAAAAATGTACATATAAAATAACAAGGGGTCAAATGATGGCTATGCTTATTGCCGAGCAAGGAAAGTATTGTGGCCCGTTCGCATCCTGTGTAATTAGTAATGGGCCCTGTGTAATTAGTAATTAATTAGTAGAGGACTCAGAGACAGTAGAAGTGCGATACAGGCATCCTGTGTTCCTGCCACCTGAGACAAAGAGGACGTGGTGTCAGTGGCTGAAGAGCAATCAGGACCTTCTGCACCTCCTGAGATGAGTGACTCAGGAGAAGAGGAGGAGCTTCTTCTTGATGCTAGGGTGCGCAGGGCCTCTAGGAGGCATGAGTGGTTACTCAGAAGGAGGTTTACTCGTGAGTAGCACTGCTGGCTACGGGGCCATGCCCTCAGGCTATTTAAGACCAGGGAAGTCTTAATAACACTCTACTACCCTGGTCAAACCACACCTCGAGTACTGTGTTCAGTTCTTGTCACCACACTTCAAAAAAGACATTGAAACTCTGGAGAAGCTGCAGAAAAGAGCAACCAAAATGATCAGGGGTCTAGAAACCAAGACTTACGAAGAGAGACTGCGGGATCTGGGCATGGATAGCCTAGAGAAAAGGAGGGCCAGAACGGACATGATAGCAGTCTACAGGTATACGAGGGGTTGCCACAGAGAGGAGGGGATCACTTTATTCTCCAGGGCAACGGAGAGCCGGATGAGAAACAACGGCTGGAAGCTGACCAAGGAGAGATTCAACCTGGAAATAAGGAAGAACTTCCTGACGGTCAGAACGATCAACCAGTGGAACAACCTACCAGCGGACGTTGTGAACTCCAATACTCTGGACATTTTTAAGAGGAAATTGGACTGCCATTTGGCTGGGGTGCTATAGGGTTCCTGCTTAGGCAGGGGGTTGGACTTGATGACCCGCATGGTCCCTTCCAACTCTAACAATAAATAAATAAATAAATAAACTAAAAAATAAATTAAAAAATAAATAAATAAATAAAATTTTAAAAAGGCGGCATTATGCATCACTTTGGCACAGAGAACAACGCAGTTCGTCCTAGAAATCTAGTTTCAATTCTTGTGTTTCAGCTTGTGTTTAAAAGGACTACTTTCTTAGCTTTCTTGATGATCTCCGGGCTTCCAGGCAAATTCTGTAAGTTCACAATAAGATCTACTACAATCTAGTAATTATGCCGCATGAGTCCTAGCAACCGGTCATGCCCCACAGAGTCGGCCTTCTTCAGGTCTCATCAGCTAGACAATGTCGTTTGGCAGGGCCTAGGGGAAGAGCCTTCTCTGTGGGGTCTCCAACCAAATCAGCTCCCCTTAGAGATTTGTACTGTCCCCACCCTCCTCGCCTTCCGTAAGAACTTGAAAACCCATCTATGCTGCCAGACTTGGGGTCACTAGACCGTAGCTTCCGGCCGACAAGCGTGATGTATGATTTTTGCTTGAATGTGAATGATTTTTAATGTTCCAGGGTTTTTAGAGTAGTTAGTTATATTAATTGGATTTTAGATATTGATATTGTATACTGTTTTTTGTTATGTTGTGAGCCGCCCCAAGTCCTCAGAGAGGGGTGGCATACAAATCAAATAAGTAAGTAAGTAATTTGCTGTATTTATCTATTCCTGGGACTCTGGCCAGCTGCTAAGACTTTATAATCAGTGCAGTGAAGCCTTTGCCACATTTCACCTTCTTTACGAAAAGACTCAAACTGCAAAGACGTTTGTAAATAGTAAAAGCTTTATTAGTTAATGTGGTAGTGTGCATCTGGTTTTGGGGGGGAGCGGGGGCTCAGCGCTGGGACAGAACAGAAGGTTTGGATCTTGCTATCCCCAGTCCAGCAAATTCTTAGCCAAAAAGGAAGAAAATGACTTCTGCTTTATTTAGTGAACCACATCACACTTTTTCCCGCCACTAGGAAATTCCCTTGTGTGTGTCATCCTCAGCACAGTGTAAGAAGATGCTGAGTTTGATAGTTGCACCGTGTTGCAGGCAGTTCTGTTCTTTCTTCTGGGTTTTTAAATCGCCTCGTAACATCCTGCGAGGTAGGCAAAGTAAAGAGCAAGGCACGGGATGGGTGGATTTTGTCCCTGCGTTCCTTAATAGTAGTAGTAGTAGTAGTAGTAGTAATAATAATAATAATAATAATAATAATAATAATAATAATTTATTGGATTTGTATGCCGCCCCTCTCCGTAGACTCGGGGCGGCTAACAACAATAATAAAAACAACATGTACAATCCAATAATAAAAAACAACTAAAACCCCTATTATAAAACCAAACATACACACAAACATACCATGCATAACCTGTAATGGCCTAGGGGGAAGGAATATCTCAACTCCCCCATGCCTGGCGGTATAAATGAGTCTTGAGTAGTTTACGAAAGACAGGGAGGGTGGGGGCAGTTCTAATCTCCGGGGGAAGTTGGTTCCAGAGGGCCGGGGCCACCACAGAGAAGGCTCTTCCCCTGGGACCCGCCAAATGACATTGTTTAGTCGACGGGACCTGGAGAAGGCCAACTCTGTGGGACCTTATCGGTCGCTGGGATTTGTGCGGTAGCAGGCAGTTCTGGAGATAATCTGGTCCAATGCCATGTAGGGCTTTAAAGGTCATGACCAACACTTTGAATTGTGACTGGAAACTGATCGGCAGCCAATGCAGGCCTCTGCCTCGCCTGGCAACTTCTGTGGCATCTGCTTACGAACAGCATCGATTCTTTTCCAAGCAGAGTTGTCTTTAAAAATGTGGAAGTGATGTGCCGGTGCCTGGAGGCTGTTGGGGTCTGGATGAGTGTCAACAGACTCAAACTCAACCCTGATAAGACGGAGTGGCTGTGGGTTTTGCCTCCCAAGGACAATTCTATCTGTCCATCCATCACCCGGGGGGGGGGGGGAATCATTGACCCCTTCAGAGAGGGTCTGCAACTTGGGCGTCCTCCTCGATCCACAGCTCACATTAGAGAAACATCTATCAGCTGTGGCGAGGGGGGCGTTTCCCCAACTGGTGCACCAGTTGCGGCCCTATTTGGACCGGGAGTCACTGCTCAGTCACTCATGGCCTCATCACCTCGAGGCTCTACTACTGTAACGCTCTCTACATGGGGCTACCTTTGAAAAGTGTTCGGAAACTTCAGATCGTGCAGAATGCAGCTGCGAGAGCAATCATGGGCTTCCCCAAATATGCCCATGTCTCACCAACACTCCGCAGTCTGCATTGGTTGCCGATCAGTTTCCGATCACAATTCAAAGTGTTGGTTATGACCTATAAAGCCCTTCATGGCACCGGACCAGATTATCTCAGGGACCACCTTCTGCTGCACAAATCCCAGCGACCAGTTAGGTCCCACAGAGTGGGCCTTCTCTGTGTCCCGTCTGGAACTAACTCCCCCCAGAGATTAGAATTGCCCCCACCCTCCTTGCCTTTTGTAAGCTTCTTAAAACCCACCTCTGCCGTCAGGCATGGGGGAATTGAGATTCTTTCCCCCTTAGGCCTTTACAATTTATGTATGAACTGTCAAGCAAGCTCACAATAAACAACCCAGCTGAAGAACTGCCAAGGCCATTCCCACTTAAACATAAAAATCCCTGGGAAATATCTTAATGCAGACAATAGGCCTCTGTTGAGAATGCTGAGTCAACTTAATAATTATGTAAATAGTATTTAACTATGCAAGAGCTCTCTGATCTCTCTCTCTGTTCGCTGTTAGCTGTGCTCTGTTGCTGTTCGTGTGCTCCAAAGAAGCTGTATTGCTGTATAAGTTGGTTCCTGTGAGTTATTGAACTAAGATAGTTGTAGCAAGGTACTAATAAGATACTAGTTTATTGTATGTATAGTATAGACAGTAGTAGTAGTATAAAGTAGTAAATGCATTTTTCCACAACTTCCTACTGCTGCTGTGTTTCATTGAAGACTTCAACTCCATTTCTACTGGTCTGTGGCTGGTTAGGTTGGTGGGCACAAACTGGGTTGCTGCTTGGTCACAAACAGGCTAGTTTCCGCAAATGCAAGCTCTGATAAACCCACTCCCTGCTAGAACTGAAGGTGTCATCTAGTTGGTTAATGAAACGTCTGCAAGAAAACAAACAAGCACAGAGACCACCAGGGTCCCGCGTTCCTCCTCCTCCTCCTTTCCACAAACCCCATTCCCTCCTAGCACTGATATTGTGGCTTAGTTGGGTGATGAAACATCTGAAAGAAAACAAACAAGCACAGAGAGCTCCAAGGCGCCCTCAGAGTCATCTTTTAGCAAGATTTATTGGAAGAGGGAAGGCATTACAAAAAAACCAGTGGTTCTTAGGATGCCTGTTGTTGCTACTCGATTCTTTTTTTTTCTTTTTTTAAATATACTTTATTAATTTATTAAGAATGGGGAAGGGGAGTACAAAAAGAGAAATAGGAGGGGCATGGGGCAAGCAATCTTTTTATACAGTAGCATATATATATTGTATATTCATTTCAAACATTTATCTATAGATAGTTATTTTGTATTCAATATTCGTATTTACATAATCTTATACAGTGTTCCCCTCGATTTTCGCGGGTTCGAACTTCGCGAATAGCCCATACCACGGTTTAAAAAAAAAATTAATTAAAAAATACTTCGCGGTTTTTTCCTATACCACGGTTTTTCCCATCCGATGATGTCATACGTCATCACCAAACTAATAATTTTTGCAAATAAATAACAAAAAGAATAATTATTGTTAATAAATAATTATGTTTATAAATATCAGGATCACTAAGTGCCTTATTCAATGGTGAGTACCAGTAATAATTGTGAGTAAATGGTTGCTAAGGGAATGGGAAATTGTAATTTAGGGGTTTAAAGTGTTAAGGGAAGGCTTGTGATACTGTCCATAGCCAAAAATGGTGTATTTACTTCCACATCTCTACTTCGCGGAAATTCGACTTTCGCGGGCGGTCTCAGAACGCATCCCCCACGGAAATCGAGGGAACACTGTATCTATAAAATATAGTAATTTAAGAATAACGTAGTGTTTTGCTGTATGCATTGATAGATAGAGATTGTAGTAGAGATTTTAGATGAGGTAAGAAAGGGGGAAAAGGGGGGGTAGTACCTGCAAGCTAGCAGGAATATATATTGTGACAACTTAGTTTGGTTATGTTTATTAATTTTGTGGGTAAAGGATATTTGTGAGTTATGATATTGGTATATTGTTAGTAATTATCGGGTGGATTGAACTCAGACGGAGATTGTGTCACCTTTGGTCAGAATTTCTGTTGTGTATATCTTTCTTTTGATTTATGTTGAGAAATTTTGATTGGTTTTTGTTTTATTGTTTTTAAAATTAGATAACCATCTGTACTCGGTTCTTGACACACCTTTCCTCTTCCTTCTTTCTCCACATAGGCTCGGCTCAGATTTCCCATTGATTATCCTTATTCGCCGCCTGCCTTCCGATTCCTGACCAAGATGTGGCATCCCAACATATATGAGGTATGTTCTTGTGCCAGGGCTGGACATGAGCCTGACGTCAGCCATAGTCTTCTCTTACAAAGTGGATAAAGGACCTCGGTCCCTTTGGCTCCCTTACGCTCAAGTAGAGTGGTACCTCTACTTACGGACTTAATTCGTTCCGTAACCAGGTTCTTAGGTAGAAAAGTTTGTAAGAAGAAGCAATTTTCCCCATAGGAATCAATGTAAAAGCAAATAATGGGTGCGATTGGGGAAACCACAGGGAGGGTGGAGGTTCTGTCTACTCCCAGGAGATTCCTGGAGAGGCTCCACAGAGGCTTCTCCCCGCCTTTTCTGGTCCTGTTTCCTCCCAGAAGATTCCTAGAGAGGCCCCACGGAGGCTTCTCCCTGCCTTTTCTGGTTACAGTTTCGGAGGCTCGGGTTTGTAAATGGAAAATGGTTCTTGAGAAGAGGCAAAAAAATCTTCAACACCTGGTTCTTATCTAGAAAAGTTGTAAGTAGAGGCGTTCTTAGGTAGATACCACTGTATCATACCAGAATATTTGTCAGTAATCATTTCAATCTTCCTTATTCGGTCTCTCTGGGTCCCTGAGGATCAACCCCAAAGCAGTCCTAGGCTGCAGCAACACAAGTTTACTATTAAGATTGTTTAAGTTATGTGCAAAGTAACTCTTGAATTACAAGGTTCTGCACATGGAAACATTTATGAGAGTATGTTAGTTATGACACTCTAACTTGAGTTAAAGTTTAAAGTTTACTTTAAGAAACAGCACAGTCCTATAAACAGCCAAGGTCATACACATAAGAACATAAGAAGAGCCATGCTGAATCGGGCCAAAGCCCATCGAGTCCAGCATTCTGTGTCAGACATGGCCCACCAATTGTCCTTGGGGATCTTGAGCAGAAAGATAAGGCAAAACTCTCCCTTTCCCCTGACCCCCAACAAATGGTACCCAAGGGAACCCTGCCTGCCTCAACCAACACTTGAACATCCGTTTCAATAACCACCTATGATACACTTGGCATCCCTGAATCCAGCTAATCCTGCCTTGAATCTATCCAGGCTGACAGCTGTCACGACCTCTTCTGGAAGGGAATTCCATAAACCAATGACCCCCTGGGTGAAGAAATATTTCCCTTTATTTGTCCTCACTTTCATACCTATGAGCTTTAGGGAGGGCCCCCTCGTCCTAGTACAGTGGTACCTCTACCTAAGAATGCTTCTACTTACAAACTTTTCTAGATAAGAACCGGGTGTTCAAGATTTTTTTGCCTCTTCTCTAGAACTATTTTCCACTTACAAACCCAAGCCTCCGAAACTTTAACCGGAAAAGGCAGGGAGAAGCCTCCGTGGGGCCTCTCTAGGAATCTCCTGGGAGGAAACAGGGCCTCCACCCTCCCTGTGGTTTCCCCAATCACACGCATTATTTGCTTTTACATTGATTCCTATGGGGAAAATGGCTTCTTCTTACAAACTTTTCTACTTAAGAACCTGGTCACGGAATGAAGTTCGTATGTAGAGGTACCACTGTATTGCATGATGGAGAATTTTTTTTTTCTCTATCCACCTTTTCTATCTCATGCACATAATCAGAATAACAGTCCAGGTTATACACGTGGTCAGAATAACGGGCCAAGGAATAGACAAGTACAGTCATTCATAGTAAACATAGACATAGCTTAGATACAACAGAGAGCAGAATGTCCTAGAAAGTATGTCAGAGAGCGAGAGAGCTATGATCTCTAGCTCCCTCTTATGGCAACCTGCAACACAATTAACCAAACAGACATAGCATACAGTTAAAACTACCTATATCAACACAGTTAAACCTACGGACATACATTGTTGGTTTATATATTGGCAGCCCAACTGATTGGACAAAGTCCTAACCCAAGATCATGCTAAATGTTGGCACCTCTTTGTACAGCACTGATAAGACCACAGTGGGAATATTACATGCTCTTTTGGTCTTCACAATATTAAAAAAAAAACACATTGAAACTCTATAAAGTGTCCCAAGAACATCAGCTAAGATGATTAAGGCAGTGTTTCCCAACCTTGGCAACTTGAAGCTATTTGGACTTCAACTCCCAGAATTCCCCAGCCAGTGAATGCTGGCTGGGGAATTCTGGGAGTTGAAGTCCAGATAGCTTCAAGTTGCCAAGGTTGGGAAACACTGGATTAAGGGACAAGAGGCTAAAACATATAAAGAATGGATGCAGGAATTGGATAGTATGGTGACAAGGAGGGTGGGTGGGTGATAGTAGTCCTCCAATCTCTGCAGGGCTGCCACAAAGAAAAAGGGCCCCCAAAATATTTTCCAAAACTCCTAAATGCAGAACTAGAAGCAGCGGATGAAAACTAATCAAGGAGACAAACAACCTAGAAATAAAAAATTTCCTGACAGGGAGAACAATGAATCGGTGGAACGGCTCAACTTCAGAAGTTGTGAGTGCTCCAACACTGGAAGCTTCTTAAGTCCAGAATGATACAAGTTTTCCTGCTTGAGCAGTAGATTGGACTAGAACAGGGATAGGCAAAGATGGCTCTTCTATGACTTGTGGACTTCCAACTCCCAGAATTCCTGAGCCAATCATGCTAGCTCAGGAATTCTGGGAGTTGAAGTCCACATGTCATGGAAGACCCAACTTTGCCAACCCCTGGACTAGAATCACAGAGTTGGAAGGGACTTTGGAGGTCTTCTAATCCAGTGTTTCCCAATGCTGGCTGGGGAATTCTGGGAGTTGAAGTCCAGATATCTTCAAGTTGCCAAGGTTGGGAAACACTGTTCTAGTCCAACCCCCTGCTTAGGCAAGAAACCCTATATCATTCCAGACAAATGATTGTCCAATCTCATTTTAAAATCTTCCAGTGTTGGAGAATTCACAATTTCTGGAGGCAAGTCGTTCCACTGATTAATTCTTCTGTCGGGAAATTTCCTATTTCTTGGTTGCTTCTCCCTTTGATTAGTTTCCAGCCATTGCTTCTTGTCCTACCCTCAGGTGCTTTGGAGAATAGCAATAGTATTAGCATAGCATTTAGTTTTATAAACCGCTTCATAGTGCTTTACAGCCCTTTCTAAGCGGTTTACAGAGAGTCAGCCTATTGCCCCCAGTAATCTGGGTCCTCATTTTACTGACCTCAGAAGGATGGAAAGCTGAGTCAACCTTGAGCTTAATGAGATTCGATTCGAGGTATAACAAGCAGGAAGAGGGAGATTGTGATCCCCTTATATAGAGCGCTGGTGAGACCACATTTGGAATACTGTGTCCAGTTCTGGAGACCTCACCTACAAAAAGATATTGACAAAATTGAACGGGTCCAAAGACGGGCTACCAGAATGGTGGAAGGTCTTAAGCATAAAACTTATCAGGAAAGACTTCATGAACTCAATCTGTATAGTCTGGAGGACAGAAGGAAAAGGGGGGACATGATCGAAACATTTAAATATGTTAAAGGGTTAAATAAGGTCCAGGAGGGAAGTGTTTTTAATAGGAAAGTGAACACAAGAACAAGGGGACACAATCTGAAGTTAGTTGGGGGAAAGATCAAAGGCAACATGAGAAAATATTATTTGACTGAAAGAGTAGTAGATCCTTGGAACAAACTTCCAGCAGACGTGGTTGGTAAATCCACAGTAACTGAATTGAAACATGCCTGGGATGAACATATATTCCTTGTAAGATAAAATACAGGAAATAGTATAAGGGCAGACTAGATGGACCATGAGGTCTTTTTCTGCCGTCAGTCTTCTATGTTTCTATGAGATTCGATCCGCCAAACTTTCTGGCAACTGCTGGCACTGGACTCCATCACCAAGGAATAGCTTGACTCCATCTTCTTTGTGGCAATCCCTAAGATATTAGAAGACTGCTATCTTGTCAACTTTAGCTACTCCAAATCTCGTCTTTTTTAGGTCGGTCATAACTTTGAATGGTTGCTAAGTACCCAGCCATAAGTCGAGGAGTAAATGTATAACCTGGTCCAGCCCCTTAAGGTGGGGAACTACGGCCCTTTTATGACTGGTGGACTTCAACTCCCAGAATTACTGAGCCAGCCAATCATACTGAGCCATAATGGCTCAGGAATTCTGGGAGTTGAAGTCCACCAGTCATAAAAAGGCCATAGCTCCTCCTCACTTCTTCCTTAAGCCATTGTATGATGTATGTCTTTGACCCTTGTATGTTCAGTGGGCATCTCCTTCCTTTGCCCATGATATAAATCATCTGGATTTTGAACTAAGGGTGTGTGAACTCAGCCTGTGCATGCAGGCGTGCATAGCAGACACATGGTTTATACATTGCAGACCGGCGATGTTTGCATTTCAATTCTACATCCTCCAGTGGATGACCCACAGAGCGGCGAGTTACCGTCAGAAAGGTGGAACCCTACCCAGAATGTAAGGTGAGTTGTCGTTCCTTCCCTCTTAGCCATATTTAAATATATATATTTTTAAAAAATACAGATCCCTTCAATTGCTATGGAATAATTACAGATCCCCCGGATTGCTATGGAATTAGAAAAAGTGGGATATTAATAGCTGGAATGCTATTAATGGAATTTTGGCTGTTTGGGGCCAATTTTTTGGCCATTTCCAGGCATATTTTCAAGCCATTTTCAGTCTGTTTTTGGCTTCAGTTCAGTTCTGGAGACCTCACCTAGGAAAGTGAACACAAGAACAAGTGGACACAATCTGAAGTTAGTTGGGGGAAAGATCAGAAGCAACGTGAGAAAATATTATTTGACTGAAAGAGTAGTAGATGCTTGGAATAAACTTCCAGCAGACATGGTTGGTAAATCCACAGGAACTGAATTTAAACATGCCTGGGATAAACATAGATCCATCCTAAAACAAAATACAGGAAATAGTATAAGAGCAGACTAGATGGACCATGAGGTCTTTTTCTGCCGTCAGTCTTCTGTTTCAGGAATGGCCCCAAAATGACCGGAAAACAACCCAGAAAATGGCCCATTTAGGGGCTGTTTTTAGGCTGGTTTGGGCCTGAAAAATAGCCTGAAAACAGCTGGAAAATGGCTTGAAAGTCTCCTCAAAACAGCCTGAAAATGACCCAAAAAATGGCCCCCAAAGGCCAGAAAAATGCCTGTTTTCTGGCCATTTTCAGGCTGTTTCCCACTGCAGCGAAGACCAGCTGGTGACAGTCCAGGTGCCCACAGAGAAGGCTCTGCATGCCACTTGTGGCACGCGTGCCATAGGTTCACCATCACAGCTTCAGAGCCTTTCTAGGATCCTGGGGAGGACAAAAATGGCCTCCACCCCAGAGGCCCTCTGGAGGCCCGAAATGGGAAATAGGCCATTTCGGGCCTCCAAGGAAGTGGTGTAGGCCATTTTTGCCCCCCTCCAGGCCTTCAGTGTGCCATCGCATGCCTGGAGCGGGAGGGTCATGCGTGCATGCATGAGGGGGCACATAAAATTATGGGTGTGGGCATGTATGCGTTAGACCCCACATACAAACACGCCCCCCCCCCCCTTTTTTGGCACACAAACCAAAAAAGGTTCGCCACGACTGATTTATAACCTTTTTGCCTGGCGTCCTGGGATTTTCATGCCTTTTGGGAAATATTATGGGAGGGCCATGTGGGCTGCATCACCTGAAAACCGGCAGAAGATGACCCTGAGAAAGCTTCCCTTATCACAGTCTCAGAGCCGGTCTATACAATGACCACATCTGATTTGGCTGAATCCACCTCGGACTGTTGGGAGGGGTTCCCAATTCCTTTTGTTCGACTTGTACTGCTTGAGGGGTCTCTTGCTTTTATTCCGTCCTGTGGTCACCCCTGTTCAATAAAAGCTTCCTTTTTGAAATGCCAGGTTTCAAGAGTCTTTACTTCCTTGAATAAAGGGGAAAGACCAGACCTTACGGCATGAGTCAATCTTTTTTTATATATATATTTTTATTGATGTTTATAAAATAAAACACACACACAACATATAACATGTGCTCAGTGATCCCACCACCAGACAATCAATCATAGCCCGAGTCAACCTTGATCCAGTGAGAATTGAACTGCTGGTAGCCGGCAGTCACCAGAAGTAGCCTGCAGTGCTGCATTCTAACCACTGCACCACCAGGGCTCAATTTATCACCACTGAGCAATCGGTCCTAAATCAAGGCCTACCATGTTTTCCCCGAAAACGAGAGCCAGCCAGAAAATAAGGGCTATCATGTTTTTTTTTCTGAATGACCGTAATATAAAGCAGCGGTCCCCAAACTACGGCCTGGGGGCCACATGCGGCCCGCTGAGGCCATTTATCTGGCCCGCGGGTCTTTTCCAAGGCCGCACTGGAAAAGCAGTGAGAACATCCCCCTCAATCTTATCTCACTTGAGGTAAAGTAAGGCTTGTTGATAGCCGAGCTGGGCACAACACATACACACACACACCCGCCTCCTCCTCCTCTTTGAGTTGCTAGCTCCCGTTTTCTGAATGGGGATTGAATGGGAGTCCAGGGTCAGAGGGTGGAGGCTTGTCGGGCGAGTCCTCCGCGGGGAGAGAAGAGGGAGGGTGAAAGAGGGAGAAGAGAGAGAGAGAAGTGGAAAGAAAGAAAAGGGAAAGAGAAGGGAAAAAGAGCGAGGGAAAGAGAAGTGGAGAGTAAGGAGGGAGGGAAGGGAGGGAGGGAAGGAAGGAAGATGGGGGAGAAAGAGAGGGAGAGAGAAAGGGAGGGAGGGAGCAAGAGAGAGAGTGAGAAAGACAGAGCAAGAGACAGAAAGAAAGCAAGAGAGAGAGCAAGAGAGAGAGAGAAAACAAGAGAGAGAAAGAGAGACAGAGAGAAAGAGTGAGTGAGAGAGAAAGAAATAAGGTATGTGCAGTGTGCATAGGAATCTGTTCACTGGTTTTTTTTATAGTCCGGCCCTCCAACAGTCCTAGGGACAGTGAACTGGCCCCCTGTGTAAAAAGTTTGGGGACCCCTGATATAAAGGTTCGCCTGGTGCACCAATTGCGGCCCTATTTGGACAGAGAGTCCTTGCTCACGGTCACTCATGCCCTTATCACCTCGAGGTCCGACTGCTGCAATGCTCTCTATATGGGGCTACCTTCGTAAACTCCTGAAAACCCACCTATGTCGCCAGGCATGGGGAAATTGATTCCCCTGGCTGTCCTGCTTTATGTATAGTTATGATTGTATGATTGTTTTTAAATAAGGGTTTTTATAACTTTGTTTTTAAACAGATAGATTTATACACTGTATTGTTCTTGGAAGCCGCTCCGAGTCTTCGGAGGGGCAGCATACAAATCTAGTAAATAATAATAATAATAATAATAATAATAATAATAATAATAATAATAATAATAATAATAATATATTGACAAAATTGAACAGGTCCAAAGATGGGCTACAAGAATGGTGTAAGGTTTTAAGCATAAAACTGATCAAGAAAGACTTCATGAACTCAATCTGTATAGTCTGGAGGACAGAAGGAAAAGGGGGGACATGATTGAAACATTTAAATATGTTAAAGGGTTAAATAGGGTTCAGGAGGGAAGTGTTTTTAATAGGAAAGTGAACACAAGAACAAGGGGACACAATCTGAAGTTAGTTGGGGGAAAGATCAGAAGCAACATGAGAAAATATTATTTTACTGAAAGAGTAGTAGATGCTTGGAACAAACTTCCAGCAGACGTGGTTGGTAAATCCACAGGAACTGAATTTAAACATGCCTGGGATAAACATATATCCATTGTAAGATAAAATACAGGAAATAGTATAAGGGCAGACTAGATGGACCATGAGGTCTTTTTCTGCCGTCAGTCTTCTATGTTAATAATAATAATAATAATAATAATAATAATAATAATAATAATAATAATAATACGGTTGGGAAACTTCAAATCATCCAAAATGTAGCCATGCGAGCGGTTATGGGCCTTCCAAGTCATACCCCTATTTCGCCATCACTCCGCAAGCTGCATTGATTGCCGATTAGTTTCCAGACACAATTCAAAGTGTTGGTTATGACCTACAAAGCCCTACATGGCATTGGGCCAGATTATCTCCGAGACCGCCTTCTGCCACATGAATCCCAACGTCTGGTCAGGTCCCACAGAGTCGGCCTTCTCAGGGTCTCGTCAACCAGACAATGTCGTTTCACGGGGCCTAGGGGAAGAGCCTTCTCTGTGGGGGGCCCTGCCTTCTGGAATCAGCCTCCCCTGGAGATTCGCACTGCCCCCATCTTCCTTGCCTTCCGTAAAAGTGTAAAGACCCATTTATGCCTCCAGACTTGGTGCCATTAGATCTTAGCCCCCTGATCAACGAATGTTTAGTATGTTTGGTTGAGTGAATGGTGATGAATGGTTTTTTAAATATATATATATACAATGATCCCCCGGTTATTGCGTTCTCGACCATTGCGAACAGGCTAATTTGCGATTTTTGAACCCGGAAGTCAAAACACCATCTGCGCATGCGTGCCCTTTTTTTCTATGGGCACGCATGCGTAGATGGCGCCGGGCAGATCAGCTGCTGGGCGGCTTCCCTAGGTCTTCCCCCTCTTGGCGGGCATCAGCGAGGAGTTTCCCCACCGCCCACGCAAACTCCTCGCTGCTGCCGCTTCGCTCGGGCTGCTTCCCAGCTGAGTACTCAGCTGGGAAGCGGCCCGAGCGAACGGCTTGTCCGCAGCCTGCCTGCCCGCGCGCCGCTCGCGCGCCCTTCTCCCGCCCACGCCGTTGGCTCGGGCCGCTTCCCAGCTGAGTACTCAGCTGGGAAGCGGCCCGAGCGAACGGCTTGTCTGCAGCCTGCCCACGCCGTTCGCTCCCCCTCTTGCTGGCGGGAGGGGAGAAGCCCTCCCCAGCACCCGCTCGCCCGCCCTTCGCCCGGCCACCCGCCCTTCGCTCACTGCTCACCCAGGTTCGGGGGGGTGCTGGCAAGCTGCCCATGCCGGCGGCGACGTTTTAAAGCAGCCGCGCGGCTTTCCAATGAGTCCCGAAGACAAACGCGGAAGTTTGACATTTGTCTTCGGGACTCATTGGAAAGCAGCGCGGCTGTTTTAAAACGTCGCCGCCGGCATGGGCGGCTTCCTAGCAGCCCCCCAAACCCGGGTTGGGGGTCCGGGGGGTGCTGGCAAGCCCCCCATGCCGGCGGTGACGTTTTAAAACAGCCGCGCGGTCCCCAATCTTCGGCTCCTCGCTAGCGCTGCGGAAGTAAAAACACCATCTGCGCATGCGCAGATGGTGTTTTTACTTCCGCAACGCTACTTCGCTAAAACCCGCTCGTTGCGAGGGGTCCTGGAACGGAACCCTCGCAATGATCGGGGGATCACTGTATTACAGTTTTTAAGTCTTTTTAGCCATATTCATTGGATTTTTAGATGTATTGTTATGTTGTTCTGATACGTGAGTCACCCCAAGTCCTTGGAGAGGGGCAGCATACAAACCCAATTAATAAATAAATTAATAAAAATAACCAACCTAAAAATAAACCCCAGTTAAGTTTGTCAGCACACATTTAGTGCCATATTTCCCCAAAATAAAACCTTTCTTTTGGAGCAAAAATTAATACAAGACCCAATCTTAATTTGGGGGGAAACACAGGTTACCTATGCTTAAATTAAGCTGCATTATTTTTAATACATTATTTTTTTTAAAAAAACCTGTCTTCCCATACCAGAACAATTCTTCTTAGTGTCATCTCACTCCTGAACGAACCAAACACTTTCTCTCCTGCAAACGTTGACGCTTCGGTGATGTACAGAAAGTGGAAAGAGAGCAAAGGGAAGGATCAAGAATACACCGACATCATCAGGTTGGTAGATCACCCAGCTTTGGACATAAACTGGTCCAGTGAAGGGCTGCAAAAAAATTTACTACCACACTGTGAGCATGGCTTATTTTGTGGGAGTGGCTTGATGATCATGTGATGGGGGTGGCTTAAAGGTCATGTGACTGGCTTAAAGATGGCCAACTTGACGTCATCAACATCAAGGGTTTGGATTAGGGTGCCTGGCTCTCCTCACCTCAAAGACATACAATTTCCCTTTCTATTTACTTTTACGGAACATCCAAAATATACTACTTAATTATATGTATGTTTTTTGCTGAATTTGAAAATTAAGGGAGACTAGGATAGATCTATTTCGGCCTTATTTTGGCCTCATCAGCTAGCCATACCACTGGGACTTGAACCTGCAACCTTTGCCTTGTAAGGCAGAGAATCATCCTCTAGGCTACAGTATCCAATCCCTTCAGCTCTGCACCAGGGAAGGGTTACATACTTTTGTGTCGAAACACCCAGGTGTATTGAAGGAACATCACAGCTCCTTATTTGCCTCTCGGCCCAACCCAGGGCCATTTCCAAGGCAGTTATATATATGACGGTCTTGGTATATTCGGGTTTCTTCCCGTGTAGGATTTTAGAAATTTCTGGCGACGTTTTGACGAGGTCCCACTCGTCATCTTCAGGCTGGTGCTTCTGTGAAAATTTATGAAAACAAATATATACACGCATACATACATACATACATACATACATACATACATACATACATACATACATACATACACTGTATGCCATATGTGTACATACATATTACACACAGGCACACAAAAATATAGATTATCTACTATATAAACTGCATGTGTATGTACACACACACACACGCATGCACAGCTCTTATACACATTCAACCTCATTTACTGCAATAGGAAAAAAAAATACCCAGAGCCCAGAAGGGGGAAAAAGAAAAAAAAATCAATTTTTTTCTACCGATTCATGCTTGCTTGGGAATCCTGGGAGTTGAGATCCATTCACCTTTAAGCAAGCTGGCTGGGGGATTCTGGGAGTTGAAGTCCACCCATCCTAAACCTTGCTGGCTGGGGAATTCTAGGAATTGAAGCCCAGCCGTCTTAAACCACGCTGGCTGGAGGATTCTGGGCAAGTCCACCCATCTTAAAGCATGCTGGGAGTTGAAGTCCACCCATCTTAAAACACGCTGGCTGGGGAATTCTGGGAGTTGAAGTCCACCCATCCTAAACCTTGCTGGTTGGGGAATTCTGGGAATTGAAGCCCAGCCGTCTTAAACCATGCTGGCTGGAGGATTCTGGGCAAGTCCACCCATCTTAAAGCATGCTGGGAGTTGAAGTCCACCCATCTTAAAACACGCTGGCTGGAGAATTCTGGGAGTTGAAGTCCACCCATCCTAAACCTTGCTGGTTGGGGAATTCTGGGAATTGAAGCCCAGCCGTCTTAAACCATGCTGGCTGGAGGATTCTGGGCAAGTCCACCCATCTTAAAGCATGCTGGGAGTTGAAGTCCACCCATCTTAAAGCATGCTGGGAGTTGAAGTCCACCCATCTTAAAGCATGCTGGGAGTTGAAGTCCACCCATCTTAAAGCATGCTGGGAGTTGAAGTCCAGCCATCTTAAAGCATGCTGGCTGGGGAATTCTGGGAGTTGAAGTCCACCCATCTTAAAGCATGCTGGCCTGGGAATTCTGGGAATTGAAATCCAAATAAATAAATAAACACATCTGTCTCCCTTTTATGGTTAATTGCAGCCCTAGCTCTTAAAGTAACATTATATTAATTCCTCCAAACATACATTGCTGGTTAGTTCATATATTGACAAACCCAACCGGTAAAGTTCATAGTACTGACAGTCGGTGTGCGAAACAGTCCTAAAAATCCCGGGGTTTTTTTCCTCCATCGCCACGGTCACTTCAAACAATCCCCTTTAGCCAAAGCCGTCCCGCATTCTAACCGCAGAGCCGCCCGGGGGCTCTTACAAATGACCTTCTCCCTTTTCCAGGAAACAGGTCCTGGGAACCAAGGTGGACGCCGAGAGGGACGGCGTCAAAGTCCCCACCACGTTAGCGGAGTACTGCGTCAAGACCAAGACGCCCGCCCCGGACGAAGGCTCCGACCTCTTCTACGACGACTACTACGAAGACGACGAGATGGACGACGAGGTGGAAAGCTGCTACGGGGACGAGGACGACTCTGGGAACGAGGAGTCTTGACGAGAGATTCCTCGCCCCGTCCCGCTTCGTCTTCTTCTTCGTCTTCTTCTTCCGCCCCTCCCCTCTCCCTTCTCCCCCTCCCTCCACCGCTGCCTCCTGCTGCTGCACCTGATAGTAGCAATAAATTACCTGACTCATACTTGAACCCCCCCAGGATGCAACCGGCTGAGACCTGGAAACCCCGTTCGGCGCCCCCGCCCTACACCCCCCCCCCCCCCAAGACAAAAGGACCCAAAACCGCTACCTCAAAAGGAAGACTCGGCTTTCTGCTTGACTGGGGAGGGGGGGTGGGAGATCTCCCAGAGTGGAGGGGAGGGGGCTTCAAGTGCTGTGCGTGTGTGTGTTTTTGGTGATTTGGAATTTTTCTCCCCCCTTTTTAAAAAAAATCCTTTTTATTCAGGGAGGATTTGGGTGGATGGACGCGACTCCCGATTCGTGTTTTTTTTTTCCTCCGGGCGTCTGGAGGGTGTTCGGGGGGGGCCAACGCCAAAGAGGCAGACGGTCCTTTCGAGGAGTGCAGGAACCGAGTGCGAGGTTCGGAACGGCTTTCGTGACGTGGGTGGTGTTTTTCCTTTAACCCCCCCAAAAAAAGATATTTTGGGGAAGATTTTCTAGTGAGGATTTTCTTAGCCGTACCAGGCAGATCGGGGTGACCTGTTGGCCAGCAGAGGCAGGTATTGTGAAGTGGATATTTCCTTCTAGTTCGCTCTGGAGACGAGGCCAAGCAGTCTCCTGGAGTTCCATAGGAGAAAGACGCTTCCTTCCTTCCTTGAGCCAGTTCCAGAGCCAATTCTCTCCAGAGCGCAGGTGTGTCAGCTCCAGCGTTCCGCCAAACTTCCATTTGACCAAGACGGCCCCCATGATGGTTTATCTACTTTCTTTTCCCCTTTCCTTAGCTTGGCTTCCATTTAGGAGGAGCCCCCAACTCCCCAGCGAACAAAGGAACAGACCAAGGTACTGCCTAGGGCAGGGGCAGGCAAAGTTGGCTCCTCTATGACATGTGGACTTCAACTCCCAGAATTCCTGAGCTAGCCTGATCGGCTCAGGAATTCTGGGAGTTGAAGTCCACAAGTCATAGAAGAGCCAACTTTGCCTGCCCCTGGCCTCGGGGGTTCCTGGACTCGCAGTGAGTGAAGGAGGAATTGGGCTGTCAGTTGTCCATCGTCGCTTTGGGTGTAGAGCTGAAACACAGCCAAAAATGCCTCCGTTCCTAGAGAGCTCATTGCTGGATGGTAGACAGAACACTGGAGTGGGCGGAAGGTAGGGTAGATTGGATAGAAGGCACTCCACCTTCTGTACCAGCTTCACCGAGTGGCGCCCTGTTCTGATGCTCCCTTTTTGCAGCAAATTTAGGTAGCTCCGTAGGAGGCCACAGCTCCAACTCAGCAGGCCCATACCTACAGCCCAGCATGGGGTCCTTCAGCCAGGACATATAGGGTGAAGCTTGGAAGAGAAAGGCCACTTGGTTCTCCCCTTCTCTTCCAGGGCTCCCTCTCCTGATTTTCATTCTAGAGAGAAAACACCAGGCCATATCGAAAAGACAAGTCACAGATGGGAAGAAGGAGACTTTGTCCTGCCTGGATGACTCCCCTTTGAACCCAGAGAGATAGAAGGTAAAGAGTTGGATTAACAAGACCAGCAACCAATCCGTGAATCCCCTCTTCAAAATCCAGGTGTTTCCACACCGGCCCAGAAAAACCTGGAAGACCCCCAGTTCTAAAAGGCCCAAGATACTCTTTTAACACTGAGAAATCTTCAAACATGGCAACTTTTAAGACCTGTGGATTTCAACTTCCAGAATTCCCCAAGCAGCCTGGTAGTTGAAGGTCCACAAGTCTTAAAAGTTGCCAGGTTTGGAGACCCTTAAATGGACCCACTGGCGGCAGAAATTTTGAACGTGGGGCAAAATAAAAAGCAAAAAACAGCCCACCTACCTACCTACAACTTCAACAGAGTCTTTGATGCTGAATTTTTTTTTGGGGGGGTGGGGGGTGGGTGACTACTTCCTGCCACTAAACTTCATGCTTTAGACCTGTTTCCTCCCTGATGGCTGGAGATCTTGCAGGCCAGAGGATGTGGCCATAGCCAACATCACAAAGGTCACCTTAGTATCTACCAGGACTTGCATCCTCTGGAGCAGAGATCTTGCTCAGCTCACCCCCTCCTGAATATAGGAAATTTGGATGGGGTGAACAAGCTAGCTGAGATCCGCTCATAGCTGCTAGTCTGAATGCTTCGATTCTCAGCCCCCACGATAGCCAACCACGATAGTTGAAGATCTGAAGAACGTTCTCCTTTGGCCTGCTTGAGGAAAAACAAGCCCATTCCAGAGCTTTCAGGAACGGGAGGTGCACAAGTAAAAGAGTAACCAGCATATCAAAGCAAGCGTAACAGGGACAAGCTATGGTTGAAATGTCTTTGATTCTTAGTAGCTTGGCTTGATATTATTGGTTTGAACCCCGAGCTTGGCGATTTGGTGGCAAACGTTTCGTCCCCATTCGAGGAGACGTCTTCAGCGCGCATTTTAGTTGGCAACTAAATCGCCAAGCTTGGATCTCAAACCAGACAACAGAACAAGCTATGATTCCAGTTCCTTCCCATTGGTACCTCACTTGGACTCCAGATCAAACTCTAGGGAAGAAGAAAGACACCATCAAACCCCTCCCAATTGGAAATATTTTCTCAATGGGGAGTCGTCTTGGGAGAGAGCGGGAGGAATGATTGTCTCAGCCTCTCTGTGGTCACAAACTCGTAGTACCTAAAGACAGCCTTAATGTGGTTTCTACCATCAAATTGTCCTGCTTCACCTCTTCAAGTTACACAAAGTGACCAACTACAGGCTAGTCCTGAGGGCCATAAACCCCTTTAAAGCCTCAAACCAGTCCCACGTGGCAACCGATGCTCTGGTTCTCCCCATGCCACGTTCATTACCAAGGGAGATTCAGCTAAAACAAACTTGGATTACTAAATTACGGATGGAATGAGATCGTTTGTAGAGACATCCGAGGGGGGGAAAAGGTCCCTGGTTTATAGGAACCTTCTCCACACATTCTAATCCAGCCATTCTTTGCTTGGGGTCAAGTGCCAAGATGGCTGTTGCCAAATCAAGTCTTATAATCCACAAATGCCGCCAGTGGCTGTGGTAGTTCTCGGATTGCAGGAAATATGTGGTGGTCTGGTTTATCGGGTCATCTTAAAAACACATTTGGCCTATTGCAACTGGGACTTTTCCTCTCTTTTTTGTGTGTGTTCAGAGACTTGACTCAATGCAATGTCAGATGAATGATCTCAAGGAGTCCCTGGCCAGGAATTCGGCATCTGGGACAGCTCCTAGTTTCTTAACGGCAACCATGGCCTTCCCCATCTCAGGAGGAAACTGAGCCCAGTCTTACAAGACTCGAGAATAGTCCGTTCCAAAGTAGCCCTTGCAAGATCGCAAGGAATGCAACCATCCACCACTAAGGCCCCCCAGAGAAGATCTGTAGGGCTCCCACGAAGTTCTCCCAAATCTTAAAAATAACCACTGCACTTTGCTTTTGAAGTCTCTCTCGACAAGAGCTTAGCACAGAAAATAGCATCCAGAAGAGGTAAGGCAACCTAGGTTAGTGTTTTGCAACCTAGGTTAGTGTTTTGCAACCTAGGTGTGGCCTACAATTCCCAGAATTCCCCAGCCAGCATGGGAATTCTGGGAGTCGGCATCCACACGTCTTTTAAAAGCTCCCACGGTTGGGGGAAAACGCCGCTGTAGGAGATTTCTGCCAGGTTCTGCTGCTCACTTTCATGAATTCATTGCAGGACAATGTCAAACCTGATTTGAGCCAGGAAGGCGGTTCTCCCTATAGCGGAAAATAAATCTGCCAGCACCAGCAAGTTGTATGGAATCCAGTCTCTCTCTCTCTCTTGCATTCCTGCCTTTTGAAATTTTATTCCTTTAATCTTGCTCTCTTTTTTTTTGCCAATTCCCTCCCCGACGGCCATCTTTGAAACGGGATGGAATTGCCCACTTCAAAATGGCCGCCTCTTTCCGCTGTTTTTTTTTTTAAAAGGACTTTGTTAAATCCAAGTTTTCCTTTTCATGAGCAATTAAATGGTGTGTGTCGGAGAGGGGGGAATGTCTTTATTTATTTTTACTCGGGGTCCGTGTCTTGAGCACTGAATGGAAATCCACTCCGCTTGCCTTCGATGTCGCTTTCCTGATTTTGTGAGATTTACGCCCCTTTCCTCTAGGGTGGGAATTGCTAGAATTTGCACCTGGGGGAGGCTGAGGGGTAGGGGCTGTTAGGAAGCAGGGGGGATCTGATGGGTAAAAATAGACATGTTTTGTAGAATTGGGGTGGGGGGATGGGTTGGCGGGGAATGGGATATATATTTTTTGCTTTTGTTTCCTGTGTTTTGTTTTTTCTGGATTTGAAGCTATTTAATAAAAGGATTTTGAAAGGAAATGGGGTTTTGTTGTTGTTCTCTGGCTGGCGGATTTATCTAACACACCTTCCTCCTCCTGTTTTCCCCACAACAACAACCCAGCGAGGTGAGTTGGGCTGAGACTGGCCCAAAGTCGCCCAGCTGGCTTTCATGCCTAAGGTTGGGACTAGAACTCACCGTCTCCTTGTGATTGATCCAAAGTCACCCAGCCAACTTTCATATCTTGGTTTCTAGCCTAGTGTCCTAACCACCAGGTCAGTGATGGTGAACCTTTTAGACATTTGCATGCTCAAACTGAAAGGACGTGCAGGCATATTGATTGATTGATTGATTGATTGATTGATTGATTGGATTTATAAGCCACTCCACTCCAAAGACTCGTGTCGGCTTACAACATATAAAAAGCAATAGAAAAAACATCCTGAATCCAAATTTAAAATTAAACTAACTAATCTAAAACCCCAACAAATTAAAAACCAATCACTCTCATTCTGACAGTGAAACATACATTTATTTATTTATTATTTATTTATTAGATTTGTATGCCGCCCCTCTCCGGAGACTCGGAGCGGCTTACAACAACAATACATAGTACAAATCTAATGGTTAAAAAAGGACAGTTTAAAACCCTTATTATAAAAACACAGTCATGCATCCCAAACAAAACCATACATAAAATGAAACGGCCTGGGGGAATCAATTTCCCCATGCCTGACCGGCAAAGGTGGGTTTTTAGGAGTTTGCAAAAGGCAAGGAGGGTAGGGGCAGTTCTAATCTCCGGAGGGAGTTGGTTCCAGAGGGTCGGGGCCGCCACAGAGAAGGCTCTTCCCCTGGGCCCCGCCAGACAACATTGTTTCGTCAGTGGGACCCAGAGGAGGCCAACTCTGTGGCACTTCATCGGTCGCTAGGATTCGTGCAGCAGAAGGCGGTCCTGGAGATATTCTGGTCCGATGCCATGAAGGTCTTTATATTCCATTCATCAACTGGGGGCTAGTGTTTAATGGCCCCAGGTTTGTTGGCACAGATGGGCCTTTATTGCTCTTGCGGAAGGCGAGGAGGGTGGGATCAGTACATATCTCCAGGGGCAGCTGGTTCCAGAGGGCCGGGGCCACCACATAGAAGGCTCTTACCCTGGGCCCCGCCAAGCAACATGCACGGACATGCACGCATGTGTGGATGTGCATGTAGGTGCAGTGGAAACCCGAAGACCAGCTGGCTGGCAGGAAGCAGAGCATCCCAACACGGGCAGCGAAGTAAGTGGCAAGATCTTTTTCATTCATGAGCTTCTGTCTCGTTTGCAAGGAAACAGAAGCTCACGAAGGAACCGCCACGGAGATCTGACCTGTGGCGATGGCATGTGTGCCAGCAGAGAGCGCTCTCCGTGCCAGAGGTTCACCATTAAGCACAGGCTCAAACTGACTTCTAATGCGCAAATATCTTTTTAAGGTTTTTTTTCCCTCCATACAAACTTTTCAATACATTACAAAATACAGGGGGTGGACAAAAGAATGGAAACACTTGACTTTTTGGCACCATAATGTTTGAACATGTTCAAATCAATCAAAACTTGACATATTTCAATATGTTTTTTTTTATTCTGTTATTTGATAATGTTTTTTTTAATTACCTTTTTTTTACAGAAATTTAAGGAAATTGGTTATAACCTTCTACAAATGGCAGACCTCTCAGACTTTCAAAGAGGCCAAATAGTTGATTTTATTTATTTTATTTATTCATTCAATTTTTATGCCGCCCTTCTCCTTAGACTCAGGGCGGCTTACAACATGTTAGCAATAGCACTTTTTAACAGAGCTAGGCTATTGCCCCCACAATCCGGGTCCTCATTTTATCCACCCCGGAAGGATGGAAGGCTGAGTCAACCTTGAGCCGGTGATGAGATTTGAATCGCTGACCTACAGATCTACAGTCAGCTTCAGTGGCCTGTAGTACAGCACTCTACCTGCTGCGCCACCCCGGCGTTTCAAGGGGTAATGGCTCAAAAGTAATGACTGCTTTTGAAAGAGAAGGGAAAACGTCCTCAGCCAAGCACAGGTCTGGTCGAAAGTCGAAGTTGTCTGAGAGAGACCGTCGGACTCTAAAGCGAATGGTTAGAGTGAATCGCAAGACCACAGCTCCTAAAATCACTGCAGAGCTCAATAGACACGTACAGAACCCAGTTTCCACAAAAACTGTTCGAAGGGAGCTTCACAAATCTGGATTCCACGGAAGAGCTGCAAGATGTTTCCATTTTTATGTCCATCCCCTGTACCTTGTATTCATGTTACAATAAAAACAGTATCTCATTAGTTAGTCATGCATAATCCCCAAAATAAATTTCTAATCCCAAATTATTTACTTTTGGTTCATGTCAAACTCCCAAACCTCGGAATCTAATTTTGACATCTAGATGACCTTCAGTAAAGTGGAACACCATTGATGCAGGTGGGGCAACTGAAAAATTTATACAGAATTTTACCTTAATAGTGTTAGGGTGGGGCTTCACCTCAAAGAAAGCGGTTTCCATAGGCTTTTCCCCGCAATGCCAGAGAGGTGCACACTCTTCTCCAACCTGCTGATCTCTCTCCTCTCTCTCTCTCTCCTCTCTGTCTGTCTCTCTCCTCTCTCTTCTCTCTCTCTTCTCTCTCTCTCTCCTCTGTCTGTCTCTCTCTCTTCTCTCTCTCTCCTCTGTCTGTCTCTCTCTTCTCTCTCTCTCCTCTCTGTCTCTCTTCTCTGTCTCTCGTCTCTGTCTGTCTCTCCTCTCTCTCTCTCCTCCCTCTCTCTCCTCTCTTCTCTGTCTGTCTCTCTCTCCTCTCTCTCCTCCCTCTCTCTCTCCTCTCTCTCCTCTCTGTCTGTCTCTCCTCTCTCTCTCTCCTCCCCCTCTCTCTCTCTTTTCTCTCCTCTCTTTCTTTCTCTCTCTCCTCTGTCTGTCTGTCTCTCCTCTCTCTCTCCTCTCTCTCTCTCCTCTCTCTTTCTCTCTCTCACTTCTCTCTCTCCTCTCTTTCTCTCTCTCTCTCCTCTCTGTCTGTCTGTCTCTCTCCTCTCTCCTCCCTCTCTCTCTCTCTCTCCTCTCTCTTTCTCTCCTCTCTCTCTCTATGTTGGGCATTTGCAAAGCAACCCATAGCCAATAGCATCAAAGCTTTGGGCCACGGCTTCATTTTTTTTTCCCCCGCTCCCCACTTTTCATCATCCAATTTCGGGCCGCTTGGGAGCTGAGCTGCTTGCCAGGCGATGCCTTCAAGGCACGACATCAAAGGAGGAAGAGCTGTTCCTTCCGGCTCCAACGCAATATCTTTCAAAAAATCGGGACATGGGACAAATTGCTCAAAAGTGGGACTGTCCCGCCAAGAGCGGGACATTGGGTCATCTTATTTTAACAATGTTAACTCATTATGCTTCTCATCTTACAAATCTATATAAGCCTTCGTGCCTTCTTCCACTTCTTATATATTTTTCTTTAAAAACAAAAACCCTTATATAATCTCCTTCTAATTAATAAAAAATAAATATAAAAAAACAAATCTACATATCTACTATTAAATCAAAAAAGTAATAACTGCTACCAATCCAAGCTTTTAAACCTTACTTTCTTATATTTATAAATATTTATATAAATAAATGACTTCTAACATTTAATCCAATTTCAATAAAACACAAATACAGTGGTACCTTGAAATACGAATTTAATTCGTTCCAGACCCGAGCTCCTAAGTCGATCAACTTGCATCTTGAACAAATGCCTTTAGACTTTGTTTTTCGCGCAGAGATAACCAGAAGCAAGGAGATTCTTGCGCCACCTAGTGGAAGCTCGGCTCATATCCCAAATTTGAGCTCGGGTGTCGAACAGAAATTTCACTCGCGTCGGGCTCGTAACTTGGAATACTCGCATGTGGAGCAGCTCGTACATACAGGTACTACTGTACCTTTGAAAGATGTCCATCCAGCATCTTAGTGGCAGCTAAAATCTGAGCACATTTCCCATTTCACTGAACATTTTGCTATGATTTGCCAATCTGGTCATGTGCTGATCTGGGGTAAAGCAGCCTGTGAATGATCAGGCTCTTTTGAGGTTTGCAAATCCATACAGGAGAAAAAAAAGATTGGCAAAGAAGAAATAAAAGCGATAAATTAAGAGAAAATGGGAAGTCGACTGGAGAACAACCCTGAATGCTTAGCACAAGCACTTTAAGACTTGTGGACTTCAACTCCACAAATCCACAAATCTTAAAAAGTCTTCAAGGATGGACACTCCTAGTTTAGCATTGGTAACTCTTCACCTAATTCCCGATGTGACTGGAAGTGATCAGTTCAGATTTCTGTTGAGAGAGATTTCTTCTGTTAACATAAGTAAAATATTAAACCACTGGTAGCTGGATATCCATGCTTCGCTACGTAACTATGTGGTCGGGCTCGATACAATGACACCTAAAGCTCGAAAATTTATGTGGAATGTGTAACTCCTTAGCATCAGAGCATGTTAATATAAGGCAACTGACAGTTGGAACAGAGTTATTTTCAGGTGGGGAGGGGAAGTAGAATTCAGCATCAGTGTGTGTTAATATAGTAATTTATAAGAACTACTAATGATCTAATTGTCATTTCGAAAAATCCTTTCTTAGCGAGCACCTAGAAGCCAAAAGAAACATACATACTGTTCTGCCAGCGTGTCTCAACCGCCCGTAATTACAGGGTAGTTAGTCTAGGAAGACACACACCACACGATAAAAGGAAAACCCGAACGTTTTTATAAACAGAAAAACACAAACAGCTCCCTTTTTAAATGTCAAAGGGATTTTCTGGTACACACAAGGCACAGGTTAAATGTAGTCCAACTGCTCACCCAATAACTGGGAAATTTTTATCATTGTTGTTAGCCGCCCCGTGTCCACGGAGTGGGGTGGCATACAAATCAAATCAAATCAAATCAATCAAATAAATAAATAAATAAATAAAGTCCAATTCTAAAGTCCAGAGAGTCCACACACACAATCCTGAACTACGATCTTGATGAAACAATGAATCAGATAAATTGCCATGAGGCTAAAACACCAGGCTGCACTAATGTAGCACTAATTACAGCAGCCCCAGGTGGCCTCATTTTCTCTTGTAATAATCCTTCAGTTGTTGTCTCCTATGCATCACTCTATGCATGTGTGGATGTGTCATTAATTCTTGTTCAGAATCCAGGGATGATACAGATGACTGATCTCCTCCTGGGCTGTCTGCCAAACTCCCCTCTTCCCTGTCACTCACACTTCCTTGGTCAGAGGAGACTTTGTCGGCAGATTCTACTGGGAGCAAAACAGGCCTGCGGCATGTGGATGTCTCACCAATATCCACCTCTACATTCCTTGGGGCAGGAGCTTGACCAGAGCTAACCACAACACATACCAAGTTTGATGTGTGCAGGCTTTAGAGGTCAGGAGATTTCGTGATGAGTGGTGGTATTTGGCTTTTATAAAGAGAGAGATTGGAACTGTTCATAATTTTATTATTTTAATTTTAGAAATGATATAAAAATAGTGATTTCAGAAGAGGCACCGGTAGTTTAAAAATGTATATGTTATCAATCTGTTAAATATGAGATGAATTAGGATAAGAATCACTCAGGGACAGGTAAAGAGGGAGAAAGAGGAAGTAGAAAGGTGAAAGGAGGAGCAAGAAGGTAAGAGGGGAAGGAAGAGATGGAGGGTGGGGAGTGTAAAGAAATGAAGAAAAACAGACGGATGAAGAGGTGTAAAATAGGATATTGTTTTATGACTGATTTGATAAAAAATGTATAATTGTGTATGTGATACATCAAAATATGTGCATTAAATATGTCTGTCTGTGTCTGTATGTATGTAATATACACTGCTCAAAAAAATAAAAGGAACAGTTAAAAAACAGAATATAACTTCAAGTAAATCAAACATCTGTGAAATCAAACTGTCCACTTAGGAAGCAACATTGCTTGACAATCAATTTCACATGCTTTGTGCAAATGGAATAGTTGTGCAAATGAAATATTCAATGAGAATATTTCATAAATTCAGATCTAGGATATGTTCTTTGAGTGTTCCCTTTATTTTTTTGAGCAGTATATTTTTGCTGATAATGAAAAGGAAGGGAGACTAGATCTATTTCAAGCTATTTTGCTCTCATCAGCTAGCCATACTCTTTACTGGGATCTGCCTATCAAATCCCAGTAAGGGTATGGCTAGCTGATGAGAGCAAAATAGCTTGAAATAGATCTATACTAGTCTCCTTTTTCATTATCAGCAAAAATATGTTACACAAATAGAATATAGTTTGTCGACTATAAAAATGTAACTGTCTTGGATACGGCCCCTAGAGCAGGGGTCCCCAACCGCTGGTCCACGGACCAGTACCAGGCCGCAAGGCATGTTGCACTGGTCCGCGGAGTCAGCAGCTGCTGTGGAGCCGCCGAGTGCCAAGCTGTTTCCTGTCTCTTTCCCCTCACGTTCACTTGGGACCGCCATTTGCCTCGGGCTGAGAAAACCTTTGCTTGCTTGCTTTCTTCCTTTCTTGTCTTTCTTCTCTCGTCGAAAGTGGTCTATTTCCTCCTTGCAAAGCCCTTGCAAAGCCCTCGCTCTGCCTGCAGCTCAAACGAAAAGGCTTTGGCATTGTGCAACCCTCTTTTTTGCTAGACTCCCCCACCCTATTCCCGGGGTCCTGGGTGGGAGCGAAGCCAGGGGTGTGTGTGTGACCATGAAACCCCCACCACCAGCTCCGGTAATTTTCTTTTGGAAGGATTCCTTGCTGCAAGAAAATTACCAGACCTGGCAGTGGTGGGCGGTCCAAGCAGGCAGCGATCGCAAAGGAAGGTGACTGTGTCCGTGGAGGCACCTCCCCCTGCTCTGGGATTCCTTGCTGCAATCCCAGCCGGAACGGGGTGTGTGTGTCCTCTGGAACTGCTGAAAGGCAAACGGCGGTCCTGAGTGAACAGGAGGGGAAAGAGACAGGAAACCGCCCCCTCCTACCCTTTCTCCCTCTGTCACCTCAACTCCCCCGCAAAATTAAAAAGGGGGGGGGAGAGACAATGGAACGATAAGCTAAACCCCCTTTCCGCCCCCACCGGGCCATAGAAAAATTGTCTTGCTGAAACTGGTGGAAAAAAGGTTGGGGACCACTGCCCTAGAGGGTATGCTCCCTACCATATTTGGGTGAGGGTGCTGCAAAGTCCCTGAGGGGAACGATGTCTTCAAAGGGACTTAGAGCAACCCCAGTATTGAGCTGTGCACCTCCTTTTATTGGGGGAATATGCAAATTGGGAATGATTACACGTACATGTCAAGTAATATACAAACATCCAATAACATAACTCTGAAACATGACACAACTTCCGAGTCCTTCCCATCTCCATATGGCACGTAACTAGTTTCTACTGAACAAATGTCTCTCATGGCCAATTTCCTGGGACCTTTTGTTGTTAATACAGCTGTCTCCTGTTTACCACAAAGCAAGGTCTTTTATCACAGCCTTCGTCCTGCTTACATTCTTGTTATTCGAGGAGTTGCTTTGAACCGTTTTATGGCCAGTCACTCCCGAAGCAGAATTCACCAGAAATGTAGACTCACTATGTGACCTTTACATACAGTCCTGTTCTGGCTAATGGAATCGGAGTGTATGAGGCATTTATGTCAGAAGTCCAGATATCAAATCCTATCCTAACATTATGCTCTGGCAGCTACATTTGGGTATATCAGGGTGATTCCACAAAGACACACACACACACACACACACAATAAAAAAAATTACCAAAAAAAATAGAAGCATGGACAGCCACTTGTCTGGAATGGTGTATTTCTCAGGGTGTCCAGGGGGAAAGCATTTTGAAATTCCCTGACATTTCCCTGTAACTTGTGATCTAGTTACGGTGCGGTTGTAGTGGAGAAATATCGGTAGCTGAGGAAGCATGTTGTTGCCACAGTTATGCTCATTTTTGCTTTACTCTGCCAGGCAGCACGGTCCGTTTTTTTATAAACATTTTTCCTTGACTTTTAAACATTTTAATAGTTTGGGGGTTTTGCCTTGATTTACTCCCATTTTTTCACGAATTCCCAAACTGCCGATTTCCCTGATAATTCCGATTTCCCTGTTTTCCATGTTTCCTGGACACCTGATTTCTTTTTTTAAAAATTGATTAAATACATTAAAAACAACAAATAAAAAATAGCAACATATTGTAAGAAAAGAACAACAGCAAGACAAGCAAAGACTGATAAAACATTTCACATAGACATAAACAACAAATTTGTCAACTATACTGTTGACTGCTAGTATGCGACTCAATGAGATACTATCAAGAATTTATACATTTATTTATTTATTTTATGTCATACAAATAAAATGCACGCCCCAATATATAGTGTCTATGCATAGACACTCAAAACATTACATGGGGTAAAACCCAAACTCAGAACCCGCTACATACATATACCCGTGAAAATCTACGAAAACAAATACAGTGGAACCTCAAGATACGAACCTAATTGGTTCCAGGGGGAGGTTCGTAAGACGAAAGGTTCGTAAGACGAAACATTGTTTCCCATAGGAAACAATGTAAAGTCAATTAATCCGTGCAACCAAAAAAACCCCCGCAAAAAACCCGCTGCCGCCCGACTGTGGCCTTTTAAAACAGCCGCGCGGCTTCCCAGCCGTCTCCCGAAGCCAAACGCCAAACCCAAACTTCCGCGTTTGGCGTTTGGCGGCTGCTGGAAAGCCCCCCAGCCCGGCTGTCACCTTTTAAAACAGCCACGCGGCTTTCCAGCAGCCTCCAAACATCAAACACGGAAGTTTGGGTTTGGCGTTTGGCTTCGGGAGATGGCTGGGAAGCCGCCCGGCTGTGACCTTTTAAAACGGCCGCGCGGCTTCCCAGCCGTCTCCCGAAGCCAAACGCCAAACCCAAACTTCTGCGTTGGCGTTTGGAGGCTGCTGGAAAGCCCCCCCAGCGCGGCTGTGACCTTTTAAAACAGCCGCGCGGCTTCCCAGCTGTCTCCAAACGCCGAACGCGGAAGTTCGGCTTTGGCTTTCGGCTTCGGGAGACAGCGCGGCTGTTTTAAAAGGTCACAGCCACGCTGGGGGGCTTCCCAGCACCCCCCTGAACCGCGAACTTTTGCCAAACTTCCGGGTTCGGGGTTGGGGGGGGTGCTGGGAAGCCCCCCAGCGCGGCTGTGACCTTTTAAAACAGCCGCGCGGCTTCCCAGCTGTCTCCGAACGCCGAACGCGGTTCAGCTTTGGCGTTCGGCTTCGGGAGACAGCTGGGAAGCCGCACGGCTGTTTTAAAAGGTCACAGCCGTGCTGGGGGGCTTCCCAGCACCCCCCCGTACCCCAAACTTTTGCCGAACTTCGGGGTTCGGGGGGGTGCTGGGAAGCCCCCCAGCGCAGCTGTGACCTTTTAAAACAGCCGTGCGGCTTCCCAGCTGTCTCCAAATGCCGGACGTGGAAGTTCGGCTTTGGCGTTCGGCTTCGGGAGACAGCTGGGAAGCCGCGCGGCTGTTTTAAAAGGTCACAGACGCGCTGGGGGGCTTCCCAGCACCCCCACCAACCCCGAACTTTTGCCGAACCTCCAGGTTCGGGGTGGGTGGGAAGCCCCCCAGCCCGGCTGTGACCTTTTAAAACAGCCGTGCGGCTTCCCAGCTGTCTCCCGAAGCCGAACGTGGAAGTTCGGCTTTGGCGTTCGGCTTCGGGAGACAGCGCGGCTGTTTTAAAAGGTCACAGCCGGGCTGGGGGGCTTCCCAGCAACCTCCCGAACCGAACCCGGGGTTCAGAAAAAATTTGTCTCTTCTTACAAACTTTTTTCGAGTTACGAACCGGCGTTCTGGAGGCTGCTGGGAAGCCCCGCTGCCCGGCTGTCACCTTTTAAAACAGCCGCGCGGCTTCCCAGCTCTCTCCGAACGCCGGTTCGTAACTCGAGAAAAGTTCGTAAGAAGAGGCAAAATTTTTCTGAATCCCGGGTTCGTATCACGAGTTGTTCGTAAGACGAGGGGTTCGTATCTTGAGGTACCACTGTATATATTCACCATCATCAGGCTGAAGTTGTAAGCTTCGTGCTGCTATAGATATGTATATATGTCACATGTTTTTGCTGAATTTGAAAATTAAGGGAGACTAGGATAGATCTATTTCGCCTTATTTTGGCCTCATCAGCTAGCCATACCCTTACTGGGAACTTGAACTTGCAACCTTTGCCTTGTAAGGCATAGAATTAACCTCTAGGCTAAAGTATCTAATCACATGTATATGATATAGTATACACACACACACACACACACACATACACACACGTTTTTGCTATACAGTGTTCCCTCGATTTCCACGGGGGATGCGTTCCAAGACTGCCCGCGAAAGTCGAATTTCCGTGAAGTAGAGATGCGGAAGTAAATACACCATTTTTGGCTATGGACAGTATCACAAGCCTTCCCTTAACACTTTAAACCCCTAAATTACCATTTCCCATTCCCTTAACAACCATTTACTCACCATTATTACTGGTACTCACCATTGAATAAGACACTTAGTGATCCTGATATTTATAAACATAATTATTTATTAACAATAATTATTTTTTTGTTATTTATTTTCGAAAAATATTAGTTTGGCGATGATATATGATGTCATTGGGTGGGAAAAACCGTGGTATAGGAAAAAAACCGGGAAGTATTTTTTAATTAATATTTTTTGAAAAACCGTGGTAGAAGGTCGAACCCGTTTACTATTCCTCTTATCTGAAATATAATGATTTTTCTTTTTGGAGTAAGTTGCATAGAATTTTTCTATCATTCTTCTTGGATACGTCTTTTCTTTCTTTTTCCCCAAACACTTTTCTAAGACTAAGGTGGTTTAGGAAACGGTAATTCCTCGTAAACCGATTTAAGCTTGTTCGTGGCTCCCCCGCGTTGTGCTTTTTCCTAGGCGTCTAAACCCTCTTCCTTTGCTATTCAGCGGCATAAGCTGCTCTTATGAACTTAAATCGAAGCGTGATTTCATAACGATTAATTGCACCACAACTTCCCTACAGCAGAATGAGGATTATTACGCAACGACCCCGTTCCGCCCGGCGCCCTCCCGCTTAATAACCTCCAGCGAGGTCAAACTTTTAACAATCGCGTGTCCTTCTGCACGACCCATAGTAAACAGGGAAGGGGTCGAGAGTAGGCAGAGCCGCTCTTTCCTCGCCTTGTGATTGACCAAGATCCCTTGATAGGCGGGGAGTAGTCTATATGGGCGTACCGTTTTTGATTGGTTTCGGCTGTTTTTCTGCGGACACCATGCTCTGATTGGGCAGCGCTGGAGAATGCCCTGGAGCCTGATTGGTGGTTGCTATTGCGACAGCCTATTGGCCTACGTGCTAGCGTTAGAGGTCAGTAGTTTCTCGCCGAATTGTGGACGTTAATAAAGGTTTAAGGCCCGCTCTTTCCCGAGGGTCTTTCCTTCTCAATCTCGCTTTTTTTCATCTCTTGCGCCTGTGCCGCCGCTCTTCCTGGGTTGCCCTATTTACCACACAATCGCTTCTCTCAAAGCTTCAGCTCCGTCGGCGTCCAATCCTCTGCCGGGTCGATCGCTCCGTCATCCCTCATTGGCTGCGCCTCATGACTATCATTTTTTAAAGCCTCGCCCACTTTCATTCCCCGTCCTTTTGGAATCCCTCGCGCTCCCGAATTCTGAGTGGACAAGCCTCCGTGTCACTCCAAAGGGTCTCAGCCAATAGTTGAAGGCGAGGGCTCGCGCTCGTCCGCTATTGGCTTTGCCGCCCGGCTGACTCCGCCCCTTTCGTCTCCCTTGAAATGGCTATATAAGCGCCTAAGGGGGAGGGGGGGGTGGACGAAGTGAGACCGGCTCGGACTGTGAAATTGTGCTTGGCATCGGTGGCAGGGCGGTCATGGCGGCCGGGCTCGTGCTAGTGACGCTCGTCTCCTTGCTCTCCGCCCTCGGAGGCGCCTCAGCGGCAGGTAGGGCAGAGACAGGGCTGCTCTGAGGGGGTTTCCAGGGCCGCTTCCATTCCTGAAAGGGGGGGCATTGGTTGGTCCCCCACGCAGGAAGAAGGCGGATTGGGATGGGGGAGAGGAAAGCGAGGAAGCCTTTTTCGCTCGTTGGTCGCCACGTTCCTGGAGTTAATAAAGGGGGGGGGGGGGCGGTTGTCCCTTCGTTCGTTACTCGGGAGGGGGGAAATGTCCTCCCTCAAGATAATGGGGAGTGGGGCTCCTCATAGGGTATTTTATGCGGGGAGGGGAAATGATCCCCTCAAGTTAATGAAGGAAGAGGGGGAGACTTCTTATACATTTAGGGGGGGTAGGAAACTTCTCCCCCCTCAAGATAACGAGGGGACGGGGCTCCTCATAAATTATGAGGGGAGGGAAATATCCTTCCCAAGATAAGGGGGGGTTCCTCAAACATTGAGGGGAGGGGAAGTCTCCCCCTCAAGGCAATGGAGGGAGGGAAACGGCCCCCTCAAGATAATGAGGGGAGGGGGCTCCTCATACATTATTGGGGGGAGGGAAATATCCTCCCCAAGATAAAGGGGGGCTCCTCATATTATGAGGGGAGGGCCAAATCTCCCGGTCAAGATAATGGGGGGGGGAGAAAGATAATAAGGAGAGGGGGCTCTTTGTACATTATTCGAAGGGAGGGAAATGGGAGGGGGAGGCTCCTAACTGGATAAGGGAAAATAATAATAATGTATTAGACTAGTATGCCGCCTCTCTCCGAGGACTCATTGGAGAAGGGAAAAGTCAATGAATTTTCGGGTGGACTCTTGTACATTTTTGTGAAGAGGAGGGAAAACGTCCCCCCCCTCAAGATAATGGGGGAGGGAAACTGCCTCTTACTGTTAATAAGGGGGAGGGCGCTCCTCCTACATTTTGGGGAGGGAGGAAACTCCTCAATATAATGGAGCAGCTTTCGTACATTATTGAGAGGAGTGAAAGGTATGAGGGGATGGAGCTTCTGGTACTTTTTTTGTGGGAAGGAAGGAAATGTCCCTCTGAAAATGAGGGGAGGGGGTGATTCTTCCACATTATTGGGGAGGGAAAAATCTCCCCTTCAAGATCAGGAGTTGGGCATCTTATAAATATAATAAATAAACATCATTAATAAAATAAAGGAAGGGAGGGGGCTCCTATATTATGGGGGAGGTCTCCCCTCAAGCTAATGAACTTGGGGGGGGCTTTTGTACAGTTTTTTGGGGAGGAGGGAAAATGTTCCCCCTCAAAATAATGAGGAGGAGGAAAAAACACCTCCCCACATTGTTAATGAGAGGAAGAGCACATTATTGTTGGGAGGAAAGTCTCGCTCTCAAGATAAGGAGTGGAGGAGGCCTTCTCTTCATTGAGAGAAGAGAAAATGTGCCCTTCAAGTTAATGAAGGGAGGGGGGCTCATACATTTTCGAGAGCAGAGAAAATGTCCCCTTCAAGATGAAGGGGAGTGTCTCATACCTTATTGGGAGGGAGAATAGTCCTCATGTTAATGATGGGAGTGGCAGCATTCAGCCTATTGTACTTATACAGAGTTGGAGCAAAAGGGCCCCTGGTTTGGTTGGGGCAAGTCTCCCCATCCTTTCAGGAAAGGAGGAGGAAGTCATACCCTACCTCAATAGGGAAGGGACCAAATCCCCCTCTTCTATTACAGAAATGGGGAGGTGGGAAATATGAGGTGGATATATCATGTTTTTAGGCAAAAGTTAGATAGAATTGTATAGTGTGAACTTCCGTCTACTGTGAGAATCAGTCAAGTGTGCTAGACTGTATTGTTTATTTTGGGTGGCCAAACCCAACCTCACAGGGTGGTTGTTGGGAAATTAGGAGGAGGAAGGTGTGATGGATATGTTCACTGTTAAAGTAATAGAGGTGGGATACAAATAAATAAGTAATTTGGTGTAAACCTAGCTGTATTGTGGTAAGTGGTATTGGGAAGAGCAGTGGAGGGATACTGAGCTCATGATAAGGAGCCAGAAGTTTAGTATCACTCTACATATTTTTTGTGTAGAAAGAGAAGAGCTAAGAAGTTGAAGCTCAGGAGAGAATATTCTCCTTGCTTCCTTGTGTGAGAACATGAGAATGGTGAAAAGGAGAGGAAGAAGTTGAAATGTATAAGTGATCTTCTGTACATGGGGAATATACGTTTTTATATGGGATGAGAGAGACTGGAAAATACAAATGCTGTTGCTTATATTAGACTACTTAGAACATATTCTTGCTCCTTTATTATAGCTTTCTTGAGTTCCTGTTTCATACTTCCTAATTGGCTTAAATAGTAAGGTCTTTGTATTTTTAAAAAGTAATGAAATTAAGGGAGGATTTAAAGAAAATTTGTAATTTATATTTGAATTTAATTACCGTACTTTCCAGACCAGTTTCATATTTAAAGAGATTTTCCCCAATAACCTCCCACTCATAAAATATATGCCAGAATTACCCTTGGAGAAAAACCACACATACTGTAGTGGACTGTACAAATAAGTAGCAATGTGTCTTAAGGATGAATTGCAACTTTGAAATGAATTATCAAAAACAATGACAAATTATAAAAAAAATAGTACACAAGGAAACTTATTCATGTCTTCTCTCTGACATATAAATTTCTGTGTGTAAAGATTTTTTTTTTATTCTGGACTGTTTATAGAATATGCAAGACTAATACTAATAAGTTTTCATCTAGACTTCGGTTACTTTTCCCATGCTGTATATCCTGTTCCAATTTTTGGAGCATCCCTGTGCAGGAATTTAAAACTCCTAACTTACATTTACATGTACTAGTAAAATATAAAGGAAATGCATGATAAATTCAAAGTCTTTTTGACAGACACTATCTAAATATCTTTGCTTTTTTATTTCTGCTACAAGGATGAAATGCCCAGTGAGATGACATGGATGAGAGATATATATTTTAATTTTTTCCTTTCTCAGATTTTCAAGAAACATTATTATTATTATTTTTGGTATTGATAAGGAAACACTGACAGAGCAAGCCACTTGTATATAAGCAGAGTGTATGCCATTCCCTTTTAGCACTGATGATGTTACCTAGTTGGATAATGAAATGTCTGCAAGAAAACAACCAAGCAGAGTTTATTCTTCAGACTAAATGCAACTGGCAGATGAGATGGGCAGAGGGTTTTTACTTCACGAAGTTATCTGCAAGAATGGGTCAGACTTAGAGTGTGTTCTTCAGTGTTGACAGTATTCTTTGAAAATTATTTTCTAAAACATGTGGGACGTGAAAAGAACATGCTTAATTATCCCTCTTCATTTCCTTTAATTTAGATAAGCATTTAGATTTCAAATCCAATACGAAAAATTGTATCTCTTGGTTTGTTATTTGCATTTCCCCTTTAAATTTTAAAACCTAATTATGATTATTATTCTTTTCTTTCGAAGTATTTAACAGATATTCAAAAGAGATATGTAACAGAATGTGTATATAGTTAGAACCGTCATACAGATTTGCTCCACATTCATCCAATTTTCTTTTAAAATGTCATTGTTTTGTATTGTATGTTGTGTATTTAAATAAAATTTATTTTTAAAATAAAAATAATAATAAATTTTAAAACCTCACCAGATTTCTTTTGTAAACCCAGTGAAACATTTTTCTAACTTATTCTCTAGGCCTGAAGGTTGAAAATCCACTTTCAATATCATCTCTATCTTATTGGGGGGGGGGGGGGGGGTATATGTTTTATGTCTTTTTTTTTTCAATAACATCTTTATCTAGTCTATCCATAGAAGTAAATATAATTCCTGACGTTTATATGGTGGCTACTTGTCTATGGAGATTCTCAAGTGATCCAGTCATGGTTGTTCCAATGGTGTCTTTCCAAAAGGCAACTTGACTTTTATATCTCCTGAAAACCAAAACAGATTCTATTTTCCATGATAAGTTGTTTGTTCTTTATGATTAATTCCAAAATCATCTTGTGAACATTTCAATGCACCAATTTAATTTGGTCCATTATAATTTTCCGAGATCAAAACTTTCTTAGGCTTTTTGCTGTTTATTTCAGGTACTTCAAAATCTTAAAGTTATGGTTGAAATTTCATTCAGTATTGAAGGCAGAGTCACCTAAGAAATTTCAAACTACTTGTGAAGATTTGAAATAGCTAGAAGTAGTTAATGGACAATTCCAAAAGTGATTGGAAAGTGAGTTTTGTGAGTAAGTCTTCTTTAAAAGTTTCCACCAAGTTGTGAGCAAGATGGCTAATCACACCACCATCATCTTCCAGTGTTCAAGCCCACAAAAAAACTGTTGAGAAGCAGCCATTTGGAGCACATGTGAGCAATCTCCTCTCCTCTCCTTATCCTTGGAGAACAGCAGTAGTTAGAATCCAGTACTGCAGGCTATTTCTTCTGCCAGGTGCCTCAAATCTCACCAGGCTCAAGGTTGACTCAGCCTTCCATCCTTCCGACCCAGATTGTTGGGGGCAATATGCTGACTCACTGTAAACCACTTAGGGATGTAAAATTACTTTGAAGCAGTATATAAGTCTATACGTGTATTGCTATTGGTCTTTTGCACACCTTGTTGGTTGTGCTCCAACTCACCATGCCTCCCCTGGAAGTCTGAATTTAGCTAATCTACCAGCGTTCTCTTAAAATTTCAGAATGTATAAAAATATAGCTTGGTTTTTAATATCTTACTGAAATAGTTTTGCTTCTAGAAGATTATAGAGCCTGTTTGATGCTGGAAAACCTAGCATGTTATTTCTAGGGGAGTGTAAAACTTGTGGTTGAAACACTTCCAGTGAGGTTAGAATAACACTTTTCAAGTTTGAAACAGCGGATTTAACCTCAAGAATAGTTTACATACCACTAAAGGTTTCATGGGGTTTCTCAAAACCTCAAGCTGACATTTCTGTTTCAACTTTCGTTTTTAGACATGTATGAATCTGTAAAGTACATCTAAAACTTAAAATGATGACTTACAACATTATTATATTGCACAATATCTTTTTAACATTGAAGGTGAAAGTGGATTGAGAAATGGGAATAGTCCTTTAAAATGAAACAGCAGCATCCATTTGTATCTGTTCATTTTATAGCAGCATCACATGTTTCGTTATAATTTTGCCCATGCAATGTTTAATTTGGCACATTTTCTATATATCTTTTATGAAATGGCCAAAGGTTTATCACTGGTTCACTGCTTAGCTCTTTCTTTTTATATTGGAGCTCTGGTCCATCAGAAGTTTGAATGGTCACTAAGCAACCAGTTGAGGACAGTCTATATCGGTGGTTCCCAAACTGGGTGGTACTGCCCCCTGGGGGGCAGTGGGAACACTTAAGGGCGGAAAGAGGCAAATGCGGGGGTATGGGCACTAAGAGGGGCCAGGAGGGCGTAGGTGGTTTGCCATGATTTTCCCACCACTCTTTTCCGGGCCACCTACCTACCCCACCCCGGCCTATATAAATTGTTCCCCTGTGCTATACGGGCACTTGCCTCGTCTTGTTGCTGCTCGCTCGCCCTGCCCCTTGCCTGCCTTAAGCCCTGAGCCCGATCGGCCTGCCAGGTAAGCCTGCCTCCCTGTTGTTGGCACCAGCCAAGCGCCAGCCGCTGCCTTGTGGAGCAAGACTCTTGCAAGGCTTGTGCCTTTGCATTATTATTATTTATTATTATTATTATTTATTAGATTTGTATGCCGCCCCTCTCCACGAACTGCAGACCTGCCGTGAGCTTCATCATACCGGCATAGCTGTGGTCATCATGCGATTTGTGCGTGCAATAGCCCAAGCCTTGCAGAGCCCTGCTCCATGAGGCAGTGGCGGTCCAGACACGCGTCCTACCTGGCACTTAGACCTTTGTCGCATTCCTTGGTCTTGTGTCCAGGGCAGCCCATTCTAAAAGAAAACGTCTTCCATTTTCTTTTAGAATAGGCTGCCCTAGACACAAGACCAAGAAACGCAATAGTAGGACACCCGTCTTGTGGTGGGATGCAGTTCGGGGGTGACCAGTTGGGTGGGGTGGATCGGAGACTGGGCAGGCCGCGGGTGCTATCTTGTTTCCTTCTTCTCTCTCTCTTCCATTCCCTCCTTCCTTTCTTTTTCTGTCTTCCTACAATCTTTCTTTTTCTTTCTTTTTCCTTTTTCTTTCCTCCTTCCCTCCCTTCTTTCCCTCCTTTCTTTTTCTGTCTGTCTTTCTTCCTACCTACCAAAAAGATTTACAAATACAAAGACTTTTCTCACTGCAAGAAGTTGCTAATTGCTTGCCTTCACAAGAAGTGTTCTGTAACTGCTTGCCTTCACAAGAAGTGTTTCTGTATTTTGCAATCTTTTTTTTTCTAAAAAGACCAGCCAACAGACACACAGAACTGTTAAACTCCAGTAAGACACCCATCATGCAGTGGGACGAATTTGCGGGTGACAAGTCAGCTGGGGCGGAGCGCAGCGCAGCAGGGCAGAGGCTCTTAGGAAGGAAAGAAGACAGATAAATATAAAGAAAGAAAGATGGTAGGAAAGAAGGAAGATGGCAGGTAGAAAGGAAGGAAGAAACTGACCTATATGATTTGAATAAACAGGGGTGCTGTTGACAAACCATAGGGGACAGCACTTAATGCTTACTGAATCAAAGATGTAACACTTGAGAAAATTTAGAAACAACAACAAACAGGGAGATAGTGATGCCCTTATATAGAGTGCTGGTGAGACCCCATTTGGAATACTGTGTTCAGTTCTGGAGTCCTCACCTACAAAAAGATATTGACAAAATTGAACGGGTCCAAAGACGGGCTACAAGAATGGTGGAAGGTCTTAAGCATAAAACGTATCAGGAAAGACTTAATGAATTCAATCTGTATAGTCTGGAGGACAGAAGGGAAAGGGGGGACATGATCGAAACATTTAAAGATGTTAAAGGGTTAAATAAGGTTCAGGAGGGAAGTGTTTTTAATAGGAAAGTGAACACAAGAACAAGGGGGCACAATCTGAAGTTAGTTGGGGCAAAGATCAAAAGCGACGTGAGAAAATATTATTTCACTGAAAGAGTAGTAGATCCTTGGAACAAACTTCCAGCAGACGTGGTTGGTAAATCCACAGTAGCTGAATTTACACATGCCTGGGATAAACATATATCCATCCTAAGATGAAATACAGGAAATAGTATAAGGGCAGACTAGATGGACCACGAGGTCTTTTTCTGCCGTCAGTCTTCTATGTTTCTAACTTTATTTGTGAGGTAAACTGATTTCTTAACATACGTTGGATGATTTTCTTTGGTTCATTCAGAGTCATTTTTCTATTTATGTTTTACCTTCTCTCCATCCCCCAGTTCAAATGACGCTGAAAAATTGGCTGACAAGATCTCTTTGAAGTTTCAAGGGCTGTTTCATATATGCTTCCTGTTTCCTTGGAAGAAGACAAAGAGTGGCTTTGTCCTCACATAACGTGGAGATGTATTTTCACATATCCCCTCAGGCAGAAAAGACATTTCAGAGTGTAACACCTGTTAGCTCCTTAAATCAAATGCCTCTTTTTCTGGCATTGTGCTGCACCAAGGATTGTCAATTCCCCAAGCAAAAAAAAAAAAAACATCAAAAAGGAAAAAAAAACAATTACAGAAAAAGAAGGGAGGGGAAGCAGTGTTTTTTTTAAATAAAAATTTTACACAACTGTTTTAACGTTGGCCATATTTCCTTTCAGTTGTTTATACATCATCTAGTTCACTGTTTCCCAACCTTGGCCACTTGAAGATATTTGGACTTCAACTCCCAGAATTCCCCAGCCAGCGAATGCTGGCTGGGGAATTCTGGGAGTTGAAGTCCAGATATCTTCAAGTGGCCAAGGTTGGGAAACACGGATCTAGTTTATAAACAAATATAGAATAGAATAGAATAGAATTTTATTGGCCAAGTGTGATTGGACACACAAGGAATTTGTCTTGGTGCATATGCTCTCAACGTACATAAAATAAAATATACATTTGTCAAGAATCATGTGGTACAACACTTAATGATTGTCATAGGGGTCAAATAAGCAATGAAGAAGCAATATTAATAAAAATCTTAGGATATACACAACAAGTTATAGTCATACAGTCAACATGGGAGGAAATGGGTGATAGGAATGATGAGAAAAACTAGTAGAATAGAAGTGCATGTATGTATCAGTTAATGCACAATCTTCAATCCACTAAATAATTAGAGCCAGAAATTTTTGTTTCCAAAACACAGACTAGTTTCTTAATTGGATAACGTAGATTCTGACCTCTGTCTGTAACCTGGCAGATTAATGTTTGATTAGACTAATCTTTGAATAGATCATTAGCTCAGCCGATCTGGGAATGTGCATGTGACACATCGTTTAGAGCTCCCATCCAGTTCTCACTGGACATGCTAGCGCTGCAAAATGGAAGCAAAGAGCACAGCCGTCTTGTGAAACGTCAAATATTTCCATGTTTCTCTTTATCTTTGCAATGCACAAATTGGCTTGTGGAAGTAGCTTACGTGTTTCAAAACTGCCATATTATCCATCATCACTTCTTTAGAAAGTCTGTCTTGTTTATACTGGACACAGACCAGATGAAGCTGCTTTATTTATTAGGCTTTAAAGTTAAAGCTGGCCAACCCAGTGAAATGCAGCTGGCAATGTATTTTAATTTTGAATTGCAGATGCTAAGGACTGAATAAGCAAACCATGTACATTTGCTACATTGAAGAGAGAGATCAATGCTAGGAGGTATTCTCTGGTGCCCCTCATGGGGTAGCTCATACTTTCCAGTCCCTCTTCCTCAGTCTGTTTCTTATCTTGCTAAAGGCATAGTGTTGCAAATGTTGTGATGAAACATTTTTGGGACAGTGTCTGCTTAGTGTTTAAAAATAAGGGCTGGAGAAAAGAGTATGTCCAGTAGGCTGATGCGTTGATAACTCCTAGCTTTGATGTGCTCTTAATTGAACCATCTCAGATCCCTTTGAGAGTTTTCTCTTAAACCACATTGGTTTCAGGATTTAGGGGTAGTGATTTTTAACAGTCTCCAAATGGCTGAAAAGTGCGGTCAGGCGGTAGGGAAAGCAAGTAGAATGCTTGGCTGCATAGCTAGAGGTATAACAAGCAGGAAGAGGGAGATTGTGATCCTGCTGTATAGAGCGCTGGTGAGACCTCATTTGGAATACTGTGTTCAGTTCTGGAGACCTCACCTACAAAAAGATATTGATAAAATTGAACGGGTCCAAAGACGGGCTACAAGAATGGTGGAAGGTCTTAAGCATAAAACGTATCAAGAAAGACTTAATGAACTCAATCTGTATAATCTGTAGGACAGAAGGAAAAGGGGGGACATGATCGAAACATTTAAATATGTTAAAGGGTTAAATAAGGTTCAGGAGGGAAGTGTTTTTAATAGGAAAGTGAACACAAGAACAAGGGGACACAATCTGAAGTTAGTTGGGGGAAAGATCAAAAGCAACATGAGAAAATATTATTTTACTGAAAGAGTAGTGGATCCTTGGAACAAACTTCCAGCAGACGTGGTAGATAAATCCACAGTAACTGAATTTAAACATGCCTGGGATAAACATATATCCATTGTAAGATAAAATACAGAAAATAGTATAAGGGCAGACTAGATGGACCATGAGGTCTTTTTCTGCCGTCAGACTTCTATGTTTCTATGTTTTTCCTCTATTTCATAAGGAAGTTATCTCCATCCTTGAACCTACTTGTTCTGCTGTCTAGCTTGGAATCATCTTACAACAGGGCGAGGCAGTCGGTTTTTATAGTAGCATGTTCAGCTTTATGAAATTATTACTATTTTATATTGGGCCATTTCTGTCCTTGGCAGGTTATGGCATTTTCTATTGCGAAATAAAGATACACCTGCTTGGGAAAATAAAGCACATGCTTGAGTGGATCTGTTGTAAAGAGATTAAAATGTTATCTCCCTGATCACTTTAACTGACATCTGTTTTTAAATGTTACCCTCTGTAATGTTAGGACAAAATTATTTCGCTTTGTTTAGACATCAGTGTCTAAAATACTAAGATTCTAGTCCAAAGCATAGAAGACTTGCGTTATTAAAGATTGAGATGCATGACTTCTGGTGGCCGAATATTTTATTTTCAGTTGGAAGGTGGAGGCATTGTTTAGGGAACGAAACATCTTTTAAAAACATCTTTTTAAAAAGAATATCCTTTTTGCTTTAAAAAAGAACATTGCTGTTGGCAAAACCAGCCATTTAAAGAGATAGTTAGTTGTGTGTGCCAGTTGTTTTATACAGCCTTGTAGTTCCACCCTCTGAAGGCTTGCTTTTAGTTGAAGGTGACTTTGAAGCAAAAATCACATGCTTTTCCTTTGGGCAAAATATCTAGGTAGAAAAATCAGTGTTTGTATCTGCCTTTAGAGAGGGCCCTGCTGTTTTATCGGAGCTCTTTTTCTCCATTCTAATTGAAGGTCTCAGTTGAGCAGGCTTAAGCAGGCTTTTAACATAATCGTTTTACTTCAACGCCAGAAGACTGCTATTTCTTCTCTGCTTTTAATTGGAAATATAAATATTGCAAATGTGATTAAAGTTAATATGTGATGGCTAAGCATAGAACAGTTATCAGGGCTTAATGTATCTGTCTCCTTGTTAGCTTTTGCGGCTGCTTCCCTCCTATCTGTTGGGGCATCCTTGCAAGGATTCCTGATTGCTTGTGCCTTGTTTTCAATTCATCTTGTACTTTATATAGAAGAGCTATTTTAAACAGTCTCCCGTGTGGATTCTAACATTTTGTTGGGAATGTGAACCTAAGCTGTCTAGGCCACTTGACCTACAAAGGAGCCTAAGGTTTTAACGTCCCACTAAGTGCTGCAGAAATAAGTAAAAACAATACCAGTTATCACTGCAATTTAAAATGCAGTCATTTCACACAAAGAAGTGCCAGTTACAGAATGTACTTTGCAGATTTTCTGTTCTTACTGACGTATATATTACTGACATATATATTACTGGTGTATATTTTTTCCTAGAAGGAGATATTTGCACAGATCAGTGAGGACATGGGCAGTTTTAAAATTTATTTATGTATGTATGTATGTATGTATGTATTTATTTATTTATATATTTATTTATTTATTTTTTGGATTTGTATTTGTATTTGTATGCCGCCCCTCTCCGTAGACTCGGGGCGGCTAACAACAGTGGTAAAACAAACGTTTGTTCCAAACTGGAACAAACTTCCAGCAGACGTGGTAGATAAATCCACAGTAACTGAATTTAAACATGCCTGGGATAAACATATATCCATCCTAAGATAAAATACAGAAAATAGTATAAGGGCAGACTAGATGGACCATGAGGTCTTTTTCTGCCGTCAGACTTCTATGTTTCTATGTTTCTAAAAACAACATGCAACAATTCAATACTAAAACAGCTAAAACCCCTTATTTTAAAACCAATCATACATACAAACATACCATACATAAATTGTAGAAGCCTAGGGGAAAAGAATATCTTAGTTCCCCCATGCCTGACGACAGAGGTGGGTTTTAAGAAGGCAAGAAGAGTGGGGGCTATTCTAATCTCTGAGGGGAGTTGGTTCCAGAGGGCCGGGGCCGCCACAGAAAAGGCTCTTCCCCTGGGTCCCACCAAACGACACTGTTTAGTTGACGGGACCCGGAGAAAGCCCACTCTCTGGGACCTAATTGGTCGCTGGGATTCGTGCGGCAGAAGGCGGTCCCGGAGATAACCTGGCCCGGTGCCATGAAGGGCTTTATAGGTCATAACCAACACTTTGAATTGTGACCGGAAACTGATCGGCAACCAATGCAGACTGCGGAGTGTTGGTGTGACATGGGCATATTTAGGGAAGCCGCAAATTTCTCTAAAAATCAGAGAAATAACCATTAAAAAGCATTTCACTGTAAAACTGTTTTAAAAAGTTCAAAGTTTCATTTTGGGGAAATCCACCATGGCTTCCTAATAAGCTCGGTACTTATGAGTCAGATCTTGGATAGTTATGGGTCAGAAAGAGCAAGATAGTGTGGCTTCTTTAAAAGAAGTTTTAAAAGTGGATTTGCGTAGAGTTACCATGAAATGCTAGATGGATACAAGCTATGTTTATTTATGTATTTGTATTTCATATGTCTCAAAGGGAGAAGCTTAATTAGAGTAAAAATGTGAGAGAATATCCCAGAAGGTTACATTACGGTAACTTATATACCCTGTTTTCCCCAAAATAAGACACCCCCCTGATAATAAGCCCAATTGGGCTTTTGAGTGCATGGCAGTAAGGCCAAGCGCTTATTTCAGGATTCAAAACAATATAAGACGGTCTTATTTTTGGGGAAACACAGTATATGCCCGTGCATACACCACAGAGTAACAATAGGTAACCTTTTGCGTTTAGTAGACTTACTTGAAGTCAATTATAATTATATAATTTTTATAATTACCTTACAAAATGGCTGCTGTTGGAGGGAGCGATTGTTCATAATTGTCTGGAAAAGTACTGTACATCACAAAGTACATGTCTTTTGCAGATTCTCATAAGCCACGCTTCATATGAAACAGTACATTATTTTAATTCTATTATAATCCCTATATGTCTTCCCTCTAGCTCTGAAATGCAACAGCTTTCCTTATTATTTATTAAATGCCTACCCATCAAACGCCTGTTGGTGTCTACTTTAAAAAACGATGTTTTTATATTTGATTAGAATAGGAGGTGAGTTCAGCATGGCAGGCTGCTTTAGACCAGGGGTGTCAAAACTTGATTTCATTGAGGGCCACATCAGGGTTGTGTCATCACTTGTGTCGGGGGCGCTTGTGATGTCTCAAGCGCACTGCCAGCAGAAACAGGCTCCCAATCTCCGTTTTGGGCTGGGATAGACTCCTTCAACCCTCTGCTAGCAAAAACGGAGGCCCTCCCAATCTCCATTTTTGCTAGCAGAGGGTTGCAGGAGGCCCATCCCAGCCAAAACGGGAGCCTGGGAGATTGGAGCCCATTTTTGCAGGCAGAGGCACCATGGACTGGTCCTTCACTGTCTGCAGGCTGATCCTGTGAACCGGATGTGGCCCATGGGCTTGAGTTTGCTTTAGACCAGGAGTCAGCAACTTGTAGCTCTGGGATCCCTCTTCTGTGGCTCCTTGTTGCTGGTTAGCACCACAATTTTGAAAGGAGCTTCCAGTTTGTACGGGGGGGAGCAGGTAATGCTAGGAGGAGACTCTATGGCAGTGATGCCGAACCTTTTTTTCCTTGGGTGTCAAAAGAGCATGGTCATGTGCTATCACACATGCATGAGTGCCCACACCCATAATTCAATGCCTGGGGATGGCGAAAACAGCTTGTGCCACCCCCCAGAGGGCCTCTGGAGGCTGGAAATGGACTGTTTCCCAATTTCTTGTGGGCCCAGGAGGCTTGTTTTTTGCCCTCCCCAGGCTCTAAAGGCTTCCCTGGACCGGGGGGGAGAGTAAAAACACCCTCCCCATCCCCATGGAGGCCTTCTGTAAGCCAAAAACGCCCTCCCAGAGCCTCTGCAAGCCAAATATCAGCTGGCCAGCACACACACGTGCATGTTGGAGCTGAGCAAGGGCAACGGCTCATGTGCCAGCAGATATGGCTCCGTGTGCCACCTGTGGCACCTGTGCCATAGGTTCGCCATTGCTGCTCTATGGCAAGGGGCAGGTTTTCCAGTCCGCTGCACAATTGATAAGGCTTTTGGTTAGCTCTGGTAGAGGAAAAAGGGCACCGTGCTAGGAGGGAGACTCTATGGTTGGTGGACCCGGACCTCCAGTCAGCTCCAGAATTGAACAGGGGACATTCAGTTAGGAGCTTTGTGGCTCTTTGAGTATTTAAGGTTGCCGACCCCTGCTTTAGGCCATCAAGGCACTGCATACTTGTAGTTGATTTAAGGGTGCAGGTTTTTGTTTATATTAACCTGATATTTCCTCTCTTCCTCCCCCTACCCCCCTAGGTTTGCATTTTATTACCTGTAGAAACAGCCCTTTGAACGTCTCTGGCAAGCACACTGCAGCTTTCTGGGAGCGGCCAAGGCTGTCATGAGCATGCCTTGGCTTCTCAAAAATAGGCATGACTGAACAGATTACAATGTACCCACATTGCACAATGTGTTTGAAGCCAACTGAGTTTCTCAGGAGGAAAAACATGACTCTGGGGTTTTTTTTCCCCTCCTAAAATTCACTGAGCAGATCACGCTGAGGAAAGAGTCATTAAAAAGCTCAGGGCAACATTTATGAGAAAATCCCCACGTTAACAAAATCAAATTCTCTCGTTTGAAATCATGCAAGCATAGGAGGTACAGAGGTAGTCCTCGACTTACAACCGTTTAGTGACCTTTCAGGGTTGCAGCAACACTGAAAAAACAGAGATAACCAGTCCTCACGCTTACGATCACATGATCAAAATTCAAGCACTTGTCAAACGGCTTGTATTTGGGTGACGGTTATAACCATCATTTGTGTTTTTCTGAGTTGGCTTCCAACAAGCAGTCAATGGAAGAATCTGGATTTGCTTAATGAACACTTATGAATCACACTGATTTGATTAATAACTCTAGCAGAAAGGTCATAAAGTCGGGCACTACTTACCACTTTACTAATCAGTGGAAATTCTGATCCCAATTGTTATAAATCAGGGACTCTGCAGAGTAAATAGTATTAAGTATGCCGCCCCGAGTCCACGGAGAGGGGCGGCATACAAATATAATAATAATAATAATATTTATTTATTTATTAAATTTGTATGCCGCCCCTCTCCATAGACTCAGGGCGGCTCACAGCAGTGATAGAGACAATGTACAATACAAATCTAATAATACGAAGTTAAAAACCCATAATTTTAAAAACATGCACACAACACGCCATACATAAATTATATAGGCCTGGGGAAGATAATTCAATTCCCTCATGCCTGACGGCAGAGGTGGGTTTTGAGAAGTTTATGAAAGGCAAGCAGGGTGGGGGCAATTCTGATTTCTGGGGGGAGTTGGTTCCAGAGGGCCTGGGCCGCCACAGAGAAGGCTCTTCCCCGGATCCCGCCAAATGACATTGTTTAGTTGACGGGACCCAGAGAAGGGCAACTCTGTGAGACCTAGCCGGTCGCTAGGATTTGTGCAGCAGAAGGCGGTCCCGGAGATATTCTGGTCCGATGCCATGAAGGGCTTTATATGTCATAACCAACACTTTGAATTGTGACCGGAAACTGATCGGCAACCAATGCAGACTGCGGAGTGTTGGTGTGACATGGGCATATTTAGGGAAGCCCATGATTGCTCTCGCAGCTGCATTCTGCACGATCTGAAGTTTCCGAACACTCTTCAAAGGTAGCCCCGTGTAGAGAGCGTTACAGGAGTCGAGCCTCAAGGTGATGAGGGCATGAGTGACTGTGAGCAGTGAGTCCTGGTCCAAATAGGGCCACAACTGGTGCACCAGGCGAACCTGGGCAAGCAGCCCCCTCGCCACAGCTGAAAGATGTTTCTCTAATGTGAGCTGTGGTTCGAGGAGGACACCCAAGTTGCGGACGCTCTCTGAGGGGGTCAGTAATCCCCCCCCCAGGGTAATGGACGGACAGATGGAATTGTCTTTGGGAGGCAAAACCCACAGCCACTCCGTCTTATCAGCAACAACAACAACAGGGCTCACTGTGAGCTAGAGATGATAAACACTGGTGGTGCCCTAAAGGTGATTTTTTTTTCAGGAGGCAACTGAACTTTCCTTTTTCTTTTGAAGACATTTTGCTTCTCACCCCAGAAGCCTCTTCCACTCTGACAGGATAGTGGGGAATGGAAGGATTTAGATTCTTTGCAGACCCCCACCACCTCAATAATGGCCGGGATGACTGATCATCTCTACGGAATAAACAGTTTTTCCCTTCTCTTCATCTAGTCCTCAATCAAATATTCTGAGTTTTAAGAATTTTTTTTTGTTGCCATTTGGAGCAAGCCTTGGGTCTAACTGAAAACAACAAGCAGCCTCAACCCTTGAAACAAATGTGTTTGTTTGTTGCTGTTCCACATCGTTCCAGGATCTGAATGGCTGATTTAGAAATATCCCTTCCACTTCAGCACAAACAAGAGATTTCCCCCACACGTTTCCTGTCACTTTCTAATCTTCTTAAGGGGCCTCAGCAGATCCTGCCGCAAAATCTCCGTCAAGGCTTCTCTTGTTCTCTTCTGCAAAGTCTTGTGTTTACAGAACAGTGGTAGAATAAACAAACACTTTGAGCAGCGGCAGAAATACAGTATATTGTATTTTTTGGAGTATAAGATGCACCTTCTCCCTGCCCCCCGAAACTGGGTAGAAATTTGGTGCGTCTTATACACCGAATACAACAATTTTGGCCTCCCAAAGCCCTGCCCCTGTGTCCCATTTGTGCAAAAAATGGGCCCGTTCTTTGCGAAAATGGAGTTTGCAGAGGGTTTGGGAGGCCTGCAGAATGCTTCTGGGGCTTGGGGGGAAGGCAAAAACACCCCCACTTTTGCAAAAAATGAACTGTTTTTTGCAAAAAATGGGGGCATTTTTGATTTTCCTCAGTCCCCAGGAGCACTCTGCAGGCCTCCCAAGCTGTATCTGTGCCCCATTTTTCATAAAAATTGGTGAAAAACGAATCTATTTCTGTGAAAAACTGAGTGTGCAGAGGGTTTGGGAAGCCTGCAGAGACCTCCTGAGGGCTGGGGGAAGGCAAAAACATTTTTTCTTACTCGCCTCTTTGAAATCTTTGTGCACCTTATACACCTGTGTATCTTATAGTCCCAAAAATATAGTAAATTTAATTGCTTCATTAGTGTAGTGCTCTCCTACTGTTATTGGTAGGAGCACCTAAATTGTGCCATGTTTTGATTTTCAACACTAATTGCTTTAGGCAGGACATGCATTAAATTTTCCAAGGCGTGTCTGTCCACTTGTATGGCTGAGTGAGTGACAATCGTAAAGGCCCAGAAAGCAAATCTGATTGACTAGTACAGAAAGAGGAGGCCTAATCCATGCGGTTTAAAGGAAACCTGCAACGCTATTCAGTCACTACGGCCAGGAATTAGCAAGTTTGGATCAGCTGACCATGTATTTAAAGCGAGAGTAAGCAAAGAAACAATTTTTGGGTGCCGTACATATGAGAACATATTCCTTGCTGACTTTCTTTATGAAAGGCCTTATACAGTAATACCTCATGATACGAACTTAATTGGTGCAAGGAGGAGGTTCGTATGACGAAAGGTTCGTAAGACGAAACATTGTTTCCCATAGGAAACAATGTAAAGTCAATTAATCCGTGCAACCAAAAAAAACCTCGCAAAAAAACGGCTTTCGGCGACAGCTGGGAAGCCGCGCGGCTGTTTTAAAAGGTGACAGCCGACCTGGGGGGCTGCCCAGCACCCCCCCGAACCCAGGTTCGGGGTTTGGGGGGGTGCTGGGAAGCCCCCCAGGCTGGCTGCGACCTTTTAAAACAGCCGCACCGCTTCCCAGCTGTCTCCTGAAGCTGAACGCCAAAGCCGAACTTCCGCGTTTGGCTTCGGGAGACAGCTGGGAAGCGGCGCGGCTGTTTTAAAAGGTGACAGCTAGGCTGGGGGGCTTCCCAGCAACCTCCCGAACCGAACCCGGGGTTCAGAAAAATTTTGCCTCTTCTTACGAACTTTGTTCGAGTTACGAACTGGCGTTCGGGAGGCTTCTGGGAAGCCCCGCCGCCCGGCTGTCACCTTTTAAGACAGCCGCGCGGCTTCCCAGAAGTCTCCGAATGCCGATTCGTAACTCGAAAAAAGTTCGTAAGAAGAGGCAAAAATTTTCTGAACCCCGGGTTCGTATCACGAGTTGTTCGTAAGCCGAGGGGTTCGTATCTTGAGGTACCACTGTACTTGTAATTTTGCATACCTACAAAGAAAAATTGATCAGGTTTGCTGTGAGAACAAATTGTGCATCTATCTGTTTTTAAAAAAAAAAATATTTTTATTGGTTTTGCACATTAAAATAAACATGAAACAAACATAAAACGGTGCACAGTGCATGTGCCCATCACCTGACTGTCAATCCCACCACCACCACCACCAATTGCGGGGGGGTCAAATATTTACTAATTATTATTATTTCAGTTCTGGAGACCTCACCTACAAAAAGATATTGACAAAATTGAACGGGTCCAAAGACGGGCTACAAGAATGGTGGAGGGTCTTAAGCATAAAACATATCAGGAAAGACTTAATGAACTCAATCTGTATAGTCTGGAGGACAGAAGGAAAAGGGGGGACATGATCGAAACATTTAAATATGTTAAAGGGTTAAATAAGGTCCAGGAGGGAAGTGTTTTTAATAGGAAAGCGAACACAAGAACAAGGGGACACAATCTGAAGTTAGTTGGGGGAAAGATCAAAAGCAACATGAGAAAATATTATTTGCCTGAAAGAGTAGTAGATCCTTGGAACAAACTTCAGCAGACGTGGTTGGTAAATCCACAGTAACTGAATTTAAACATGCCTGGGATAAACATATATCCATTGTAAGATAAAATACAGAAAATAGTATAAGGGCAGACTAGATGGACCATGAGGTCTTTTCCTGCCATCAGTCTTCTATGTTTCTATGTTTCTATAATCTTTTATTTCCTTAGCTCTACTTTGCATTTGTTTATTATTGAAAGAGTGATTGGAGTTTGTTTTTCACATTTTCATCACAAATTCTACTCTTTTGACAAGAGAGTGATTGGCACTAACACTGCTGTGAATGTGCTGGTCATTCACTTTCCCCCTCAATCACCTCCATTAGTGTCCTTTTTCCTTTCCTGGAGGATCAGAGTCTAAACTGATGATTGAAGCAGGGGTGTAAACAAGTAATGTCACAATAACAATATACTTGCACATCATCAATACTCACAATAACTACACCCAAAATTAGAATGGAAAACTACTTTGTGCAGGTGTTACGCTTGAGCAAAATATTCAATACAGTGTTCCCTCGATTTTCGCGGGGGATGCCTTCCGAGACCGCCCGCGAAAGTCGAATTTCCACGAAGTAGAGATGTTGATGTAAATACACTATTTTTGGCTATGAACAGTATCATAAGCCTTCCCGTAACACTTTAAAACCCTAAACTGCAATTTCTCATTCCCTTAGCAACCATTTAGATTATTACTCACCATGTTTATTTATTAAAGTTTATTAAAAAAAATATTTATTAAAGGCGGCTGAAAGTTTGGTGATGACGTATGACATCATCGGGCGGGAAAAACTGGTATAGGGGAAAAAACCCGCAAAATATTTTTTAATTAATATTTTAATTAATATAGCCGTTTCACAAAGTTCGAACCCGCGAAAATCGAGGGACCACTGTACTCCTAAGTCTTCCTCGTGGATCTGTTTCTGGAAGCAATCCCCTGTATGGAAAGGTAATGCTCTGAAAGAACTCATGAAACATAGAAACATAGAAGTCTGACGGCAAAAAAAGACCTCCTGGTCCATCTAGTCTGCCCTTATACTATTTTCTGTATTTTATCTTAGGATGGATATGTGTTTATCCCAGGCATGTTTAAATTCAGTTCCTGTGGATTTACCAACCAAGTCTGCTGGAAGTTTGTTCCAAGGATCTACTACTCTTTCCGTAAAATAATATTTTCTCATGTTGCTTTTGATCTTTCCCCCAACTAACTTCAGATTGTGTCCCCTTGTTCTTATGTTCACTTTCCTATTAAAAACACTTCCCTCCTGGACCTTATTTAACCCTTTAATATATTTAAATGTTTCGATCATGTCCCCCCTTTTCCTTCTGTCCTCCAGACTATACAGATTGAGTTCATTAAGTCTTTCTTGATACATTTTATGCTTAAGACCTTCCACCATTCTTGTAGCCTGTCTTTGGACCCGTTCAATTTTGTCAATATCTTTTTGTAGGTGAGGTCTCCAGAACTGAACACAGTACAGTATTCCAAATGTGGTCTCACCAGCATTCTATATAGCGGGATCATAATCTCCCCCTTCCTGCTTGTTATACCTCTAGCTATGCAGCCAAGCATCCTACTTGCTTTCCCTACCGCCTGACTGCACTGTTCACCCATTTTGAGACTGTCAGAAATCACTACCCCTAAATCCTTTTCTTCTGAAGTATTTGCTAACACAGAACTGCCAATACAATACTCAGATTGAGGATTCCTTTTCCCCAAGTGCATTATTTTACATTTGGAAACATTAAACTGCAGTTTCCATTGCTTTGACCATTTATCTAGTAAAGCTAAATCATTTACCATATTACAGACGCCTCCAGGAATATCAACCCTATTGCACACTTTAGAGTCATCGGCAAATAGGCCGATGAAGATTAGTAAACCATCTTTTTGATCTTGGTTTAATGGCCTTGCAAACACAGGCATTACAAGAGGTTGGATCGTGCCTTTTTCCATGTGTGCAAGATTTTTTGAAGAGATCTCTAGCGGCCTGTGAATTTTTTCAGGGCTCTGATTTGCAAATTGCTTTAGGTAGGTCATGGGCGGTGATGCAAATAGATCATTGAACTGTTATTTGGTAAATATTCGATATTGTTTTTAGAAAGATGCATTTAGTGTTGCAGCCTCTATAGTGTGAAAGTTAAATAACAGAGAGTAAAGGGGTTCTGGTTCACCTCTTAGTTGGAATACCTTTTTTTTTTAAAAGAAAAATCTTAGTCTGAATAAAGGCAAAGAATAGGGCTGGAACCTATTAATATCGCTAATTGATGCTTTTTTGTTAGAAACCTGTCCTCCCACCCTCAGCCATTCACCGAGGGAGAAGGCTCCTCTGCTTCATTAATTTCCCTGCCTGGTAATATAAGCCAGTGATTTTCAACGTTTTTTGAGCTGCGGCATATTTTTTACATATACAAAATCATGGGGCACATTGAGTGGGGGGGGAGTGGGGGGGCTAAAAAAAGTTTTGACAAAAAAATTCTCTCTCTCTCTGTCTTCCTCCTTTTCGCTCTGTTTCTCTCCCACTTTCTCTCCCTTCGTTCCTCTCTCCATCCCTCTTTCTTTCTCTCTCTTCCTTCGTTCCTCTCTTTTTTGCTCTTTCTATCTCTCCCTCCTTCCCTGCCTATCTTTCTCTCTCTCTCTTGCTTTCTTTCTCTCTTTCTCTCTCTTTCTTTCTTTCTTTCTCTTTCTCTCTTGCTTTCTTTCTGTCTCTCTTTCCCTCTCTTTCTTTCTTTCTCTCTCTCTCTTTCTCTCTCTTGCTGACCTTCGCGGCACACCTGACCATGTCTCGCGGCACACTGGTTGAAAAACACTGATATAAGCAACCAATTAAGGAATCGGTGTAGCTTTGTGAGTTACTCTTCTCCCGTTTTAAAAAAATCAGAAATATCTTCTTTTTTGAATGCACTAATTTTTTTTTTTATAATTTGCACTAACCCTTTGTTACTAATACCTCTTCAACTCATAGCTGGCTTTATAAAGTCACCTCTCTCTCAAAAGAAACTGACAGAGGAAAGTGTGGAACTGCACTGTGAGGCTATTGGCAACCCCATCCCCGAACTCCAGTGGTGGTTTGAAGGAGATGACCCTAACGGCACCGCCATACAGCTGTGGGATGGCGCCTGGCAGAACCGGGTCCAAATCAGCGCCAGCTACCAGCAGCACTCCTCAAGCACTATCGCCATCACTAACCTCATGGCCGAAGACACCGGCACGTACGAATGCTGGGCCAGCAACGACCCCGATCGCAACCACTTGTCGAAGAGCCCCAAAGTCAAATGGATCCGTTCCCAGGCCAACGTCTTTGTCACTAAGCGTGAGTGGCATTAAGTGTCGGCGTTCCCACGGACACCGAAAGGTCTCCCGACGTTGCCGTCCTATGCCCGCCTCTCCTTCCACCTGTGTCCTGTGGCTGTGTGTTCCCAACATCCTCTTATGCGCCTCAGTTTCCCGATCCTTGTGAACCTTGCTGGAATCTGCTTCAGCGTTGCTCAAACAAGGGCTCTCCTCTTAAAACGATCCATCCCTTTTTGGGATCCGTTGGAATGCTGCCTCTCTCTCTCTCTCCCCCCTCCTTCTCCCCTCCATATTCCCATTAGAAACAGGGAACCAGGTTGCCTCGGCGTTG